>NC_133337.1:35812260-36412260 GCF_030506205.2 Paramisgurnus dabryanus | reverse complement strand
AGTGTGAAGGTAACTTGTTTAGCTGTTAAATATGGTATTCACAAATTGGTCAAAAATGGTCCCAAGTTGTCACTGGGGCAGTTCCCAAAAAGGTTCTAATATCTACCATTTAGGTACAGATGTCTGTATTTGGTACCAATATGTACCTTAAGAGGTATTAATATGAACTCTTTAGCTGCAAATGTGTATTTGAAAGGGTTACCCCAATGACAGCTAGAGACCAAATGTGATCAAATGTCTAAAGCTGGCTTGAATTTTTTTTAGATAATTTATGACGTTTTAATTACCTTGAGTTTCTATAAATGGTACCTCCATAGAACAATGCTGCCTGTTTAGTCATTATCTGTTTGAGTAGCAACACAGACAAACACCCCCCTTAAATTTTAGACAACCTATTATTTAAAAACTGGAATATTATAGCACTAGTTGCCTTTTATTAACTATTTATTTTAACCATTGTGCCTATAGCATGTGCCATCTAGCTACAGTTTGACTATTTTCATATGCATGTTCTGTACAATATTATTTCAAGGACTACAATTTGCATCGCTGCACAGCATTCATTGCTAAAGGTTATTTGAACCCGTGGGTGCTCAGGAGCTTTATGCACCCACCGAAAAGGCAAAGCACGAAAAAACGGCAGATATGTTCAATACATTTTATTTAAAAACACTTTTGAAATTCAGGAGCCTCTTTAATTGGTGGATCTCGCAAGTTGTGATATCTACAATTCTTTTATGAATAAGCTGAATAAGGGGAGCTTCACATTTTGCATCTAAAACCTCACGGAAAGGGTGACTATAACGCTTTCCTACTTCTTTCCTAAGCGCTTGGGTGCTCTTGTAGCATCTGCCATGGCTAAGCAACCTAAATGTTATTTGAATGTTGTTATCTTTTAGGAAACATGGCATTTAATAATTTTATCATGATCTTTATGTTCTAGGACATTGTGCTTTATTTCTCACCGGCTCCTATTCATGCTGAAGATGGAGACAAAGACATCCAGACTCCTCTGGTCTACAGCATACTGTCAGGTGAGTTAAGTACAAGGCATTTATAAATGTATCTCATGACATCTTTACTTATTTGTATATTGCATCGACTTTGTGACACCTGACACAATGGTTTGCATGGGTTAAACTTTCTTTAACTTTTAAAAATACATTGTTATTGTACCGTATTACTGTTTATTAAATGTTGTTTCACAGGTAATGATGATGGCAGGTTTACAATCGGCCCTGAAACAGGAGAGATAACACTAAAGCACAGAGTAGAAAACAGGTTCCTGACACCTTCATTTAGATTGCGCATAATGGTATGTCTAAACAATATTTATTTTTATGAACGAAAAGATGATGCTTGGTTTAACACACAATTATATTATATTATTACATTATATATTCTTTTTATTCATAATCTAAATAATCTAAATTTGTATACAATTCTGTGGACAGTAGAGAACATATTGACATATTCACCATCACAATCTCTCACAGGTTGCGCAGGTGAATGACCCAAAAAAATATTCTGTCACAACAGCGCTTGTTCACGTGATATCTGTGAACCGCTTTCCTCCTTATTTCAACCAAACTATCTACAAAGGGTTTCTCATCGAGAACTCCAGTCCTGCGGCACTCGTCACCACATATGGGAACCAAGTGCTGGTGGTCCAGGCCATTGACGGGGACTTTAGAGATGTAGAGTGACAACATTCATTTGACATTTTGAAGGACTCTTCTGAATAATAGCCAATGAATTCATCTTAAAACTGAACTTATGAATAAAATTTGTGCTTAAAGTTAATGTTTTAGCCTTGAAATACAAATGCTTACAAACTTTAGTGATAAAAATCCTCAAACCTTCACCCACAGTTTTTTGTTTTGGTGTGTTGCAGGGAATAAACCCCAAAATTCACTACACTCTTCATCCTATGACAGGCAGATATAAACTGTATCACATTACTCAGGATGGTATTGTGATTGCCAAGAGTGATCGGCTAAGAGCCTTTGACCGTCACATCCTGGAGGTGACAACATGGTTGTGTATGACTATAGGAATTCACAAGAACTGTACCATATACAAACAAGCAAGAGCATCTATACATAGGCGCCGATCTCGTGGGTGCTCAGGGAGATATGTTCAATAAATGTTATTTTAAAACGCTTTTAAATTCAGGAGCCTCTCTGATTGGTGGATCTCGCAAGTTGTGATATCTACAATGCTTTTATGAATTAGCTGAATAAGGGGCGCTTTATATTTTGCATCTAAAAACTCACGAAAAGTGTGACTGCGCCCCTTTACTAAGCAACCTGAGTGTTGTGTGACATTGTGCCAAGCACCCACTGTTAGGGTGGGGGAAAACAGGCAAATGGATCCCAGTGCGGATAACAGAAAATGTTTATTTAACAGATAATGAATGTAAACAGACAATGGCACGTCTGGGCGCAAAGGCCACTCCGAGGCAGACGGCTAGGGCGAGGAGCACACACAGACACTGGGGAGACAAGCCACACACGTTCGGGCTCCGGCCAGACAAACGAACGGTGGGAGAGAGTATAGTACAACAGTTAATAAATTCCACAACACCACAAAATGTTCCACTGCTTACTGACGGGGTAAATGATCCTCTGAGGGGAGACAGGGTGAGATGAACCAATGCCGCGGTGAATACACCAGCCAAGCTGGAGCACGGCTGCAGACCCTGAATGGGTACGCTGGACAGCGCCCAACCAACTGGCAGTCGGAGCTGAGGAGGAGAGCAGAGCAGTGGACACTTGGCAGATAGCACTGCAGTCCTTAAACAGGCAGATGGAGAAAACAGTCTCTATAACAGTCAGCGATCACCGAAACAGTATCTAGAGAATGATTCCTGGGCAGCAGAGAGCACAGAATAAGGGAAACAATAAATGAACAAACTAGACGTATCAATAGCACACAACAAGACAGGACTAGAAACTAGCAAAGCTAGTAGCTGGCGAGTAAATACACAGTACTGAGATTGACAAACTGACATTGACAAACAAACTTGCAAAGACACACTAGACACACAGGGATTAAATACACAGATCAGACGAGAGGATAACAAGCAACAGGTGAGGAAGACGAGAGGAGGCAATCACACTGAACAGGAACACCTGTGAGGGAAGCACACGTGAACCTGTAAAACACATACAAACACAAGACAACCACAGTACCAACAAGACAAAACCATAAACATATTTATATATATATACATATATATAAAAACATATACAAATACATACAAATATATATATGCATGAACAGAACACTAGACTAAACAAGACATAAAAACAAAGACTGGAAATGCAAGGGAGCGGGGAAAAATAACACACAATGACAAGAGAATACAAGGGAGCAGGGAAAAGTCACAAGACACGGGAAAAACGTGGTATAATATGACAATACCAAAACCACGTTCTCCCACACAAAACATTGTACTGTTAGAACCCTGCCATACAAAACTAGATATAATTACCAACAAGATTATGGCAGAGTCCTAACACCCACTGGCAGAAAATGAAATTGGCGCCTATGTATGCATACATTATCTCTACAAGATAAGATAAAAAAGCAAAATGAGGGCTTCTGTAATGACATTACTAATGATAAAGCATCGTTTCGGTCTTAGGTGATAGCAACAGATGAAGAATCAGGTGAGACTGCCCATGCTTCAGTGGACATTGAAGTTCTACAGAGGGGACATCTAGGTAAATATTTATAAATGTAAATGTAAATGTTGTTAGCAGATGAAAGTCACCTTTTTCTTCTCTAAACTCTGTAACAGTTCCCAGAAATCCATTTGGAGAAGAACGACTGTTTGGAGACATGAATGCTGGGATGGCTGGGGGCATAGCTGCTCTTGTTCTCATAGTAGCTATAACAACACTATTTATTTTCCTCTGGTTGGTCAAGAAGCGAAGAGAGAGACAGTATCCAGCAGAGAGGGGCGCCATAGCACTCGGAAAGCATCCTAATGTGGTAAGTGCTACTTAATTATATCTACTGTAGGTACCAAGGGAAATAAAAAGCAACTAAAAGAGCCCAACACCTCCTATAGCATATAAGTAGCTCTTTGAATGCTCTTTGAATGTATTTTACGTTCTTTGAATACCTTCACTTCAAATCTGCTTAATCCCGGCCTCAGTCCATTCAGAAATACCAGTTTGTTGGCAGAATCCTTTAAATCCTACATCGATTTTTTAGCATATTCCTCCAAATCAGGTTCTGACTGAAGGATGCTTTGCAACACTTTAAACAATGCATAACAAACTAGAAACACTACATAAATGAAGATAACACAAACTGGGAAACATTTAGAGAGACAGCTGGCCTTTTCATCTTCCCCTCACGCTCCTGTTTAATTCTCTTATGTAGAGCTTAAAGTGGTTCCGACAGGTAAGTACTTAAATACAGTAGCTAGACGTGTGCTCCTGTCAGTGTCTCTCTTGAAGGTGAGATGTGTTTACTGAGGAACCCAATGTCATTTACTCTCTATAACGCCTGGTTTAAATGGGGTTGTTATTGTGATAGATAGACCTTCGTTAAAAAGGGACCATTTAAGCCAGTCAGTATACAGAGCACATCCTCTGTGTTTGGTGATTTGCAAAATTTCATTGTGCATTCGGTCTGGTATCATGTAGATACACTCTCAGAAAAAAAGGTACAAAATTTGTCACTGGAGCAGTACCTCTTAAAGAGGTCCTAATATGTACCAATATGCAGATATGTACCAATAAGGTACTGCTACAGTGACAACTTTTGGACCTAATTGTACCTTTTTTCTAAAAGTGTACAGTAATTGTTGTGTAGGTGTGTCACTGTAAAGCCGACTTTACACTGCATACGACATTCAGAAACGATTGTCGGAGTTCGCCCCCTAGTGGGAGTCGTAATGAAGTTTCAGTTTAATCGTAACATGGGAGAGAAGCTCATTCCAGTGCAAGAGGCTTCATTTTAATATTTACCATAGTCAAATAAATAAATGAATGCAAATGAATGAAACAATAAACAATTATGATTATATGACAAAAATGGCTGACAATATTTTTAGGAGAGAACATATGGAAACAAGATTAAAATAATAATGTATGCATTAAATTAATAATGTATTACTTATCTGTAATCAGTGTTTTTTTTTAATGGATACAATTGTGACTGATAAAGTAAAACAAAAAGGATTAAAGGGATAGTTTGGCCAAAAATGATATTAAACCCATGATTTACTCACCCCCAAGCTGTCCGAGTTGCATATGTCCATCATTTTTCAGACAAACACATTTTCGGATATTTTAGAAAATGTTTTAGATCTTTCAGTTGATTAAATGTAACGTTACGGGGTCCAAACATAGTCCACGACCTTCAAGTCCAAAAAAATTGCGTCCATCCTTCACAAATTATATCCAATGGCTCCAGGATGATAAACAAAGGTCTTCTGAGGGTAATCCATGCGGTGTTGTTGTAGAAATATCCATATTTAAAACTTTATTAACGAAAATAAATACCTTCCGGTAGCGCCGCCATCTTAGTCGCGTCCGCATTCAGGATGAGAGCTTACGCAGCCTACGGAGGCTACTCTGCAGCTGCTCTGTGCCCCCGCCCTCCGAATTTGTCATAACGTCACTAAGAAAAGTGCGTACACTACGCTAATACTCTCTCCTGAATACAGAGGAGTCTAAGATGGCGGCGCTACCGGAAGGTATCTATTTTTGTTAATAAAGTTTTAAATATGGATATTTCTACAACAACATCGTGCGGAGTACCCTCAGAAGGCCTTTGTTTATCATCGTGGAGCCGTTTGGATTTAATTTGTGAAGGATGGACGCACTTTTTTTGGACTTGAAGGTCGTAACATTACATTAAATCAACTGAAAGATCTAAAACATTTTCTAAAATATCCAAAAATGTGTTTGTCTGAAAAACGATGGACATATGCAACTCGGACAGCTTGGGTGTGAGTAAATCATGGGTTTAATATCATTTTTGGCCGAACTATCCCTTTAAATGAATTTTACCTGGCACATTGTTTTGAATGGTATAGACTGAAATACATCACTTCCAGTCAGCGTATCGCATGTGGTGTAGTTTTAATGGATCCAACTGTTAAAACGGATCTGAAAATTACGTATGCGCAGACGGTCGGCACCTTACGCAGGCCTTTTGCGACTCTCCATATGGGGAATGAATGACTTCCGGTTTATCGGCTTTCATTTGTCGTGTGCAGTGAAAAGGTGGCTTAAAAGGTTTGTTTGGCCCTCATAGTTGTTCAGCTGTAGACAGGTGAAACCCAGCCGTTGGGTTTAAATTAACCTATGCTTGGTTGTTTAACCTATGGTTAATTATACATTTCCTAGGTTGATTTAACTCTTTGTAGGTCACACCAAGAAAATTTTATTTATTATTAGTATATTAAGTATTTTTCTTGTTTTTATGGAGCCATGACAACAAAAAACATGTTGGTTTTCTTATTGACACTAAATTATTTTAAAAGACCACAACCAAATGATTAAGATGACTGTTAAGGGTCAATATCTATTTAGTGTAAAAAAAAAGATGTAAAAATAGTATTTGACATAAAACGTTTACTATATCACAGTGGTTCTCAAATTGGGGGCCATCTGGTTGTTGCAGGGGTCCCCAGTTTTATGGCATTTTATAAAATATGTTAATTTATCATTTAATTTAATCAAATTAAGAAAAATAAGGCTTCCAACCAACACAAATACTTTGTATAATGTATTGTTTTAGTTACGGACCCTACACAGTGGCAGGGATAAAGTTTGGGAACCACTGCCATAACATACACAAAAAGGGCTGGGTTATTTTTGACCCATAATGGGTAAATATTGGACAGAACACATTGCTAGGTTAAATATAAAACAATTCTGGGTTGTATTAACCCAACTATTGTGTTATTATAATCCATGGTTGCATAACAACAACCCAACATTAGGTTATTTTAACCCAGCATGTGTTCTGTCCAATGTTTACCCATTATGGGTCAAAAATAACCCAGACATTTTTATTTCATGTTTTAATGATAATATTTTAAAGTTGCAATTGACCATTCATAGTAATTTCTTAGCTTACAGAGCTGTTAGTTTTTTTTGTTTTAATAACATCCGCCATATGACATCAAAAGCCCACAGCTAAAGAAATACATGACTTTTTTTAATCAACAATGGACATCAACTGTGGAATTTTCAAGAAGACCTTATGTGCCCTTTCTTCGTGGTCAACAGGTTGATTCAGGACATTCCATACCACTTATAGATGACGCCGCCTACCACAATGAAGCATTTGTCGACCACGAATACTCTAATGGTATAACCGGAAAACACAGGCTGTACATCAAAAAAGACGAAATGCCCCCACCTGCAACCAAAACGTACACCCACAAAGAATCTGATAGACCCACAATGCAAGATATGCTACCCATTCTGGTGATTCCAGATATTAACACATCAATAATAACCTCATCTGATTTAACCAATGGCCAAGCAGCTGACACTTTCATGGGAGAGGAAGGTCAAAGAACAGTAGAGGAGGCTTTGCCTAGAAATGAAGAAGGACACTTTCTGGTCACAGGGGATGATGTGGAGAACAAAGTGGATATTTTCACCCCTGCCCTACTGCAAGATACCCTTATGACTGAAAATGCTGCAGAAAAGGAAAGCTTTGAAGACATTTATTTTCCAGACATTTCCGAGGAACCGGCAGCACTACTAATTGATGAAGATGACGATAATGATGGAAATCCATATAAAGTCATGCTCTCTGTCTTTTGCTACAGCGATGATGAAGACACAACAGATGATGAGCCAGATGAATTAAGGCACTATTATGAGCAAGATCAGTTTACAATCGACCAGAAGCCCACTGGATTGGATGATCAGGGTTCAATTGAGGAATCAGTTGAACAGCTGGAAGCAAATGAGATTGCAGAGCAGATAAATCCACAGCCTGACTTTTCAACCACTGAACTACTAAGTTTTGTGGACTCGACTGAATTTGAATAGTAATATTTTAATCAATTGCATTCATGAAATAGACAAATCTGTCTTTATATATGGACAGCATTAAAAACGAAAAATAGCACTGAATAGACTTATTAAAACAGTTGGTGTGAATATTTGCAAAAAAAAGATTTGTTGGTTTAACTTAAAAAAGTTACTTGGTGGCTAGAACATTTAGAAAAAAAAAATTTGTTAACTGAATTAACTCAAAAAGGCACCCATAACTTACTTTTATTTGTCGAACCATCTTTTTTTTATATAGTGTTATATGTCTCTTCATATTGGACTATAAATATTGTGTCTTTGTGATTAGTGATGAGCCTTATTTATTACTTTAAAATTTTAAAAGATTTAATATCTGCATTTGTCTTGTAATGTCTCTATGTGCTTCGAAAGTGAGGGGCAAGCAGTGGACTGAGCCCTTGGTTGCAATTCGCAACCTCACCTCTAGATGCCACAAAAATGTACACATTGAACATTCAATTAATTTTAGAATAAGACGTTGGGTCTGACATTACTGTCGACCTGTAAATGTAAATAGATAATAGATTTTAAATAAACATATGTGGTGACATGAACTCTTTGATTATCACTTGATCAGAAACAGAAAAAAAAAATGTATGCAATGTTGGGATGTAATGCATAAAGAGTTTTATTACCTGTCCTATGCAGTAAATGGACTTTATATCCATTAGCATTTAAACCATTCATGCAGAGAGACTGAAAATACAATAATTTGTACCAAAATCGATGCACTGATATGTTTGACCTACACAAATGTCAAATGTTACAACTGCACTTTTCCATGGCTGCAGATTATTCAGGTCTCAACATCTCCTATGAAAGGAAAGAAATTGTCATAATGTTAGCTTTTTTTCTGTAGCTATCTTTCTTAACACCAAGAAAGTGGGCTCAGCATTATTATCTTTGATAATAAGATTCTGCTCTGTAAACGCAAGTGTTTAATTTCTCTCTATCTGCAGGAAGCCACGGCACCCATTTCACCTCACCACATTCTGCAGCAACAGCAAATGTAGTTGAAAAAAGTGAAATTGCTGAATTTCGAGAATCAGATTCAGATCTCCAACAGCACATGCAGGCATCTGTGCTAAGGCCAAGAGCATCATCAAAGACTTTAAAGCACATGGAGATGAACAAATAATTTTTTGTGCTTACATGAACTTTTGAGGGCAGCGTTTTTGTGGTATTTTGTATTATTCAAGAAATTGTTGTTGTGTTTGGTATGGGGGAGATGCATTTACATTTGACAGATACTTTTAACCAAAGCAATGTGTATTCAAGCTTCTGATCAGTGCTGTTTATGTGTTCCATGGTGGGTGTCGAATCCAAGACCTTTGTGCTGCTAATGCAATGCTCTGACTGAGCAAAAGGAACAGAAAGATGAAGAAATGCAGTGGCCATCGGCACAGCCACTATGAGACCTGATTGTGGCAGCTCGTACAGTTTTTCCAGCTTCTTGAATTACATTTCTGCTCCATTAAAGCCAGTTTGGTATCTTTTTAAATGAAAGAAACGCTAACTGTATTGCACTGCACTTTGAAATGATCAGTATTTAAAATTGATTAAAATCCTGTTCATGATGAATTTACTGTATGGTGTCTTCCTCCGGGGGGCGCACAGGGGCTGAGTGCCACATTAGAATTTTCCTTGTTGGACACATTTGTAAAGTAAAAGTTTATTTATATCTAAATTCTGTCTGAATGAATGAACTACACGAATAACACCTGGATTTATTGTGAAAATAACAGTAAAAATGACATTAACAAAAGAATCAAAATTAGAATTGACACGAATTTATTTATCTTATTTTATTATTGCAAAGCAATGCTCACAATTTCTATAATTACATTGATCTAATGTATTTCTAACGTATTTACACTATGTAAGTATCTTCATTACTTACATTTAAAATTACTACAAAACATTGGTTTGTTGAAATTATCACGATGACCACCGGAGGGCGCCAGTAGTTCATTTCTATTTCACCAGTTGTACAATTACAGCACTGTCCAATGTTATTTTAAATAAATATTATTTTATTTATTTTAAGTGAGTTTTTCAAGTCGAGTTAAAACAAGAAAAAACAAATTTGAAAGCATTGTTGAAATGACCACCGGAGGGCGCCAGTGGTTAATTTCTGTTTCACCCATTGAATCGTTACTGTGCCGTCCAGTGTTATTTTAAAGATGTATGAATTTCTTTTTTTTTTATTGTGTTTGTTGTCTAAAAAATAAAATTTAAGAGTTACAAATTGGGATCCAAGTCGAGTTTAAACAAGAAAAAAAGAATTAGACTTATGTTTGTTGAAATTATCACGATGGCCACCGGAGGGCGCCAGTAGTTCATTTCTGTTTTACCGTTTTTACAATGACAGCACTGTCCAATGTTAAATTAAATAAATATTACTATTTTTTTATTTTAAGTGAGTTGTTTAAGTTTAGTTAAACAAGAAAAAAGGATTAGACTAATTTTGTTGAAATTATCACGATGACCACTGGAGGGCGTTCATTTCTGTTTCACCTGTGAACGGTTACAGTGCCGTCCAATGTTATTTTAAAAAAGTATGAATTTCGTTTTTGCATTTTAATTGGGTTTGTTGTCTAAAAAATTATATTTTACAGATACAAATTGGGATCCAAGTTGAGTTTAAACAAGAAAAAAGGATTAGCCTAATGTTTGTTGTAATTATCACGATGGCCACCGGAGGGCGCCAGTAGTTATTTTCTGTTTCACCGGTTGTACAATTACAGCACTGTCCAATGTTATATTAAATAAATATTACTATTTTTTTATTTAAATTGGGTTTTTTGTCAAAAAAATAATATTTAACAGATACAAATTGGGATCCAAGTCTAGTTAAAACAAGAAAAAGGATTAGACTAATTTTTGTTGAAATTATCACGATGACCACCGGAGGGCGCCAGTAGCTCATTTCTGTTTCACTAGTACAATTTACAGCACTGTCCAATGTTATTTTAAATAAATATTACTATTTTTTATTTTAAGTTTTTTGACTAAAAAAAAAAAATAGTTTCAAATTGTGATCGAAGTCGAGTTGAAACAGGAAACATAATAATAAAAACAGACTCAGTTTTTGTTGAAATGACACCGATGACTATCAGAGGGCGCCAGCCAGTTGTGAATTTCAGTATTACGTTGAACAGGTACAGCACTGTCCAGTGTTATTTTAAAGAAATGTTAATTTAGGTTTTTTATTTAAAGTGAGATTAACAGGTAAAATCGTATTAAAACAAGAAAAAATCTTTTTTGTTGAAATGACACCGATGACCACCAGAGGGGTTCATTTCAGTTGCACCAGTTTAAAAGTTACAGCATTGTTCAGTGTTATTTTAAAGAAATGTTAAATTCGTTTATAATATTAACATTTATTTTTAAGAAGCCCTATAAGACATTTTAATTGTGTAAATGGCTGTGTTGTTGTTGTGTCTGCTATGAGGCAGCTGCTAAAGGATTGCATTGCCAGTTTATTTTGCTCAGCTGCCCATAACTTCACTTGATACATTCACACACACCAACTCACAAACACAGACGTACCAGCTCACCACTTTTCGTTTGGCAAATCATACAAAGATTCTTCCTCAGTAAACCCCACCTCTACAACTCAAGAACAAGCTTATAAATCTCAACAAAGCTCTGAATTTAACTTTGATTGTCAGTCAGTATTAATGTCACTATTGTACAAGCGTTTTTATGATAACGTGATATGTGTGATGCGTACGAGCGCATGTGGCTGATTATTATTGCTTGAGTAAGTATGTACATCTCTTAATTCTCTCATGCACACAGACTTTGACAGAAAGGAGAGAAATGCTGCCAAATGTGAGGGTGGAGATGATCATAGACTGTGAATCAGACACACACTGATATGATTAAATCGGCTAATAGAGGAATATTATGCTTGTGGTTGCCGAATTAATTTCAATGCCTCAACTACTACACACAGCTACATTATGCTTAAAAAAATTATGGGTTGTTACAATCAGTGGTTAGTTAAACTGTGGACAAATCCAACTGTTGGATTTAATTAACCTAAAAAAAAGTCAGACATGTGTGGATTAAAGATCTGGATCCCTGGGTCCATGAGTTTCTGCAGCAATCCCGATCCATGACAGACGTGTGATAGAACCGCATTAAGACATGAGACTGCCATGCAGCCATGATGGATCGCACCTCTCTCTCCACATGCTGCGGCCCAGCAAGTTTTTTTATGTGCTGTGTCTGCAGCCGAAGTGCCACACCATCTGTCACCATTAAAGTCTTGTGTGATCTGGCGAGGGATGTCTGGAAAAGTTTAATCCAAAGATTTAATAATGGGCCCTCGATCTCAGATGAGGCTTTATTTTATGAATAAATATTCAGTAGGGATCGTTTTTTGGCCTGCAAAACCGACAGAAACTTATGAGAACTTGTGTTTTCTTAATATTTCTGTGACACAAACCCAAATAGAGCCAGAGGGAGATTGCTGCTTATGCAAGACAATGATTCAGTCTACAGCAAATCTCACATTATTTTATGTCATATTCATCCATTGTCATACAGAAAAACAATTACTGCGTTTCCACAGCTGTTTTGTGGTTTTATTCTCCAACCAGGCTCGTACAACATCCCGTTTTATGGGATGTTTATGTCGGAATCAATCTTCTGGTGTCTGCCAGATGAGACACATCTGCTGCTCAGAGCTGAGAGACACAGACGTCTGTCTGCGATCAGGCAATGAGACAGTCGCCTGTATATCATATATGTGAGGAAGAACTGCGATCTTTAACTTTTATAAATGTCATCAAATGCCAAAGGGAAAAGTGTTCACACAGAAAATATGTGCTGCAACATAATCTCAGAACGTTTTCTCCTGGTTAAAGGTGCATTGTGTATCTTTTAGAAGGATCTCTTAAAGGGGCAATAAGTAGGATTTTAAGTGTTTTATTAATCAAAATCAATGTCTTTATTCATAAATATGACCTCATTGGTGTCAAATGACCTCTGCCAGTGACCTGACTTTTCTTAGTAAGCTTAGAATTTCTTCTCTTTACTTACATTGAACGGGTAAGTCCAAGGAGGCATCCATATCGTTCCGCCGTATTGATAAACTAGAATAGCAGAGAGGGACAAAAAGCACTCGCCTACCAACGAGTTTGCACAACGCGTTTTCATTCAGAACACGTGAACCAGCTGCAACAGACAAGTAGATCAGCGATTACATAACGGCTACCGTAGTTGCAACACGCAGTTGGAAAGGAGAGGAGCTAGTAAGCACTGTTCGTTTGAATGCAAAATACAATTCCACCACTAGATGGGGGTAGATCCTACTGATTTCCCCTTTAAAAAAAATGCAATAATATACATAACTATAATATCAGTGGTGTATAAATTAAAGACTTTACAAAACGATTGTTTTTGTTATATTATAAGTTGATTTTATTTACACTGCGGGTCCCCTTACATTCGAAGTCGCTGTCATGTTGCTACAGTAGCCCTAAATGGACAAACTGCTCTATAGTGTACTTTTTGTCCCTAAGTTGTCTCAGACGATAACATGTTTGTCCCATAGACTGTAAAAAAAGATGGACGACAGGAAGTAAAGCCGCGAAATCAAGACCCCGCCCTCGCTTTCGCAGAATGCGCATATCACATGATATCACAGCTGTCAATCATGACACCAGTGTTTTTATATCATTAAATAACTAACTAAACACAAACTTATTTTAAAAACAAACATTTGAATTTACATCAGCGTGATAAAAACTACAGTAAATGACAGAAACCAGCTTCGGAAAAAAGATAATTGAAGTGTAATTAAATTTTTTTGTTCAAGTTGGGTAGTCGGGGTTTATGACCTTTACTGGGACCAGTCACTGGGGGGCGATTGAGACATTTTGGCTTCACTTTTCAGGGCTTATGCTGCACACTTGGTTTGTCCTGTGGTGGCTACCGTAGCTTCACTATAGCCCTTTTCACACAGACATTCCGGAAAATACACGTAAAATGCATCCTGGATTTTTCCGGAATGGTTAGAGTTTGTGTTCATTCACACTGCCAAGATTACACTGCATCTGATGGTCCCGGAAAGACACGTGACCCGTTGAAAGTCCCGCCCTCTCTTCTACGCAGCGTCTGAAGTTTGCAAAGTATTTATTATTTCTCTCTCCAGAAACAACTCGCGTGCATTTTTGTTTATGATAAGACTACAAAGGAGCGCGTGAACGCACAGTTCTATGCTGGTGAATGATCTCATCTTCTGAGTGGATATTTGACGAGTTCCATGATCTCTGCTTTAATACATTTTTCAGACATTTCTCATCGTGATTGTTTATATGCATTTAAAACCCGCATTTTGAGGAGCTGAACGATATATCTTGGTGGGATGCGCGGGTATTTTCGTTTATTATAAGCTCAAATGAGCCCGTGACGTGATATTCTTTTATGCTGCTGAATGATCTCCGTTTCAATGCAGTAAATGACAAGCTTGACAAGGACGAGTTTTTGTTCACACAGACGCTTGTCTGGCAATTTTACGGGTATTTTCTGGGACCAAAGGTCTGTGTGAATGGGGTTTTGCGTTTTGAAAGTTAGGGGTTAGTTGAGGACCAAGCCGTTGCAATTCACAGTCTCACCTCTAGATGTCGCTAAAAAGCATAAACATATCTGCTCATCATTTAATATTAGCTAATCAATGAGCCTCAAATGGTTGTTCTGCCATCATATACTGAAAAAAAAACTTTGCACATGATTAAATTAGGTTTTCTTAAAATTACATTGATTTTAATTAAAATAAATTTCATTAAAAAACCTTGATTCAATTATGTTAAAATAGTGTACATAATTAAATTATGTAGATCCAACAATTTTTTTAAGAATATAAGATATTTTTTTCAGTGAGATAACCTCAAAGAGAAAAGTGACTGTTGAAAAAGACCTGCTAGTGCCCCTTTTGGTTATTTATATATATATAATTTTGTGTTTTGTAATACCATGATTTTGTAACACAATACACTTGCCACAATATTTATTCTTGGAGTACAGATTATTTTATTTTTTTATTTTCAGTTGCTTTATGTAATAGATATGTTAGGGATTCCAGAAAGCAGCAACAGAGGATGATGAAGACTTTGTAGGTGTCCACTTTGATCATGAGACACCTGTCTTGCTTCTCCTCTCTCTTTCATCACCATTGTGTCTCTCTTTAAAGGTTCGGATCTGGACTTCTGAGGAGCTGTTTATCAAAGATCTGCATTGATGCTGTTTATTTTGTCTTTGAAGAGTCAAATCAAAACCTCAAGGTGTATTAAAAGCCTTTTGTATGTTTTAAGTGTAACATGTTTGTCCACTAATTTACGACAGAATGACAACCGTTTGTGACCTCTCTCATCATACGTCTCATTTTTCACATGTTTTAACAAATTGTTTCTAAACATGTTAGAAATGTTAGAAATGTATTGCCGAAACACGTTACAAAGACTGTGAACTAGATCTGAATTGTGGAGTTACACCGTTTTTTAACATTTCTGTGTTCAGGATTTTTTGGGCGGGGTTAAAACGGTGGCCCAATAACGCACTGGAGCCATTCGGGTTGTAGTGGTACTTGAGAGTTGAGAAAGACGGCAGCTTTCTCGTGAGTGGGCGTGGTTTACGCAGCCAGTGGACACGCCCCCAGCGTTTGAGAGCAGAGAATGCTGCTATTTTCCTCAGATTTGGATATCTTTTTATTTACTTTGTATTTTTTATCATTCAAATTCTTCTGGGTGGTTAATAACACATTTGTATGTGCTGTGACAAACTCAGTACCCATATTTTATATCACTTTACGTGGATACTTTTTGGACATGTATCTTATTTTATTTTGTGGCACATGCCCCAGCATAGTATGGTCATTGGTGGTGGTTTTCTGGGCATTTCTATAACACTGCTAAAGGTGTTTTTTTACTGGTTTTACACTTACTATGAGGTAAATACCGGATGGTTGCTTTTCATTGATGCTTACATTTTATTCATTCACGGCCTTAATGACTTGTAAAACTGCAGTCGTGCACCTACTTTGCCTGCCAATCTGTTATTTCCTCTTCTTTGGCACGTGACGGGCCATATGAAGTGAGTCATTAGATACAGTAACACAATTACACCTCAGCTGTCTGGATAAACAGCTTGCCCATCTGGCTCTTATTGAATGAGAAAATCTGAGCGTATTCAGTAGAGATGAACTAGGGTTGTGCTTTCAATTACATAATGTCAATGAGGGTTAGTTTGGCAGGGTCAGACAGGTCTTTTTTTATTTGCTGCTTCCTCCACTTATTTTTAGTTTTTTTTTTTTATTTAACAAGTTTAAGACAACAATGAACAGATAACAGGGGATAAGGTCAGACAGGTATGCTAATCAAAACATGTTTGTTTCACACTCATTGACATGAGCGATGATGCTTCAAGGTTTTCTTTTATTAGGGTTGAAATATGACAGAACGTATTCATTCGGGTCATTCGGATGTCGCTGTTGTCTCGTGCCAAAAGAACAAACAATTGTGCGGTCGCAAATGTTTTCACGCCATTTACTTTTTGATGTGACATGTTTACCCACCATGCACTGCTTACAGTATAGTTCAGCTGCGATTTGAAGGTGCTGTATCTTTAAGAAGGTGTTGCATATTTACAAAATGATAATTGTCGGGTACCTGTCCTTTCTCCTGAGCATCAGTACTGTTTCTCTTGGACATTCATGTGTTTTGCACATCATCTCTGGATGTGTGGATCATAAGCAAAGGAGAATCAGGACAGCATTAGAGAGTAAGATTTGATTATCTTTCTGCTTGGTCTGTTAGAGCTGCCTGCTTCTGTGTTTCTGGTGTCCTGGTTTTATTGGATCACGTCAAGGTCCACGGTCAGGAAAAAAGCCCACTATAGTTGTCACCAGGGCGATATACCTCAGTACAAGGCAGCTCCAACATGCATTTACGTCTGGGCTTAGGATATCCCAAGTCCAGGTAACCGCGCCATGGTGTCCCAAATAAATGTTCAAGACCCCTCAAAACATTTTATCCAATATTCTGAATATTATTATATTTCTCCTTGGGAATAATTTCCTATCTAAAGAACTGATGATGAACATTTATTATGCCGATATTAGTTATTCACACAGTCATTAGTTATTAGGACAGATACAGAGCACAGGGCAGATCTGGCCAAATGACTTTGTTAAAAATTAAAGCAACACACCAGGTAAAAATATACTGTTCTTATTATTATCACCATTATCGCCATACAGGTTATTTCAGAGTTAATAAAGTTATACACTTATTTTTCTAGTAAATAACATTATAAAGCAAGACTTATGATGTGTTAGTCATAGATCAGAGCCCATTACAGATGGCATAACTATTATATACATATATTCAGTTACCCAGTTATTCAGTTTTATCTTGACCACATTGTTTTATCAGCACACACATCTGTTTGTTCTTTTCATGTCTGCATTCATAATTTATAACTTTCATATTATTTCAACAACCATCTGAACAATGAGCCAAACTGTACCCACAAGGTGGCGTTTGTAAAACACAGGCTGGCATCGTAAAGTGAATCATCAGACAGATTTTGGATATAGGGCTGCAGGGAGTGCAGCAGAATAATGTGAAAAGTATAAATGAGCATAACTCCTATATTATCCATCTAATTAATATCCCACATGAAGGGAATAGGAAGCATTATGGAGAACCAGAGACAAATCGCAAATCTATCTCCCAGAGTTTACCCCACCATGATCTCTTCCTCCACCACAATTGTACCATTCCCAAATGGCATTAAAACCCACTGGCATCACTAATGTAGCCCAGCACAGGGATCCATAACAGTACTGCATACCCTGTTTACAGTGTCATTTTTTCTGTTATAGTCTGCCATGTTGGATGAGGTCATTCAGTAAAAGCTGAGTAGACTTTGCTAAGAGGGCATGTTTGAGTTTCTTACTTTTCATCCTCCTTTTTTCTTTCTCTGCTTTTTCATTTTTGCTGATTTCTTCCATATTTGCTGTCTTTATTAATCTCATTTCTTTGTAAGATTGTGTCCTTTTCAGCTGTTCAGAGTCTGGCTGACTGTGGCTAAAGAGATAGCACACGTCTCATTTTTGTGTTTTTGTAGCTTAGTTTGGCATTGCATGTGTTAGCAGCATTCAATTGCACATATACAGTACAGATAAAAAAATGTATTGCTTGAATGCACTATAAGTCGCTTTGGATAAAAGCATCTGCCAAGTGCATAAATAAATGTAATGTAAATGTCAGACCTTCTGCCATTTCAGTGCCAATCTGTAACTATTGACAAAACAGTTGGCTTATTCATATGACCTCATTTGTACAATTTTGCACAGTCTTGAAACTCACTGACTCTTAGCTTTAGGTATGCCGTCTTTTTACGAATCAGGTTGTTCGTACAAATTCACACAAAATTTCCAATTCACAGAATTGTTGCAAATTCGAACAATCATACAGATGCTTTTCTCAATGTCACTTTGACCGAGGCGTTTCGTTGTGCTTGTATTAGATGTTGCTTCTTGCTAATACCACCTAATCTAACTAAAGCTCTGTAATAAATTAGGTTATGAGGGTGCTGCTCATATCCGTGTGAAAGCTTTTATCAGAATGAGTTTCTGTCTTCATGTACTGGCGTGACCCATGGGTCTCACAAAGGAAACACAAGCACTTGAAAAATGTACACTTTATGTGTTGTTTTAGATCAAGTCATATTTGTGTCATGTTTGTCATTCAGTCTTCTTGGATATTTTGTGCTTGCTCTTTATTGTGACCCTCTGCTTTTGATTCTTGGGTGCAGACATGCACAGTTACTCAAATACACCCTATAGTGTAAATCCTCAGATTTACTTAGATCAGACTTCGCTGCTTATTTGATCTGTAAATGCGTCGCTCCGGTGAGCTCACCTCCCCTCTGCTGCATCCAGACATCCAGAAAGCAAACACTGCATATCCTTTCATTCATAACAAATCATAACCTTAAAGAGCAATCTTACCTGCAAAATGTATTACAATTATTTATATTGGTATCAAATCTGTTTTATTGTCACATCACACTGGACATACTATTTTACAATATACACAAAAGTATACAATATACAAACAAATAAATATAAGACTATGGAAATATGTTAATATCTATGCATACATGTATTGTATATGCAAATGAATGAAAGTGGCATTAGATTATTGTATTAAGGTGCAATGTGCATTGCAGTCCAGTTGTTTTGTGTTATGATTTATGGGAATTTATATGGACTGAGGAAAAAAAACGTCTTTCAGTCTGCTTGTGGGACCGGATGCTGCAGAGACGTCTGCCTGAGGCCAGCATAGAAAACATTGACATGGTATCATATCACTAAACGTGTTAAAATATGCTCTTCTGTACAGAACCCAGGTTTTTTGTATACTTCTTGAGCATTTTTACTAAGGGAGGGGGATTATTGCAGATTTTTTTATCTATTTTTTGTCTGTCTGGTAGTTGTGACAGTTAATAATTTGTAGAGGATACTTTGTCAATTTTTGTGGAGATGTAACTCCTACAGTATCTTTTATGTACACTGTTAAAAAATATTTATGCAACTGACATTATTAAGTTTAATCACAAGTGATGAGTTGCTGTAACTTATTTCATCAAAGTTAAATTTTCTAAAATGTATTTAACAACTTTTGGTGATTTTTATTTTCTACAATTAAGTCTTAAACATTTTATCCATATCTTGTTGATAACTCTATAGTTGCAAATTAATTTTTCAAAATTTGAAATCTGTTATATTTTAGCATCTTCAAAGTCATCTCTTGCCTAGATCCTGCAAAAATGATTTATTTGTATTTTATTCAAGTGACTCTTGTCTCACTGAATGAATTTTAACAATATTGTAGGAGTTCCTATCTATTCTGTGCTTTTTTATTATTTTTTAGTCCAAGACTTGCATTTTATTTTAAATAGAATTGAAGTGTTTGTAAGGAAACTACACTGAAAAAATATTCATTCAATTTACTCAAATTTTAAAGGCAAGTGGTTGCAATCAATTTTAAAATTAAAAAAAAAAAACTTTTGTTTAAATGTAGCTTAAATAAATTGATTGCAACCACTTACCTTAACAAATTGAGTAAATGTAATATATTTTTTTTTTACATTTTTACTGTATTTTGTAAATACAGTAGGTTGGCACAATTATGTTTTTGTTCATATACTGTAAACTTAAAACCTGTGATGGTTATCTCACTGATAACACGTTTATAACTTTTATTTAATCCCAAAATATGAACTGATGCCGTGCACCGAGTGTCGCTGTACAGCTGAAGCGGGCAGCTAGAGCTCCTTGTATGGAGCTTCACGCGTGATGATGATCGCGCGCAGATGGGGTGGGTGGAGGGCGCGTGTGGAAACTGATCTGCCACGGAGCTCACAGCAGTCTGAAACAGACTCTATAACAAACCAGAGTCACGCGGAAACGCCCCACTCAGGATTCCCCATTTAGTGCACGTCTCTGGAGATACATTTGACCAAATTTAGCCGAGAAAATAAAACTAGAAGTGGAAGTATTGTGGAAGTATCGCTGATGGGTTATAGTGGATTTTAGTGTGAGAAACTCGCGTGTTGGATGTCACGCAGAATAATGGACGCGCTCAGACTCTCCGCCGCTTTTCTTTTACTTGTGACTTTATTCGGCTGTGGAAACACTATACAGTTTCCCGAGTCTAACCTGTAAGTAGAACGCGCAAAACTTATGTTTGCTGAAGCGGTTGCAACAGTATTGACTTCATTTGCAGTGGGTTGTTAAGTGTTCTATCTGGCAGACGCTTTTATCCAAAGTGACTTGCAGTGCATTTAAATATTTTTATTAGTAGGTTATATGCTCATATAAAATCGAAAACGCGGTTTGGTGTTGCGTTAAGCACACATTTATCAGACAGGTTGAAAAGTGTTCATCCTGTAGCTCAGCTAACACGTTTCGATCATAACTAATGATAAAACATGTAGACCTATATCGTGAATGCACTGTAGGTCGAAATGAATTAAAGCGTCTGTCAATAGATGAATGTCCAGTATGGTGTTTAGTCCTGTTCCGTTGTGATCCGAATTCTCCGCCTAACTCAAAGCCAATAAAACAGTATATGCTAAAGTTTTACTAAAATCAGAAAAGTGAGAAAAACTTAACATATATTGAGCTAAATGTCCATGTTGAATGGGTTTGTCCTTTATTCTCCTTAATGGTGAAAGCGAGAGTTTCTAATTCACTCAGTCAACGGTCACTACGCGTCGCGTCTTTGTGCGCAAAACCACCCTACAAAACCTAAACAAACATATATTTCTTTAGCCTCGGCTTTTATTGCAATGTGTTTTATAATGCTTTTAGTGGCTGACAAATGTGACGGACGCACCACCTGTGACCCGTTTGGCTATTTTTAGTTGAGCGTGGCACCTGTCTGTATGATTTCAAACACCACGTGACACACGTCAAAGCATCTTTTATTACTACACGTTATTATAAATAGGACTGCAGTCGAATAAGTTTGCTGGCACTAAAATTGATCAGTGGCCTTACAAAGTGTTGTCTTGTGTTTGATGTTCTTCATCACATCTTCAACCTGATGAAAAACTTCCCTTTGACAGGATAAACACAAGAACAGCTGCAGGCATAGAAACAATCAACTGTCAAAAGCAACCAATCAGATTCAAAGACATGATAAATAAATGACAGTCTGTGTCTGTTAGCGTAAGTGCATTTGTTACAATTATGAAGAATGTGCCTGATCGAGCAAGTTAAAATGAAACAAAATGGACCCTTATTCACTTTCCCTCACAGAAAAACAAATGAATTTCACATGTTTTACATGTGATCCACTGATTTCTCATGTGTTTCATATGATATTCACACAAATATGTTCCGAAAACACATTTGCTCATGTGAAATTTATTTGACTTCTGTAAGGATCTGAATCCATGATTTTAGTATTTCTGTTCATAATTCATGAGCACCCTCTTAGACGATCTCATTTTCACCCCACTGTACATTCATCTTGATCAAAAAAGGCACTTTTACATACTTTTCCTAGTTTAACATCCCGTTTCATTTAGAAATATGTCATATACAGAGGTAAAATGGGTTGGTGTTTCATTTTGACTTCTTGCATCTGTTCTGTTTTAATTGAATTGCCGCTTTTACAAATGCCTTTTCATTAAACATAAGCATTTGTCTTTATTTCCATCCTCTGTACTTCTTGTCCCTCCTCTGCCTATCTTTCATGCTTATCTGAGTCCCTCTCCTTCTCTGGCACTGATCTGAGTGACTGCATCTTTGTGCCCGAGCCCTAACCTCCTAATGCCACAGCCTGTCTGCTTCAGATGTTCTCGCTCTTTTTCCACCCCCACCTCTTCTTTCTGTCTTCTGGCTCTTGCTGTACTGTGAGGCAAATGATTAATGTCCTCAGATGAGAGTCTGGCGTCATCCGTTGCCTCCCTAAAAGCTTCTTGTGAGCAGCACAGCGCAGGTAGTGCATCTGTGCTCATTTGCTGTTATTTAGCTGTAATGAATTGTCGCCCTGTGTGACGTTTGGAACCTGTCATCATCTTTTTTCCTACTTTTTATCTCCAAATGCAGACTTTTGACTCTTTACTATAACTGATTGGAGTTTGTTCAAAACACTGGTTCTGTCCCAAATGGGGCACTTGATGTAGTCTTGCAGTGTAATAGGCTTGGCTTGCCAGCGTTTGTCTGTGATGTCCACCAGACCATAGTGTGTCACATTTCATGTTTCAGAGGGCCGCTTTGCAGCCTTGATTCTTCCTTGTGATAAGCATTCTCAATGGTTTAAGCAAAATAGCGAACCATTACCTAGAGATACACCGTTCGACCGGCATGAATCGGAATCGCTCTTATTTTGCTCTTGTGATCAGCGACCGGACATTTTTTGTTTTAAATGAATGCATCTCTGAAGGGAACAGTTTTTTTCTGACATTTTGTTTTCATCCATCTCAGTATAATACCTAATAAAGTTCTGTTTATAACAGCACGGCTGTTTTTTACTGGGTATCCCTGAGCGCCATCTACCTTCAGAGAGTAAATCTGCGCTTTTATTTAGTTTGTTTTATTTGGTCTAATTTCAGAAAGCTGACGTCAAACCATTCTGGTTTTGCTTTATGTATGTAGATTATACGATCTAATCTAAAACAGAAGCAGCTACCACATGTATATTGCATCTTGGTCAGTGTGCTTAAGATACAGTTGTCACCACTATTTTAAATAGTTACTGATATATTTTTAAAGCCAGTTAAGCAAATAAACATCATGCACTTTTATTCTTTCTTGTCTGAAATTGGTATCAATATCTGCATATTTACTTGTAAAAAACATCACGATTGGTGAATCACTACTACTACCCAACATGACGTGGGAAGGTGTAGATGCTGCAAGATCTATGGGTGTCATTTAAGACAGAGCCATTGAGGGCGTTTTAAGAGCCTGTCATGTTTTTTCTTGTGTTTCCAGGCCTCATCCCTGGGATAATGATTCTGGATCAATTAGCCTCTCCTTAGCTTAGATCCAAATGGTGTAGATTTGACAGTCTGTGTCCTCCATGTTCCACGTTGAGTACAAGGATAATTCAATTTAATGCTTATGGAATTCACTACAGTATAGGCCTTTCCCGTTACTAAGCTTATTTTTCCCATCACATAATGTAGAATAATGGTTATTCACCCTCTGGATATCAGCCAGCTCTCAGCCACTATGGCAGAGGTTTAACTTTGTAATAGGTCTTGGAGTTGGATATGGAAAAATATCCAAAAGTGGTGTGTTATGTTATAATGTTGTGTCTATGGGGTATTGCAATTCACCAAGGAGTTTTTTATAGGTATATTGCCTGAGCCCTTTAAAACAGATGGGAGCTATTTCTGTCACTCAAATAGTCAGGCAGAGTTTAAGCTCGCTCATATTCAGGGTTAACAGCAACGGTCCAGAATGTCTTCTTGTGCTTCCTCAGTGAATTTTCTTGTTTGTGTTGGTTCTATTATACTTCTGTTACATGCAATTTTTGTTTGTTGTGTAACACTATAGTGGAGACTTCTGTTGTTTTCATGTTGTTATAATTACATTTTCTATCCCTGAGCCTACACATAACCCTAAACCAAAAGTGTCCTTTTCTTGTTCCATGCACACAGATTAAGTCACAAGATTTCCCTAAATTTTGTAAAATAAAATTATTTATATACACACATTTAAAACTAATACAGAAAACTGAAGCAGTGGGTTACAGTAGTTTATATACATTATGTTAAGGAATTCTTCTCCATTTTTTTATAAAGCAGGGCCGTTACACACAAAAGACACTGATAATAATCAGAAACGTTGTTTTTTTAATGTACATGCATGCAGTATAGCCCTGCAGCATGTTTTGTTCTTTCCTCTTGTTCAAGATGTGGCAACAGCCTTGTTTTAAAGCTATCTGGAATCTAAATTACTTGCATCTGGCTTGGCTGGTTGTATGCCCATGCCCGTTCTCCACAGGAAGCACATCTGCTTTCTGCCACTAATAATATTATGCCTGTACAGTGCAGAGCTTCAAGGGTGTAAAAGCCAAACAAGTTAATATTGTGTGCATTTACAGTTAGGCTGCCACAAGAGAGCTAATGGAAACTTGCTGTGTGGGCCCATATACCAGAATCCTCGCACATGTGTGCTGATGAGTGAATCCATTATACTCAAAAAAGCAGATCAATGCTCTCCTCTGGCCTTTTGTGAGAGCTTGTGGCTTTAAGGAGGAGACAAATATTGATGCGCTGGAGCTTATTAGAATTGCATTAGACATATTACTGTGTATCTCTTACTGTATATCCTGTGGTTGTCAGACAGTAGGTATATACAGTAAACACACAAGTCAGTTTTATATATATGGATTCTGCCATATATGCCCATTTTTTTTTTTCTGGCAGGGATTAAGCAAGTAAGTACGTGTTGAGATCATTTGGTTAATATCATCATCTCATTTTTGACAGAGGTGGCGTTTAGCAGCTTTTGCATCTGAAAACTAGTCCATGTTATTAAATGTCTTTTAAGGCAAAGCAATATTTTTATTCTAACCAGTTTTAAATCACCGTTCTTTCTTATTCTGATGCTTGGTTTGAACTTGATCTTGATCTTCTTGACCATGACTTTATTCCTAACTGCATTAGGTTGCTGCCACGTGATTGGCTGATTAGATTTGGGATGAAAGGTGAGGAAAAAGAGCAGATGCAGTGATATGATCATGGGGAAATCCAGAAAGACTTGTACATGTGTGTGACACAGATTTTTAGAATGGATGCTACATGCTGTCGGCTTGATATAGCGAGTTACTTAATGGAGAGTAAGAATGTGTCAGTCTGTGGGTGTTGCCATGGCTACTGTTTAGGGATATACTGTATTTTAATTCAGGATTAGATCAAGATTTGTCTTTGTTTAGCCTTTTTTAAACTTGATATACTCTGATGTATACTGCGTACTACACACACGTGTGACTTTGATGTCCGCTCATGAGGCATTTGCTAGTAAGACAGACAGATGTTCTGACCATCAGTGAAAGAAAGAGAAAAGGAGAGACAGAAGGTGGAGAAATGTATGTGTCAAGACAGCCGAGAATGCCAGAGGAGATTACTAATGTGTAAAGAAATCCTACACTCTCCTTGATGGATACACACACACTATTGCAGGATGCATGAAGAGAAAAATTTGGCTTTCTGCTTCAGATTCATTGTGAAAGAAATATGTTTTAATAAAACATTTCAGGGTTTCCCGCAGAAAATGTGTTAGTTAACGTGGCACTGTTGAGTGGGTGTGCGGGCTCGGGGGGTGTGGCAATCAAAGAGTGGGGCGTATGCGTCATGATAAAAATTAAAATACTTTTTATTTAAAACACTCAAATAAAACTTCATTTTGAAGAAACCATGACAGAAAATGAACACATACTAGATTATTAATGAATTAAATGTTTTTTACCTCTAACGGCAATAGCTGCGTGATGAAGTGAAACTAAAGGGTTAATAAACACAAACTAAAGCAGATGTTGTAGAACGTCAAGCGAACAATGATAGATAGCGCAAAAATTGTAAAAATTGATTATTTCCCACTATTAATTACATTATCTTAACTACTGTAGCATGTAAATAATGCACATAAATAAAGTGAGCAAGAGCGCTCAACAATTATATAGAATCAACAGGCACGTGAAACCTAGCTAGCAGGTTGCTCAAACAACAAAATCACCAGCTAACTTATAAATTTGCAAGAACTATAGACTAATCCAATAACAGGCTTAACTCATTCACCGCCATTGACGAGTTATCTCGTCAATTATGAGTAAATATTTAACTAATAAATATGCCTTTCTGGACGAATTTCAAAGTGAAAGTGTAATACCGAATTGATCAAAAACGGAAGTTAAAAAGATTTAATGATTTATTTTAACTGCCTTTATGTTTGATAGTCATTCTGAGTCTGATCTCTAACATAAATTCCTTTAAAAAACGCAATTTTTTAAGCTTTTTGCTCAAAATGTTGTATTTTTGAAGAGAAATATCCATATTTCAGTGGTTAAATGAAGTGGAAAAAGTAAATATATAATGAAAAGTTTTTTCCCCATTTTGTTTGTTTGTTTGTTTGTTTATTGTTTGTTTGAAAGCAGAAGGTGTGTTCTCTATTTGGATATAATTTGTATGTTTATATATTTATAGAAGATAATTTTTCCTGCAAGGAATTTTGTGAAACTTTTGTTAAAATCACAAAAATGCAGGTGGGCAACTTTTCTCAAAAAGGCAGGCGGTGAATGAGTTAAATAACCCCAAAACATAAGTCCACTTACAGTTCTCATGGACACGTGTTTTATCAACTGGCTATCCTCCGGACTTTACGGACCACGTCTTTATCTCATTTCGGTGGTGTGGCGCGCGTGCCCGCTCACGATGTGAAACACGTAGGCGCTATTCTCTGAGATGCACTTGACGGCCTTTTGTGCAGCAAAATTATTCTTTTTTTTGGACGACCTAGTTAAGGCGGTAGGGTTTCCCAGCTTAGGCGGGCCACCCGAACTGCAATGTGCTGCGGGAAACCCTGCATTTTAATATCAGCACATATACGCATATACGCCCCGGCCTACATAATCCAAGGGCCTAAAATCACGTCTACACAAGCCAGCTCAATTTTAACAGTTTCTAATAATACAACAGGCTGTATTAGGACAACATTCCTGGGCGTTCACAATGTCAAGGTGACTTTGTCTGGTACCCGGCCTCTCCGACCTGCAGCAATGAGAGGCGTTTCAATGGTACCAAGGTGAATATAGCAGGCCAGCACGATTTGGTTGCATGTGGCTCACAGCGCCCGACCGAACATTTCACTTAGTTTTTTAATTCGGTTGTTATAGCTGGTTAACTCAACACACACCCTTTTTTGCGTCATTTTCGAGAGCACTTCAGGAAGGAACGCATGTAAACAGATGCTCCAGATAAAGAGAAAATTATTGTTTTCATTGCTCTATTGCCCAAGTGTATTTTAAATGGCCACGCTATGAGACACACTCTTAAGTGTACACATCAAATGGAATAGGTCATAGGGGTGATCATTTCATCAACTGATTCATGACCTAGGGAGCTAGGGAACTGATTGAGAGACACACAGAGAGTCTTTAAAAACAGCGCTTGTGCATCTGAATGTGTGAGCGGGGCCATCCGCTCTGGTGTCAACATTTTTGCAGTCACAGATATGTGACTGTACAGCTCAAGTGATTCAAGACTACATCTCTAATTCTAATGGAAAATGGTTAATTTGTATGAATTCGTATGGTGTAAATCATACAAAAAGATATGAGATAAAGTGGTATCAGAGTAGCTTTTGAACATGTAATTGTTCTCTGCCTAATCGTATTAATATCTACAGTACGATAAGTCTTCTGCTTTATGTTTCCACTTACTGTGCAAATGTTATGGTCAAGAGAAAGTGAATGAGTGGCAGAAATAGAGCTGAGAAAGTGCTAAACAGATTAAGTGAGTGTGAGAGAAATGTTGCAAAGGATGGTTTACTTTTGCTGTATTATGTCAGGTTTATTACTGAAGGTCTGTTACGACCTGTTCTCTAGAAACATAATTACATTTTATCCAGGTCCTCTGTGCTCTAATCACATTTGATAGAGCGGCCATTCCCAAACTGTGGTCCGCGGACCACTAGTGGTCCGTGAGGGTACTGCAGGTGGTCCGTGAAAAGGCAAAATAAGAATATTTATATTTTAATATACAAACTCGTTCATATTTTGGGCGAACGTGTACTGCTGCCTAATAAACGTTACTGTGAACTCATTCATTCTGGTGCCTGTGAACGGCACGCTCTCTCAGTTTAACGTCGTTCAATAGGGTGCCAGATTTGTATATTCTTCCAGGCGAAAACCCGACTAAAACACACTGTAAACAGGCCTTAATGTGTAGCGGAAAAAACACCCAATCTGGCAACACCGCCACCACTCGGTGTTCACCAGTCACGCTGCATGCGTCATCACAACAACACAGACGCTTCTGAAATTCCTGCCGCGCAACTCAAATAGTTTAACATTAAATAACATCATATTTGTCCTAAATCGTTAACGATTAACATAGGCTGCTAACGCATATTCCGGATCTTGAAATAGACTTTGACTAAGCTCCCGCTATTTAACGTGCACGTGTGGAGTGCAATACCTGCGAGTTGTCAAACACGCAATGCCTCGCAGCGCTTCTCGCCCGGGGTGCGACCCCCACCCAGCTAGCCTTTCAAGGTATGTGTAAGCAAATACAAAATAGTTTATAGTTTTAGTGCTAGTAAGACTATTTAGATGTGCAGATTAATTCAGGACTTTGTGTAGACATATTTTATAATAAGTATTATGAGGTGGTCCGCGAAAATTCTTGATTACAAATAGTGGTCCACACACACAAAAAGTTTGAAAACCCCTGTGATAGAGGATACATATACAACAAAAAGATGTAATATCTTCCAAAGATCTTAAATTTTTTTTTAAACCAAAACTTGCCAGTGTGGAAAAAGTTCATTTTTGAACTTAGTGTGAGACAATTTCCGGCCATTTTCCATCAATTTTATCTCATTAGCTACTTGATAGTCTCCAGTCTAGAGTCAAGCTGTGTTTGTTTAAAATCAATTCAGTTTTAAAGAAAGATATGTTTGCAACTGTTGTGTGTAAAGTGTGTGTATCTTTGTTGTTATAACATCTCATTTCATTATTTTCATGTAGTTCATCTTAGTTAAGCTTAATGCTCGCCATAATGAGGAAGCGAAACTGAACTCACTGAAGTGAATTTAGACAAAGGGCTGTGATGACTACTGGGCTGTGATTTGTTTTTGTCCATGTGTGTTTAGCACTTAAGCCATAGAAGATGCATATATTAAACAAAAACATCTTGTAACTCATGTATTTTAAGGCTATACTTTACAAAATGCTGGGTAATTGTCAATAAAGGACAAACCCAACCCAGTGAAGTAATTTAACCTATGCTGCATTGTTTCAACCCATATTTGGATCAAAAGAAACATTTTCTGGGTTAATTTAACCGAATGCCTGGGCTCGTCCTTTTTGACCCAATGCTGGGTTGAAAATAACCCAGCATTTTTTTGTGTATTCAACTCTGTTTAACTCATAACATAACAACCGTATTGTTTATTTATTTGTCATGACTTATCTCACAGGAAGTTGACATTATGTATTGTTTGAACTCCCTGTATGTTGCCCTCTGATTATCTATTTGTTTTCCTAAATGTGTTTTTGTCATCTTGATGCTTGTACTGTTCTGTAAACAAGCAGCACCTGTTGCTTCGACCTCTGACCTGTGACCTTTCATTGTAAAGACCTCTGATGCTCTTGATGTCCATTAAGAGGGTATTTGGGATAGATTTTAACAACCCTCATGTTGCTCCATAGACTCCAGGCAGCTGGTCAAATGACGACATGTGACAGATATTCTTTTCGGACTTTGCTATTAAAATATTTTTTACAAACTTATAGATCCCAGCAACAAGCAGTTTGTCTTTAACTAACAGCCAATCAGAGATTGTTTGATACACAGTTATGTAATGTGGGAAAGGATTTATGGTCCACTCTGAGCACAGATCCTCCCCTTAGAGAGAAAAGTATAAAGATGAAGAGTAGAAATAATGGAAAAATTCAAGAAAGTGCAAGTTTAATATTGTACAGTCCAAACAGAACCAGTATGTTGTGTAACAGATCAGAAACTCAATAAAACTACAAGCCTTAAGTATTTACAGTCAGCCTAAATGGACGTCCTTGTTATATTTTCTGTCTCTGTTTTTGCTACACCAGTCCACAACCATCACACAACTAAGCTAAATAGTTTCCTGCTGAGCAAAGTTTTAAATTTACAAAATGTTTTACAAAGCACTGGATTGCCCTGGCTTCCACTCTCTCCAGAGGATTTGGATGGGGGATGGATCAGAGGGATCTTATCTCAATTTTCCATTTACTGCTCCAAATTTACGTCACCACTTCCATTTTCCCCAAGCCTGAGCTCTACTGTACATTTGTGTGTTTTGAGCTTTGGTCTCTGTGATGGTTATGGTCACAATGTGGTTGCTCTATACATAAACTAGTGGTATTGTAATATCAAAAAGAAAACTTCCTAAAAAGTTGATAATTCATCTTAAGTCTCAAGAGTGTTAGAAGTAACTTTGTTGTTGTTTGGCATAAAGCGTCACATACATTAAGTAAAACACAAATGGAAAATGGGATCTCCTAGACATTACTATGATTAGACAGACAGACTGACATAGACAGACAGACTGACATAGACAGACAGACAGGTACTGTAGATGAATAGATATATAGACAGACACTGCAGACAGACAGACAAAGACAGATAGATATTGTAGATAGACATATAGACGGTTTCAGCAGTAACAACATAAACAAGCGTATTTCGTGGTCATCACGTAAATAACAACAAAGTCATTTTAAAGTACTTTATTTATATAACAAACAAAATAAACAACATGTAGATTACCTAGGAAACCCAAACATTTGATGTTTTTGACGAGTTATTTGTTTAAAAGTTCAGTTTAGCAACTCAGACCAATAAACAAACAGAAACCGAAAGTAAAGTTCTGACCAGACGCGCAATCGCGTGACCGCACGTGCGTCTGATGAAACCATCTATATACAGACAGACAGACAATGTATATAGAAAGATGCTATAGATACAATAGACAGACAGACAGACAGACAGATACAGCTATAGATACAGCATACACACACAGACATATACTGTAGGTAGATATATAGCCCGACAGACAGGTCCTGTAGATAGATAGATAGATAGATAGATAGATAGATAGATAGATAGACAGATAGATAGATAGACAGACAGACAGACAGACAGACAGACAGACAGACAGACAGAAACACATAGCTACTGTAGATAGATATACAGACAGACAAATACTGTAGATAGATAGATATATAAATGAACAGACAGAGATACTGTAGTAACTTTAGATAGATAGATGCTAGATAGACAGACAGACAGACAGACAGACAGACAGACAGATAGATAGATACTTTTAGTACAGTAACAGCAACAGTAGTACAACACCCAGCTTTAATGCATGAAGTAAACTATGACTTACAAATGCACATTATGTGATAAATAGAAACCAGTAGTAACTGTAAGGGTGTGAGACACTCTTACACAGGCCGTACTATTCTTTGAGATCTTCATATGACAGAAATATGCTTATACCAGTCTTGCCTAAAGCTGAGGCCTCTAGCAGTTGGCTCTCATTGCTAAATATACTGCCACTGCACACATGCTTTAACTTCTCAAATGACACTTTTAAAATATGAATACGTTCCCTCTACAAGTCTTCCACACTCATCATCCTGCAAGAGGACATGTTCTGTCTGTTATCCTTGCTTTGTGGTTTTATACCGCAGGCCATCTCCCATGCTGTGTACAAGTTCTGCCACTGTGGCTTTGAGTCACACGTATAAGATTCATTGCAGTGGTGACAACAAGATAAAGACCCCCCTACAGATTCACTTACACGACACCGATGACCAACCCTTAACACATCTTTCTCTTGCTCTTCGTTATGTTCTCTTATAAGACTGCAGTGTCCCTAGTTGGAGACGCCCGGCATGTTGTCTGCTCATCAGGTTTAGAGTGATGTTGGGTATTTTAAATAGCAGATGGTTGGTCAGCAGCTGGCTAATCTGAGCCTCTGGGTAGGGTGAAAAATACATACAGTAATGATGTACAAGAAAGAGCTTATGCAAAACCCTCTAATTGCATCTGACATGCTTTCTTGTAAATGAGCATTTTTATCAGGCTCTTATGTTTAGGTTCAATAATTTCACTTTAATGACAATTTAAAGGTTATTTGTCAGTAAGTAAAATGCCTTGTAAAAATGTCAAAAAAGTGCTAAATATCTTAAACTGATCCTGAACAGTAAGTTTAAAGATCTCAAAAAAAGCCTGTGTACTGTAAAAAAACTAATCTGATTGTTTCCTTTTGTTACAGGACACGAAAATGGGCGCTGCAGATGCAGAAGGAACTATTGGATTTGATTGATGGTGAGACTGGCATAGAAACACTCAAAGAGGTAAGATCACATGACCCTGCCTTTCAGCATGCTAAGTACATGTTATACACCTTTAAATATTTTATATACCGTCAACAAATGCAACTGTAAAGGTGAGTCGCATTAACTTGATTGGCAATGATGAGCAGTATGTGGCAGCTATAAAAGATGTTTGACGAAAACCACCTGCTATTAACTGATGTAGTTTGAAAAAAGACACATTATACCAACAGAGACAATAGCTTTTAAAGGATTTAAAATAATAAAGGGGTCATCCCATTGTGTTTTATATAATGGCTGTGAAATATGAGGTAGCTTGTTACTGTATTTTAGGCCTCTAATTTGTAATTCCCCCATACAAACTGCCAAACAAGTTTTTACAAATTAACATTACTGCATTCACAAATTACAGATATACCTAAATGGGCTTTTGAGCACAGAGTTTTGAAACTACATTTTTGGGTTCTCTTGGTGACGTTTTGCATCTGGAATATGAGACTATATGATTAAATCCCAGGCTTATTTAAAACTGTCAGAAGAAAAAAGTGTTTAGCAGAATTAGGGCTGGGCGATATGACTCAAAAAATTATCGAGAAAATGTTTTCCATATCAGTCGATATCGATAATTATCATGATAAATAACAAATATTTACTCCTGTCAAATTTAAAGGCAGATTTTTGCTCCTGAATGAAAATTGTAAAAACCAGACAGTTAATAATGGTTTTAAACTACTTTTTATTCAGAACATGACAAATACAAAAACTAAAATCTTGTTTTAATGCATCTGTATTAAATGTAAATCTATTTGTTATGAAATCAACACATTTCTGACACAAAAGCAGCAGACTACTGTCCCTTTAAGACCCAAGACAGACTGCTTTAAGTTTCAATATACTGAGTAACAGCTGTTTATGTTCACTTAAACAAGAAAGAAAACTTAGTTCAGTGATCACGCGTGTGTTATACATATACGAGCTATACACGCTGATAAATGGATGTCAAGGGTGTCACTTTGCTGTGGGAGCGCACATACCCAAACACTATATTCACTGCAGTGGTGGATCTGCTGCTTTTCCTCAGTTTCCTGAATTTGTGAATGTCCTGTAAATATACTTTTAAAGCTGGGCGGACGTGTGCGTGCGCAAGGCGGACGCTGAATGAAAGTAAAGTATACTGCACGCACCTGTGTCTGCTGTGTTTGACGAACCCTGTTTGCGCGTCCAACATTACACACAAGAAAATGTTTCCGCGCATTTGGATTCCGTGATTCCGTCCGCGTTATCCGCATCGCGAAAATCATAGGTCTCTACTAATAAATGAATAACTTGCCTCATCTTCCACTCCTTCAAGTCTGACTGTCACTGTGATTGTAAACCAAGAGCGCGTGCCGCATCCGGAAGTGCTCGCGCAACATTACGCACAGTGCTTAAACATTATCGATCACTTATCGAACTGTCCTTATCGTTTTATCGAAAAAGTTTATATCGGTAAAATTATCGTTATCGAATTATCGCCCAGCCCTAAGCAGAATTTATATTTTACAGTAGCCCCTCAAGGCACTAAATAGTTGCCAGATTGGAATATAAGACTTGTAACCATATTCGATAATCAAATACATGCCTATGATTTTTATTTATTGCAGGTAATCATGTCTTAAGTTAATAAGCTATTTAAAAAAAAAAAATGTTGGGTCAAAAAGGGACAAAGGGAAATGTTTTTATTGACCCAATTATTAATTGAGACACAATGCAGCAATTTAAAAAAAAAATAGAAAGCTACAGTGGATTTAAAAACAATTTCTCTCTCTGTGTATCTGCATCAGGTTTTCGAGAAATTGCGGCACCACTACACTGTGAAACACAACAACGCTCAACAACTGGTGTCAAAAGCTGCACGTGAAATCGAGAAACTTCTCGACAATCGCTCCAAAGCTCTAAAAGTAAGTACTAATCCTTGTTGTTGATCCCAACGCCCATACCAACATGTGCAGTTTACAACATACCACACTGCACAAAATAATGCATCCCACAATGCAATGTACTCAGTGGGAATTTCAAAAAGTACACAAATGCACCTTAAAATGTCTTATTAGTACTTCCGATGTGCAGATTAGTACATCAAACGTAAATATTGCTTCCAGATGTATACATATCTTTACCTAAATGGTACATATTGGGACCGTTCTAAAGGCTACCATCCAGTGACAGCTTTTTTATTTCAATTGACAGTCACAGCTACTGTGTACTTACTGTCTCAGTTAAGTTATTATTTTAAAAAGTAAAGTATATGCTGCTCAGTATTATGATTTAAGCCAGTCAGTTTTTTATTTAGGTGTTTTCCTCAGCCTAGTCCAATCTCTTCCAACATCCTCTATTGTTAGTAAAACCTAGCCTGGATCGATCTGCATTAATTAAGGTCTGATAAAACGCAGTAGATGTCTGGTATGTTGGCAGAGGCGCTCTGGCCTGTAACTTAATTATAATTTGTCAATACAGAGTGTCGTTTTTGATTTTCTTGATAAACTATGTGCTCTGAAAACTTAAACTTAAATAAATCATTAAATATCAGTGTACTGAAGTGCAAAGGCTCTTTTTCCAAAGCAGTGAAGAACTTGGTTGTATGTGTGTGTGCTTAAGCAGGGTCTGTCAATGTTATAGAAGTGTTAACTCTTGCCCGTGAACTGCGGGTGATGCCTCAATGAAGCTGCTTTTATTGATGATCATTAAACGCATTGCTGACAGTCAACCCCGGTGACTAAATGAAAGTATTGACCTTTAACTCTCTTTGTTTTCCTTCCTTACTATGCTGGTTCTCTGTCATGTGTTATTGGCCTGAATTAAGTGCTCTTATTTTGATGGCTATAGAAGCATAACTGGTCAAACAGGTCTCGTACGCTGAAAATCACTGCTCTTAGGTCATTGGATGGGTAATGGCTGGCCATGTAATGAGGAGGATTGCCAGGCACTTTGCTTTTCTGTCCATTTATGTATATTTTTGGCTGTCTACTTTCAATCATAGTGCCCATACTGGTCATCGTCCTTTTAAAATAGTGCCACCGACACATACACAAGTCTGCCCAATTTATAAGAGAAATGGGAAAGACTCTTTTGACAGCCTTGGTGTCTCTCCAGTGCCTTCACATAAAAAAGTTTTGCTACAGTATAATTCACTAATACATTAAGTTTGGGAAGTGAACCAGGAATCAAGTTTTTCATGTTAATTTGATTAAATGTGGCCAATCCAATTTTGTTGTTAAACATTGGGGTGCATTTTTGTTTAAGAGGTCAAATTACCCCCTAGACCAGGGGTGTCAAACTTATTTTAGGCTGAGGGCCGGATGGTAAATAACGCCATGATGTGAGGGCTGGATAATTTTTTTTAAACCTTAGTGTGCTGATAATTGTGTTAATATTAACTAAACAAACCAATTAATTAGTTTGTTCGGCAAGAAAACTTGAGAAACACAGCTCTGTGAAAACTACATTTCATAAGGTCACACTCATCCTGTACATATTATACACACAAATTTACATCTGTACAAAATCCACTGGCCTTAGGTTGAAAAGCCTTAATTTAACTTCTTTTGCATTATTCCTTAATGCCAAAATTATTTATAAACCATTCACTTTTCTTTGGAATATATTTGTAATGAGAACAGTCATTTAGAATATGAAAATGCTACATGGGGCAGTGGCCCAAACCAAAAAGGGCACTAAGGGGGGTGGTACTATTATTATGGTTTTAATAAAGTATTATAAATATGATGTGTTATATTACTAGCATGTGATTATAATGTGAAATATAATAACAAGAATTAAAGTGTGACAATCTGCTAAATATTCAATATGATTTACCTGCTGGCTTGATGGAGCTTTGAATCCATGTTTGCAATGTTGAACTGCCTTTAGCAGCCTCCCTTTCTGTTCTCTGTCTTTATTTTGTCAAGGCATTGGTGTTTTTTGTCTACAAAGTGTGCCAACAACAGCAAATTTAGTGTTTATATTAACTTAGATCTGATCGGGAATTTTAAATCGATTAGACAAGTATTGTAACTAATACTAAGAATGTGGCTATTTTGTTGTTGTTTGCTTGCTAAGTTGTTAGCACTTTTAGAACACCGAGAGCAAATCACCAGAAGAAATACATAAACAAACTTCCAAATTACTAATTCTGCTGTTTAACAACTGATATAATGTAATGAATCTACCTGTTAATGCAACGAACTTCGGAAACTGTCGTCTTCGCTCTCCAGGCAGAGAGTGGACACAGAGATGCTGCGGAGCGAGCGGGAAAACACGAAGTGGATTCCGGAATCTGTGGATCTTAAATTAATTTACCTCATAAATATTATTTATGCAATGGGTCATATCCCTATAAATAGCATTACAGGGTGTTGCTGAATGTGAATCATAAGATCTGGATGGGTTTGTAGCCCTCTCTTGCCAAAACTGTTAAATCTTGACACGTGGCACTTTTTGTGCCCTCCGCTTTTCTGTATATCTCTAAATATGCTAGTCAGAGGCCTCTTATGGTTTTTGGCACGAATCAGCTACGATATGGACCACACGTTATGCCAGTAATCACATTCATGTCGTTCTTGGTTGCCCCTTCGGACACAGGTTGACCAAAGATCATGTCTTATTCTGATCAATATCTACACAGGCCTGCTGCATCAAGCCTGACTGATGTTGAGGCAAAACATAATTGTGATTGAATTAGACTGATTAATTGATTGATTGACAGCTTGGTTAAGTTAATCAGCGGGTGACTTTAAATTAGAGTCATCCATCAGCGGCTGTCTGTGCTGTCCATATGAGTTAACAGACGGCGCTTGATGTGCGATCAGGATGTTTTAGTAAACTAAAAGTGCTATCAGAAGCAGTGTTTAAATCACGCTAATACCCAAAACGTCAATTGGTTTTGTCATTCTTTTTGTCTCTATCTCTTTCTCTCTTCAGCTACAGTATTTATTGGCAATGTTTCACGAATTTGATAGTGGCACTTTGATATTAGCATGTAGTTAACAACAGTACTTAGTTACAACAGTGCTATAAGCAGACAATTGGTCCACTTCTGAAAATGTTAAAATCTATTTCTAATACTGCAGTGTCGTCTTGAAAATATGGTTTTATAAGGTTTTCGTTTGTGTGTCTCATTGCGTTTGAAGTATTGATCTGACCTCTCTCTCTTTAACTACTCTGGTCCAGGGATGGTGTTTGATATCACTGCCCTAACCTCACTCCTTTCTGATGTTTAAGCAATAAATTATTCAGCTTTTTCTTTCTATTCTTCTTGATGGAAGGGAAAGGTCAGTTTTAGTTAACTGCTCCCACTGGAATACCCAGACTATACAGTACAGTACATACATCACCATACAAAATTGAACCCTAATGGTTATAGTTTTGATAGACATTTATCATTTATATCTTTCTCATCTCATTTATTCACCTTCTGTACATTGTATTGATAATAATTCAGCTGGAATAACCTTAAATAGCAGGAAATAGTTTGAAAATAATGATGCAAGCTCTCGTCTTTATCGTTTTTTGTAAAAGTCTAGACCGACTGATTAGATTGTAAGAAGGTGAAGTGCACCTTGGGAAATGTACTGAATTAGTCACTCATTGTAACAAGGTAGAGTGAGGGCTTCAAGGACAGAGGAAGGGTATGACGTCAGATAAATAATACCCAATGATTATCAGACTGCATGCTAAAAAACTGAACTGACTGAACACCGCCTCTAATGTAATACTGAAAATAAGAAAAGCCAATTTTTAGGATAATTTAGAAATGTTACAGGCAGGCAGATTTAGACAGAGCTTGTCCCTAAACTAATTCTAGTGGGTGCTGGTTGCCATGATGGTTGGTTGCCATGATGCATGATGATGGTTGCTAAGGTACCGCTTCTACATACACAGATGCAACTCAGGGGTGTTGTTTCAGAGGGAATTATAACCAATTATAATCTTCCAATATTTATGCAATGATCAATAAAACATACAGAATGTACAGATGACATTTCAACCCCCACATGTCCATGACCTCGATGCTACTAAACTTAACCATGTACCTCCTTTCTCTGGATTATAAGAAACAAAAGATGGAAGGGTCACAATAACTCCCCAACCTGACAACATGCACAATGAGCTGGTTTGAGAGCTGGAAGTCTAAATCACCATTTAAACACTTCCATCTGAAGCAATGTACATAAAGCTGAGTAATTACAGTGCTGTCCACCCACAGTGGGAACACACAATCTTATGTTATTTTACATGATTCATCTTTTTAATACCTTAAGATGCAAAGACAGGTGGTATAGAGGCTGATATAAAATATGTGTGGATATATGCACTCAGTGAGGCATAGCCCAGAGAACATGTTTGCTTTTTAATATCTCAGGAGATGTAACAGAGATCTCAAATATGTTTTATTTAATTATCAACTTGATGATTAATGTTTCTCTAATGTTGTGGGAGGATTACAAATAGACACAACACAGTTCTTGGCATACATTAGTAGTACAAATCTCTAAAATGAATGTGGATTGCATAGCCTCAATTAGAACAATTTGATAAGAAATGTCCAGACATTCTCACTCCCAAGGCGTCAAAAAAATAAATAAAAAAATGCTATGAAGACAGTAAAGGTACCCCTATGTGTCACTTTATCAAACAAGGTATTTCCCCCTTCAGCGTCAAATAAAGGCGCCTTTAATTATTTGCATGTGTTCAAGGAGAAGCAAAGGCATTTCTAGTTCCTAGGGGTAGCTTTATTGTATCCATTGTACCATGAAAGACGTGTCACAATGCTTTGTTTTTTCACCATTTTATGAGAATGGAAAATTTTCACAATTATACTGAAATCTGAAACTTTGATTTTAGACTTGGGTGTCCCAGCTATTTTGTGACCCTGGAACACAAAACCAATCATAATGCTATTTGTAGCAATAGCCAAGAATACATTGCATGGGTCAAAATTGGATCTAGTGGACCAATCACAGCGCTTGCGGTCCGAGAAGTGACGCTTTGTGGTTAGGAAGAACCAATAAATAATAACCAAATATATTTATTTGAACATGAAGCAGTGTAATTGTCCATGTTTGCGTACAACAGGTTCCAGTTACTCAGAATTAAATATTATGGTAAACAACAAAAAAATGTGATGTCCACGTATGTTGACATCCAGGTCTTAGGAGGTTAAAGGTGATTTTCCCATTATTTAGATTTTTGCACCCTCAGATTCTAGATTTTCAAATAGTTGTGTAGGCCAAATATTTCTTGGGCCAACAAACCAAACATCAACAGAAATCTTATTTATGCAGCTTTAGAGATAATTTATAAATCTCAATTTTAAAAAATTGCCCCTTATGACTATGGCCAGGGTCACATTTGAGCACAGTTTGTTGTGATTTTTTAGTAGTAGACTTTTTGTTGACTTCTAGGGCCCTATTTTAACGATCTGAAACGCAAGTGCGAAGCGCAAAGCGCAAGTGACTTTGTGGGCGGATCTTGGGCGCCGTTGCTATTTTCCCGGCGGGAGAAATAACTCTAGCGCCAGGCGCAAATCAATAAGGGGTTGGTCTGAAGTAGGTTCATTATTCATAGGTGGGGTTTGGGCTTAACGTCAAATAAACCAATCAGAACGTCATCCAACATTCCCTTTAAAAGCAAGGGCGCAAGTTCCATGGCGTGTTGCTACTATTATTATGACGGATTTACCAGGCGCACGCCAGGAGCGGTTCACAGCCGAGGAGACCAACGTTCTTGTAAGAGCAGTCAAAGACAGAGAAGTTGTTTTGTATGGGGATGGGAGAAACCCGCCCAAATCAGCGTCGGTTAAACAGGCGTGGGAGGAAATAGCCGCAATTGTCTCATCAGCTGGCATCCCCTGGACGTTGTGCCGCAAGCGCTACAATGATGTCAGGAGACGGGGGAATCCCAAGCTTACCAGCATAAATCGGGCACGCCGTGTAACGGGAGGTGGATCTGCCTCTACACATGACCTGACGCCAGCAGAGGACATCCCTGCGTCCACCCTCACCGCTGAAAGCAAAGAAACACAAGCAGTCCAACCCCAAAGTACTCTTACAAATCAAGTTCACATACATTAAGGTTTCTTATGAAAACATTTTAATTATTATTTACATAAAATAAACGTAATACAGCCACACAACAAACTTATGAAAATATTTTAATTGTTATTTGCATGAGAATTTTTTAACGCGGTCACACAATAAATAAAAACTATCACCACAATGCTCACCACAATGATTTCCCTTATCTCATGTGTTAATATTTTTTATTGTAACAATTTATGATTTGCAAAAATAACTGTTGCATCTGTGTAGATTAGATAAGCAAAGTGTGTGCACGTTGTGCACACTATACATTATGGTCAAGCATGCGCCCTTAAAATAGCATAATGAAGCACGCGCAACACTCCACTGACTTTAGACTAGTTTTTTCTGGTCAGTGGCGCAGTTGTTTTTTGAAACTGCAAAATAGCATCAGGGATGGTTTGCGCCGGAACACGCCTCCTTTTTTGCGCTGAACCGTCTGTGGAGGGAAAACCACAAAATACGAATGATACATGCGTCACTGACAAAGTCAATTGCGCTGGGTGCAAGATAGGGCCCCTACTGTTTATGAGTTGATGCTGAATATATATCTCGTTTTTAAGCCAAAGTATCTCCATCTATTAACACACAAACATCTTCTTGCATTTATAGATTCACATTAATGCATCATTTAATTTGTTAAATAGACTGTTTTCCTTAAGGTGCCATTGACTTGTTTTCCAGTGTACATCATTTTAGTTTTTACTAACAGTTGGTCCCCGCGATTTAGGCTCAAACACACATTCAGAACCATCTGTTTTTAAGCATGCAGTAGTGGTGTAGATATGATCACTTGATCCCAGGCTGCCCTTCACTACGATGCCAGCAGTTTCTGTATGCTGGCTTTGGAACAGTTATAGGCTCCTGTTGCATTTCACTCCGTCTCCCTGGCAAGTCAGCACAGTTTTCTCTACATTAAGCCAGACAGGCTCTACAGTATTACCCATCAGCCTTTGCCAGGATGAGCATGATTAAGAGTTTCTTATTTTTAATCAGTGTTTACTTAGTACACCACTGTAATAAAGTGTGAAAGCTGTTTGATAACAGTAATTAAATTTCTACAAGATGTTTATTATTGCTAAACTTTTACATTGACATTTTTAGAGGGGTTGTTTTTGAGGTAGTGTTATATATGAAATACATGCATTTTAATTTGTAATGTTTTTTTGTGTGTGTAATTTTTCTCTGTTTTGGATAGACAGTTAAACACATGCAGACTTATTAAGATTAAAATGTATTGTATGATATGATTTACCGTTCACGTTCTGAACACAGAATAGCCATCGGCTGTTGAAACCCGAAAATAATAAACACAAATAAGACAACAGAGACAGTTCAGATCCTCCTTAACTAAACTTGCCCGAATTATACATGTTTGCGACAGCAGGGAGAAATGACAAATTCGCCCTTCAGCGTTTCACGGCACTTCCTCCATGTGGCAGGAATCAAAGGATAATTGGCTGACGCTCTGAGAGCTTGTCAATTCCCGGGACAACGTGCCTGTTTTAATGGAGAATACGAGAGATGCACACCAGCCAGCCATGCAACTCTTTACAATACACAGACGGTGGATGGATTTTATGTTATTTTGTAACTTTCTTTTGCTTTATTAATCATTGAAACTTTACATTCTAGCATTAAAAATACATACAGTACATACATACTGTACACATAAAATGCTTTATCTCTACATGTTAGTTTTTTTCTTATACTGCACCTTATGTACACTGTATGTACATCTTACATAAACCATGTTCTTACATGCAAAACACAAGGTGTGCACTTCTATTGTTCGCCAGTAAACACTTCAAAAGTATATCAACATTACAAATTTAGGATTTTATTGGTTTCCATATTTTGTAAATGTATTGGGTCTGTTTGATAAATAATATGACTTTTAATGGTGTATGTTTTAAAGAACATAGAGGGATTGTAAAATATTTTATTGTAAAATAAAATAACATCAAATATAACATTTGTTACTGATCTCTATTGATCATTATGCTGATGTAATTTCATATTTTTAAATCAAAGCTTTTGTCATACAGACAAAGTGCTTGAGAGCCACTGATGTCCCTGAATGCTGTGCCGGCAGGGGCCTGCACTAAGACAAACACACACCCTAGTTCTCTCTAATGAGACCAAATCACTGGGGTTGTTATGGCAACAGCTCATCAGAGTGTTTGGCTGATTGTGTAAACCCTGGGGTCAATGGGTTATTATGGGATGTCTGAAGTGGGAGAGAGGTTTCATCATCTAGCCATGCGTTACTTCTTTCATTTCCCCTGGAGTAGCGAGTGATTTAGTAATTTTTTTTGGCTTGTTGTAGTGGAGATACTCGCCTCATAACTATCAAAAACCTTGAGGGGCCAATGTTAATTACGATGGACAATTATCTACTTTATTGTGTCTCTTCGATGAACTTAAAGGCAACATAATATAGCATCTATAAATCAACTCACAGTGACCATTCTGGGCAGAACCCTTAAACACACAAGCTAGAGCAACTTATCACAGTTAATTTTTTTCAGAGTATCGCCTCATAGAGTGTGAAGTGTGTCACCAGGCATCAAATGAGAATTTCTTAATTTGATTTTAGTCCCGTGGTTATCAAGATTAATTTGACACCCTCAACCCCTAATCTCTACATCTGATTTCAAGGGCAGTAAAAACACATAAAAAGAAGTAAGTTTCGGGAAAAAGAAGCAAACTTTCTCAAGGGAAATTAGTGTACATTGAGTTTCTAGTGCAGGCCAGATTAAAAGATAGGACTATTATACTGTTATTAACCTAATCAGTTGAGGAGACCCGTGGTAGACATGAGCTGGTGTCTAAATTTACTGTACAGTCATGGATGGCATTTCTCATAGGCAGAGAATCTAGAGTAAAGGCTAAGTGGGGGTCATTTTGTCTTATTATATCTTCTCATAAAGTTTGGTTGTTTGAAACAAGTTTGATATTTAGAAATCATCCAAAAGCCTTGGTTCTGATTATTTACTAGCTAAATTGGTGTTATGGTACAGTTTATGTTTTATTACTTTATTAGTAATATTTGCAAAAGAGGTTTGATACGAAAGTCTGGAGTTAACCTGCCCATGGCTCACTTTCGCAGAATAAACAACGAATGGATTGTATTTGAAATCTGTTTTTGATAGTCAATGTGTTATTATGTGAAATATAAGTTGGTGTACTTGCGTAACCCTCTCGTTTTTTGTGTTTTAGGCATTGGCCTCAGCAGCTGAGAAACTACAGAAGGAGCACCAGTGGAGGGACGATTTTGATGTAACTTCTCACCCATAGCCTACAGTACACTTTCATAGACATAAATACACAGGCCAAAGAAATAAAATCACATAATCATTAACTGCACAGTATATTATTTTTTTACTCAAACTTCATTAACTCATATTGGATGAGAACAGACAGATATACGCTTGGACACATGATCGGCACACACACCATCACCTCCATTAGATGCTGAGATAGTGTATGTGTGTGAGTGAGAGACAGAGATAGATAGATAAATAAGGTAAATGACACCAGTGGGGTGTTTTTTAGCCATTTGTCAATGCCATTTATAGACTTCTCCATTTCACATCGTCTGTAAACCTTCATGGTTTCCACTCTGCCCTTATCTACTATTCATATTTTATTTATTTATAAGTCATATTTTGGGGATACACTTGTACCCACAGTCTCAGAATAAAAGGTACAAAAGCTGTCACTTGGTGTATGTATACTTCAATATGCACATTTGAGGTGTTATTATGCGCTCTTTGGTACAAATGTGTACTTTTTCGAAAGGGTACTGCCCCAGTGACAGCTTATACCTTTTCCTGAAAGTGCAGAAGCAAAACCTGACAAAATCTCATTTTAGGATGGCATTATCTTTAAAACACAAAATAGTAATAAACTAGCTGTGTATCGAAACAATAACAGTCTATAAAATGTACCCATTTAGATAAGCTAAGTAAATGTGTGTGTGTGTTCTTGTGCTTATGCAAGTAGACAAATTGCATCAGACACAAAAAATACAATTCATTAACACACCTGACAATAGTTATTGATTGATTGCTGGTAGCATTATGCTAAAGGCCTGGGTCTCAATGTCACAGGTTAAAACTATGTGGGGTGAATCAATGTCTCGATTAGTTTCTACAATGTAAAAAATTGTGTCTGCCACATGATTAGTAACTTAGTAGGACAGGTGGCACCAGTTGGTGTTGATCCACTCCTGTGTCTCCAAGGCAACTGTAAGTCAGATAGTGAGCTCACTTGTTAGCGCCCCACTATTGCTGGTCCTGACAGCGCCCTCACACTGTGAGGGGAACAAACCAAAGAGATATACACACACAAACACCCTAAAGCAATATTCTTTATCATTGCTGTGTAGAAAAACTATTGTCTGTACAGAAATAAGTTAAAACATTTGTCTGTGTAAAAAATATAATTCTGTTATAAACACATTTCCTGGATGTGAATCACACGGTTGAGCAGAATAATACGTAAATACTTTTATAGCTACATAAAAATGCACACAGAAATTTGACCTTCTGACATGTATTCCCAGGCTTAGATTGAATCGGCAGTCCTTTTCCAATACATACCTTTTCCAAAGTTCCATGGAATAGTTTCTGTTAGGGATATTTAAACAGGATGAATGTGTTAAATTAGGTTTATGCATAAAAGCATAATAAGATTTGCTTAAAAAAAAGTTTAATAAAAATATAAAGTTGGGAAATGTGTGGAACTTGATGGGAAGTGGTGAATGCGAATTCCATGGAGGCCTGCATTTTCCACATAAAACATCCCTAAACAGAACAATACAACCACAAACTAGTAAAAACAGAATCTAAGCTTTTATCCAACTTTGTTTTGTCAAACAGGTTGAAGAAGCCATCTACTATAATGCCAAAGACAAGGTAAGACATTCATTCTGTAAAATACTTTATTTCACTTATTCATGCATTAAATTTTTATGGACTATTAAGCTATCCAACCTAAATAGAAGTTGTTTTTCTTGTTCGATTTACTTTTGTTTGTTTGTTTGTTTGGTTTTTTTGCATTTGTTTACGTTCCAAGTTTAATAATACACCCTCTCAGAACCGGATCAGACCAGAATTTGAAGACGATCCTGCTTTCAAACGTCCAGTTTCATACAACACGACAGCAGTACACATCCCCACAGACATCTACAATGGTTGTAAGTACACACGCACACAGGCTGAGCACTTTTTAAGTTTTTATTTATGACTATATAAAAAATATCAGTCCTTTTGTGACAGCTCAACATACTTTATTAATGTGTCAGGACTGAACACTCAAGACTTGCAAATGAAACATACACTATTATTTAGAGAGCAGCCTAGTTTAAACACAACAACTCGTCAGAATAATTCAGAAGAGAGCATTAACTTTTTAGATTAACCTGTTTAATTAAAGGTCCAGTGTGGGTTTTAGCGGCATCTAGTGGTGAGATTGCGAATTGCAATCGACCTCAATTTCGAAACGCAAAATGAAGCTACGCTAGCTGCCACAGGAAAAACATGTTGTCACAATGTAGGTACAAACGCGACTGTAGATCAATTTGACTGTTTAGGGCTATTGTAGAAACATGGTGGACACTTCCATGTAAGGGGACCAACGGTGTGTGTAGATAAAACATCTTATTTTGAGGTAATAAATACAGTTTATTATGTAAGGCCTTTATACACCACAAGTTTTCTCGTCAATGCCAGTTATCTCTACAAATGAATGAAGGTAGGATGAAACTTTTTTTGTTTGAAAGCAGAGGGTCTGTTCTTTCATTTGATATATTTTATGTAAATATTTAAAGAAGAACTTTTGTGAAAATCATAAAAAAATGCTGCCACTGGCTGGCAACTTTATTTAAAAACCCTGGCTTGGAAAGAGTTTTTGTCACAATATACCACTACTTCTACTAAAACTACTAAAAACAGCTAATATTACTTTGCTATTTTAATTTTTTTGCTGTTGACCAACTGTTGAGAAATGTATTCAAATGAATGTGAGTCAGCTGACATTGGTTAACATACTCAACTCCCAAAGGGCTCCTGCGATCAGTGTGAATGTTCCCATAACTGTCTGCGTCAGACAGCTTTATTTAGCTCTGTTTGTGTTTCTGCTATATCTATAAAATTCAGTCCAGTATCTTCAGCCTTCATGTGTCTTGTGAAACATCACGAATGACAAACACGATCTTATGCCTGTTTATAACTATTTTATTAGGTGGCTATTTTGTATGAATCTCTTTTATAAGTTTCAGTACGATGCTTTCACCCCAGTGATGTTGGGTTTAGGGATGGGGCTTCTTTTTAAACTTTTCTAATTATCGTTTTTGTATGATTCACACCATAATAGTTAAGTTTCTTCTGTTAGATTGGGTTGGAATCATGCGCAGACGTGATCTCAGACAAGACACCTGTGATTTTTTTTGTATACTTCTTTTTTATGTGAAACTCTTTTATAGCTCGTTCAAAGATGCAGTGACAAAATTTAAGAAAAAATGAGAATTTCAAGGAATTGGTGGAATATTCACAGGATAAAATTAAAGGACTGTGAAGTGTAAATAGAGCGAGATTATGTTGAGAGTGACATTGAGAGGCCAGAAAATAAGTGAAAAGGTGTGAGGAAAAAGAAGTGTAAAGAGGGATTTGGTAGACAGGATGAGATAGATGTTTTATGGGAGCTCTGTGGGGGCATGATAGATTGAAATAGTGCCTCTCTAATGTAAAACATTTTGGTATCACATGATTTTAAAGGGATAGTTCACCCCCTCCCAAAAAAAAAAAATCTGTCATGATTTAGTCACCCTCATGTTGTTTTTACACTGCATGAGCTTCTTTGTTCCGTTGAATCCAAAAGATGATATTTGGATAAATGATGGTAAACACACATTTGACGGTACCGCTTTGACTTCAATAGTGATTATTTATAAATGCATAAATATAAATGTATGTCATCATTACATACTGTAGCATGCATATTGCAGAAATATTATTAGTATAGTAGTGTGACATTTTGAATATTTTGGTTGGCTGACCAGAATCCCTCATCATTTTTTCTATACTATAAATTTAACATCAAATATGTTGTTATTTTGTTCAGATATTAATGTTGTTGTCTTATTCAGACATGGTTTTAATTTGAATAGAAAATGGACCAAATGTGTCTCGCATTTGTGTAAACTGTGTGATTCAGTCGTTGCTTGTTATGTTCTCTGTTATCACAGCGCTTATCATGTTAGTGATGGCCTGACTGTGGTCTTGCATTTGTCCAAGTGATGTGATATTTGTGCTCTAATGCACCCACAATCATCATGTGACTCATCTCTCTGTCTCTCTTTATTTACCTTTACTCACTTCAAATTACTATCTGTGCATTTTGCTTTCTGCTTGATTTTCTCTTGATCTGGAAACAGCAGTTACCCATAATGCAATGCTCCACCCAATTTAAAGCCCACAGAGATAGTCAGGAACACCACTGGGTAAAGCTTTTGGCCAGTATTCTGTATTCCTCATCCCTTTAGAGGGGATGGGGGGTGCCCAGTCAGGGCAGATCCTAGTCCCAGATTAAAATACATGTTTGAGCTGCCTTTCAAAACACCTTGTACTGACATATCTTAACATGTATCAGTGCATTGTTTTGTCTTAAGATGCACCCCAGTATTGTTTTTTGCAAGGTTTGTTTGTAAAAACTCTTTAAATGCCCTAATATAAGGCCTAGTCCTTGGTTAAAGGCGGGGTGCATTATTTTCGAATAACACTTTGGAAAAGGGAGTCGGGCCGACTACCAAAACACACTTGTAGCCAATCAGTAGTAGAGAAGGTTTAATAAATAAATAAATATTATGCATTAAATTGCTCAATTGTTGATTATACCTAATACTTAAAAAAAATCAAAACTCAGAAATGAAAAAAAGATTGTAATTCCACAAAGTACCAAACTCTATTGCAGATAAATGTGAATCAAGTGAATAAATGTTCATATCACCGTTTTCAATAACAATTCATTAAATGTTTGTGTTATGACTTGGACATCTATATAATGTCATGTTGCCAGGTCTTTGCTGATTTGCATGCATAAATTGTGTGTGTGTGCGCATTTGTGTTATTCTGGGCTGTCTGTGTGTGTCTTATTAAGACAGGAATATGTGTTGTTCGCCTAAACCCAGAGTGTCAGATGTCAGCTTAATCTTCAGATGCACACAGAAACGCTCAGACTGTGTGTGAGAGAAATGAGCTAAGCATTATTACACACATGTGTGTCTGTGTGTTTGTGTAACAATGGTCCTTCTGGCTGTGCTCAAAGCGTTCAGATCGGTTTATCACTCTCATATTCTGATGAATAATTGACTCGATTTATTTAAACCGCTGAAAGTTTGACTGTAGTCAACAAATCTTTCTTCACGCAGTCTCTCTTTCTCTCTCTTTCGCTTTTTGGGATTTTGATGTTTTATTGCTCTGAAAGGAACAGACAAAAAGCAGCTTTGCTAGCAGACAGTAGCAGCTCATAAAGTAAAGTTTTACCTGCATCTGTAATACCTTTTTTAATATGTAACCCTTCTAAAAGTGCTATGGCGCTATAATTGATGGTAATAACGCATGTTTTCCATCAGTTAAAGGGCAGGGTTGCACTGTAAAAAAGTTATTTTTAACCTTTGCTGGGTAAATATTGGACAGAACACATGGGTTGAAAAATACCCACTGTTGGGTTGTTGTTAGGGATGGGACGGTATGAAAATTTCATATCATGATTATAGTGACCAAAGTTATCACGGTTATCAATATTATCATGGTTTTGTTAAAATGAGATGGAAATGTTCAAAAAGAACTGATACACACGCTGAATTTTTTTTTTTAAGTTTTAATTTTTAAAATCACAATTTAATATTACATTTCCCTGAAATTATTTCTGTGGTTAAAATAATTAATATGTCTAATAAGTTTACCGTGAATTAATACAATACATTATACCTTAAATGCCTTCTTGTGCAAAAAACTATGTTGCATGTGCGCGCCTGTGTCAAACTGATTCTGACTGGAAGTTTTCAAAATCACGGTAATCAAACATGGTTGTAATGATAATAAAATTTTAAACAATAATACTAATCGTCAGGACATTTTATCGTGGTTAATCGTGAAACCGGTAATCGTCCCATCCCTAGTTGTTGTTATGCAATTATGGGTTATAATAACCCAGCATTTGGGTTAAAACAACCCAGCATTGGGCCGATTTAAACCCAGCAGTGTGTTCTGTCCAATATTTATCCAGCATTGGTTAAAAATAACCTAGTCATTTTAAGAGTGTGACCATTTATAGTCTTAAAAATTAAACTTCTTACTCCTTCTATGTTAAACGTTATTCATACATGCTGCATCTTCATCTTAACCTTGATTGATCTTCGAGTAAAGTTTGTACAATGTATTTTCATATTTTTTGTTTTCGCTATATCTTCTTTACTAATATGTGTTTACTGTAAAGCTGTTTTGCAACAATACAAAACTGTTAAAAGTTTTATAGAAATAAACTTGAATTAAAGTGGGATGGTGTAGGCTTTTGATATTGAGTGAAGACAATTCAGAGAAAATGTTGAATACGCTTTGGGCTGTAACTATAAAATGTTGGGATGTTTTAACTAACGGTTGGATAAAATATGGACAAACCCAATAGTTACTAGGGTACCTCGAATATGGGAAAAATCATAATTCTAATTATTTTGGAAAAATTCATAATCCTGATTATTTACCATGATTACTTAATGACTATAAAACATGCATTTGTATGCAGAATTACCTAGATTATCTTGTTTTTACAATCAACATTTGGAAAAATCTTAATTAATTAATCGAAAAAACTATTAATTGCACATCCCTAATAGTTACCATCTAATAGTTAACCTAGAATATCCATATTTCCCCAACCATGGAGTAACCCAGCAATTTTTTCTTATTATGGCCAAAATTTTAAATGTCTTCACAAAAAAAGTATTTTTAGAGGTCCTTCCTGGTAAAAAGGCACTTAAATCAACCATACAGTAGTATTGTCAACAGGTTTGTGTGAAGGTTAGGGGCCAGAAAACATCATTAGCCTGGTATGAAAACACTGGAAGCCTGTGAGGTGTCCTCACTATAGTTTGTGTATGTTGTCTAATGAGAATGTGTGTGTTGTCTAGCACTGATGAATGAACAACAGGAAGGGGTGTGAACCCACATTAGTCATCCCCTCACACACCGTTGCTTGTTATCAGCTACCACCTTACACTGTCATTCACTAATGCACTTCCTTTGAGGAATAGTACTGTAAATTATGATGCCTACACAGACTGGTTTTATATAGATGCGTGAGGCAGCATCTCACTTGTGTGTGTGTGTGTGTGTGTGTGTACCTGGTAATTATCACGTTGTGGGGACCAATTGTCCCCACAAAGATAGGAATACCAGTGTTTTTGTGACCTTGTGGGGACATTTTGATGTCCCCATGAGGAAACATGCTTATAAATCAAACAGAATGATGTTTATTGAGAATGTGAAGTAGTAGAAAGTTTTGTGTGATGGTTGGAGTTAGGGATTGAGGTAGGTAAGGGGAATAGAATATACAGTTTGTACGGTATAAAATGCATTACGTCTATGGAATGTCCCCACAAAACATGGAAACCAGAATGTGTGTGTGTGCGTGTGTGTGCACCAATACTCCTCTTCTTACTCCTGCCCAGATATGACATGCAATTTGTCTGTCCACACTAGAATAAGAAAAGCGCTTACAGTCTGTTGGTAAAGGCACACAAATTAAAATCACGCTTTTTGCAAATAGGTAGATTTTGTACATACTAAACAAATCATCTGTGGGGGTTTTTAAGCCGAAAATTCACAGACACATTCTAGGCACCTGAGACCTATATTACTTTATCTTGTAAAAATGGGCATAATATGTGCCCTGTAATGTAAGAAGCCCTTTACCATAATTTTGAGCTAAATTATTCTCCAATTTTGTGATGTTTAAATTCAATGTAAAATTTGAGCTCTCACCCGGAACAAATGTAGTGTCTAATTTAGACTTTCTCTGGAAAATGCTCCCATTTCCCTCTAATTTCATTAGAAATGCATTAGCTAATAGGTCTTCTTCTCACTTTGTTGTTTCCCATCCCAGAGCTTTTTCATGTGGTCTGAGTTTAACATTGCATTATAAAATCTGACATTTTGAGTATCGGCTGGTGTCTGATGAGGAACAGCAATGATGTTTCACTGATTCTGTGTTGATTTGCATAAGATTTATATACTTTATATCAGAGAGCTAAAGTCATCAGGAGACATTGGCAAATATATTTGTGCAAATATGTAGACAGAATTTCCAAAATATATTTTAACTGTATATGCATATGTTATAGCCACTATAATCCTGAATGAGCTGAACTGGACCGCGGGCCTTGATGATGTCTTCCGAAAAAACAAAGAAGATGACCCAACACTCCTCTGGCAGGTCTTCGGCAGTGCAACAGGCCTGGCCCGATACTTCCCAGGTAAAACAGTGTAATGATCGGCAACTCCAGATTATTAAGAGCTTTAAATACTTACAAATGTTCACTTTGACTTAGCCAAAGCCCACTTATACAAATGATATACAAATAACATACAGACATATAGACTAATGATATTTATTTATTACTTAGCAATGCATATGTGTGTGATAAATTTTTTTAATCAGCATATCATTTAATAAATTACATAACTTTTGTAGCCATAGTAATAAGAATATATATATTATATATGTCATAAATACTGAATCATTGTATTGAACTGTCAGCTGTATAATTTGCTCTGTTGCTTTCAGCCCATGGCATTGAAAGTCTTGTGACAAGAAGCGAGCTCATACAGCACTCACAAAGCTTATACTGTACTTGTATTGCCTGTATATCATCGGCCTATGAATCATGAACCTTTTAAGTACAAAGTATCCCATCATTTTTGCTCTAGCTTCCCCTTGGGTTGACACGAACAAGATTGATCTGTATGATGTACGCAGAAGACCCTGGTGAGCAAACTTGTGTGTGTGTAAGAGAGAGGGGGCATTTTTTAGATGAACATCTAATTTTATTTATAAGATTTGTCTTTTATTTTAGGCAATTGTGTCATGTTTGAGATCATGATTTATGTCGTTTTGTGTGCCTGCAGGTACATCCAGGGTGCAGCTTCACCTAAGGACATGCTGATCCTGGTTGATGCGTGCGTTTCATTTCTTCAGTTTCACTCTTTTTGTTCATGCTCATGCACACACTAGTACATACAGGTTGCCTGTTGATTGCACAGACTAACCCAAACATTACCCGTAAAAGACACATTTGAGGATGTTGATGGAAAGTTAGCTTTTTAAGTTACAAATATTCTTCTCATCTCGGTTACGGTTTCCTAATGTGGTTATTCAAACAATTAGTTGATCAGTAGATGTAATTTTCACTGGGTGTGACAGATTCCACACTATTCACTATAAGAGCTCGTGTTAGTTCTGCATTAGAGTCATTTATCAGTGAGAGAGGGAGAGAGAGAGAGAGACAGAGAGAGAGAGAGATGGAAAGGCAGACAGATGCTGGCATTGAGCCAAAGAGAGGAAAAATGAAAATGAAAAATCAATTTTTGGCTTTTTTCTCTTAGAGCAGATTGGATATCTTTGGCAGGCTTTTAAATATCAGAATAGTTTTTTTCAAATGAAGTGGTTTATGAATATTAAACGTGTTGGATTTTTTCCCAAGTGCAAGCCAAAGAGACCTGTCAGATGTTATAAACAAAATAAGCTAAGTGTTTCTCCCTTATTGCACTTGAAACAGGCCGTTACTCCACACTATATCATCCTGCATTATTTTATGTTATTTAATATTTTGAATATATGATGCAACATTATAGTTATAATTGCCATAAAACTCATATATTTGTACAAAATAACAAAATTTTATTTATTTATTTATTTATTAATTCATTTATTTATCTATCCTAAAAGCAATTCCAGCATTTATGGCTATATTTATTGAGAGAACAGCTTAATCTATACACAGTTTGGTGGAAGGGCAATTTGACATCATAAGAAATATACAGAATTGATAAACATTAATTAATTAATTAATATATCATAAATTCATATTAATTTAATAATTAATTAATAATACGTTCATTTGTGTATACAATTACGCATGGAATTATTGACAAAGAACTGTTGAATTATTTAAAAATAATGTATTTTTGTGTGTATTTTTTAATTCCACTTTTCATTATACCACTGTTACCACAGATATTGCTAAGAGGTTGCTCTAACAGTTATTTTATTTGAAAGGCAGGTGTGCATTTACTGAAAAATAATGCATACCCATGGAACATTTTTCAACCAATCAGAATAAAGCATTCAGCAGCCCCGTGGTATAATGTGAATTAAACGTGTTATTACTTTCTCTGCAGGAGTGGAAGCGTTTCTGGACTGACGTTAAAGCTCATTCGTACTTCTGTTAGTGAGATGCTGGAAACACTGGCCGATGATGATTATGTCAACATCGTCTCTGTGAGTAATATACTGAAGTAATGTCTCAATAATAGTCCTTTTTCATAATGTATACAGTATGTGTGCTGTTGCATATAACACAACTGGGGTGCTTGGGGTTGAATGATAAACTATAGCTTTTTAAAAAATAGTCACTTATCTTGCTGAGTAGCAACAATGGGAAGAAAAGCATTCTACGTTTTTGCTTGGTTTCAATTAGGCAAGACTAAGAATTATTCCCATCATCCTCTTCTCTTTAATCCATGCAATTAAATTACATTATGAAAAGCTTTTTTATTTCATTTTGTTTGAGACTATTGACAGAAATAAATATTGCAATCTCAACAGTTTTTAGATTTCAGTATGCATATGCATTTGAATTAACTTTCTTCCTTCATTCCTTTAATAGGTTTACGGTTATATTTCATCTATTTACTCCAGCTGTGTGACGTTAGCTTGACAGTAATGAAATAAGCAACAGGGCTTTAAGTGTATTGCTGGCACTGAGCCATGAGACTTTTAGAAGAACCTAACAAAGCCTTTGAAGCAAAATGATGTAAACTGATTTCATAATGTTTTTTCTGTTTGTTTGTTTGTGTGTGTGTGTGTGTGTGTGTGTGTGTGTGTGTGTGTGTGTGTGTGTGTATGTGTGTGGAAATTTTGTTAATGCATTTTTACTGAAAACCACAAATAGTAACCACTATGTACCTGTATGGTTTCAGTTTAACAATACGGCCAAGTCAGTGTCCTGCTTCGAAAACCTGGTTCAAGCGAACGTGCGCAATAAGAAGATTTTGAGGGAGGCAGTGCATAAGATCACAGCGAATGGTACCACCGACTACAAAGTTGGCTTTAAGGAAGCTTTCGCTCAGCTCTCATCAGTAAGAATACTTTTAAACATTGTTAAGGGATCAACACTAAAGTTACTTTGTTTTTAAATTCAGTTTTTGGGGGGCTGTCAAACAATTAATCATGATTAGTCACATGCAAAATAATTTTTTTGTTTGCATAATATATTTGTGTAATTATTATGTATGTATGTATGTATATATATATATATATATATATAAAATAAAACTTGAAAACTGTCCTTCTGTTCTGATCTCAAGTCACAATGCAGTGTATTGCGCCATCTTGTGGCACAAGCGTCTTTAGTAAACTTTACAGACCATTTTTATTTTTTTGCTAATTAATTATCATTTTGGTTTTTGCATTATCGATAAAATAATAATGATGATTTATTTATCAGATGAATGTTTCAAGAGCAAACTGTAACAAGATCATCATGTTGTTCACTGATGGAGGAGAGGACAGAGCATCAGAGATCTTTAATGAGTACAACAACAAAGACAATAAGGTGAGATTTCACACACATACTTACACACCGGTTTGTTGGAAGAATCCGATAATCTATATCCCAGTCTATATCATCTCACTTCTTTTAGGTTCGAGTATTTACCTTTTCCGTAGGCCAACATAACTACGACAAAGGGCCGATTCAGTGGATGGCCTGCGAAAACAAAGGTAAATGCTGAAGTTAATCCTTAATGTGACCCTGGGATTCTGGTATGTTTAAGTTCACATTAATGTACTTTACAGGTTATTACTACGAGATCCCCTCCATCGGAGCTATTAGGATCAACACCCAGGTATTATATACAGTAGTATCAATGTAGAATTTTCATTTAAAGTCATCTGTGATTGTAGACCAGCCTCTTTTATCTGCAGGAGTATCTAGATGTGCTTGGCAGACCAATGGTAAAGGAAGACAAAAAAGCAAAGAACGTGCAGTGGACCAACGTTTATTTAGATGCTCTGGTACGTGAGGTCTTATAAATTAGATTTGTATGCTGGAGGTTTGGCCTTGTGGGCAGAAAGACCAAGTAATGGAGTGATGTATTTTCATTTTGTCTGTGTTGCAGGAGCTAGGCCTGGTCATCACAGGGACTCTTCCAGTGTTTAATAAAACAGGCATCAAAACCAGTCGAGGCAAAATTAAGGTAGTTTGGCACTTTTATTGTACACTTTTGTACCTGAAGGGTTCATATTAGGATATTTTGGTACATATTTGGAGCTTTTTAAAGGGTACCTTCCTACTGACACTAGTAATGAAAAAAGGTTCCTCACATTAGGATCTTTTTAGAGGGTCCTACTGCCCCGAAGACACCTGGGGTACACATTTGTGTTAAAATAGTCACATAAAAAACTGAATCAAATCTCCTGCGAAATGAAAGGACAACTTAAAAGCATACAGATTTTCCTCTGTTGTAATGTGTAAACAGTGAGTTATGTTGTTAATGTTGGACCTTGTTATCTGTTGAAGGACCAGAACCAGTTGATTCTGGGAGTGATGGCTATAGACGTGTCTCTGGAAGACATCAAAAGATTGACTCCTCGATTTACTGTAAGTCGTGAGAGCTTGATCTGTGCTGCTTGATTTATGACTGTTGGTTTGCAACATCAGAAAGCTTGCACAATAGACTGACCTACAGCTGGCTCATGTTAGTCCATTTTACCAGTGCTGTTGTGTTCCTTGTGTTTCTCAAATCTTATCTTTTGAAGGGAGAATTTTATGCCGAACAGGATAAAAAAAAGTACATGTCCTATGTAAAAACACTCTTCATTCACAAGCCCTACTTTTTCCAGAGTTTTACATATGTATAAATAGCAGGGAGCACCCCTGGTGATTCACAGGGGAATTGCAGGGGGTTTGTGAATTGATGAAAAAAATTATCAATTATAATCATGAAATGTAAATAAATAATATTAAAATTAAAGTGTAACTAAACCCCTGGTCAGAGCCTGACTCCACCCACTGCAATATTTGAAAAATGCAAGAAAAGTGGGCAGATCCCAACGGAGATAGAGGGGACGAACTAAGTGTGTGGTGAGATCGTAACAAGGGCGTGGTGAACTTGAACCTGCTTACATCACGAGTTATTTCTTGGACCCAACATCCAATAGGAAAATTCAACTGCAGTAGCCACCGTTCAACCTGAAGAGGGCAGCACTCAGATGTTTTTACACCATATATTGTAGTATTGAAACACTTTATATCCAAATGTCAAAAAACTTACTAAAATCAATGAAAAGCACTAATAGAGGATCATTCTTACAGATCATTAACTAAAAAAGTTGGTTTAGGGTTTAGTTACTCTTTAAATTAAATAAAACTTTTTTACAAGTCATGTCAACAAAGATGAGTTGTCACAACTTATAAAATATAGTTGTGAAAAGTCAGCTTAATTTTATAAGTTATAACAACTCACCTGTAGATATTATAACTAATCTCTAGTCAAGATAAATAATAGTAAGTTGAAATGACTTGTAAATCTGAGTTGATTCAACAAAAATTTTTAAGGCAGCAAAGTATTTTGTACAGTGTACTGATAAAAACTTTAAATTGGATGTAAAAAAATTTTTTATGTAAATATGCTATTGAATTATTGAAACTCTCAGGACGTACTTCAAGTAAATATTTTAGGTCAAAGCGGTTCGGCTGACAAAAAAGTTTGAAAACCACTGTGCTATAGAAATGAGGAATATCTTAAAAATGATGAATCTACATTATAATATATGAGGCAAAATCTTCTCTTGTTTCATATAGCTCGGTCCAAACGGATATTACTTCGCAATCGACCCCAATGGCTATGTGCTGCTCCATCCGAACCTTCAGCCAAAGGTACATTTCTGCCATCACTGTATTCCTCTCTTTCCATCTTGTTAGAAATGGATTCACTTCAAGTTATATTGATAAAGTGCAGGCCACCCACATCCGCATAAGTAATCTGTCCTTTGTAATACTATTCATTTGTGCAATCCAAACACAATGGTTTTGTTTAGTTTACAGACGAAATGGCAAAGGGAAAAGTGATTCAAAACATATCACGCCAATACGTAAATGTCCAGTCAGTGATCCGTGAGATTAGTTGACACTTCATGTGGAAGAATATATGAATACTAACAAACGGTTTCACATCGGAGCACGTCTTAGAGGAAAAAGTGACTCACAAGTAAATATTTTTGCAGAGAAGTATAGCGTGTTGTGTCCGCCATGATTTATGGTGCCTTGGTACGATGTTGTTGTTATTCTTCAGGATCTGAAGTCTCAAGAGCCCGTGACGCTTGACTTCCTGGATGCAGAACTGGAAGATGAAGTGAAAGAAGAAGTGAGTACAAATCCAAATATGTTTTTATCCAAAGCAACCTAAAGTATGTTATTAGCCCAATTGGTAGATAATGATGCTAGCAATGGTAAGATCATGGGTTCAGTTCTCAAGGAAAACAGTCAGCGGTAAAATACTGTAAACCAGTGGTCTTCAACATGGTTGGAGTCTGTGAGGTGCCCACCCGCAATATTTATTTATTGTATATTTTTTATGTTAGCTTGGCTTCTTTATGTATGTTAACATTTTAAACAATAATAAAACATATCAACAAGTAAAATAAAATAAAATCAACAAGTAAAAAAACGTTTTGAGTAGATATATATCAAAAAGTTGCCCTTCAGATTGTATTATCCATTGTGGTAGCCCTTGATCACAAAAAGGTTGGAGACCCCTTCCGTATACCTGACAAGCATCAGGCAAATGCATATACATGAAAATGCACAAATGAGTACATAATTAGAAATGCATTTCTTAGAAATTGCACCCATGACCTTGATGTTCCTGTAGGTCAATTTGTAGAGCATTGGGTTAGCAGGACAAAAGGTTAAGGGTTTGATTCCAGGAACACACATACTGATAAAATGTATAGGCTACTATAGATTGAGTGAACTGTTTGTCCAGGTCTGCTGTGCTTGACGGGAATCTTAAGGATATTAAAAACAAGCCGTTACTCGTCTGTAATATTTTTTAAATGTTGGTCTAGTAAACAGACGTTAAATGGGGGTTTGTGCTTGTTACATTTTTTGTCAGATCAGAATTATTAATGGTTTGGGGCAAAAACGTGCTTTATGGTTAGAAAAAAAATCTCCTTGTAATGTAAAAATCCCCCTAAAAAATTTCTACCAGTCCACTGTTCTGCATCTATACAATAAAAGCATTTTTTTTTTCAATTTAAGATCTTGTCTTAATGTCCTAAACAGGTGCCAGTGATTAGATTGTGTAATACAACATACAGTACAATAATAAAATTTCTTGTGTCATGTTGTGTACCGTCATTAACGTCAAAGCAAAACATTTGTGAAAGCTTAAACCCCTTAGCACTCAAAAAAAAAAGGCAAATAAAGGCATAAAAAGGACACAAATTGTACATGTTGTGTTGATTTTATCTTAAAACGGTTTACATCATTCGAATCACAAGAATTTCAGCTTTCCAAAGATATGTTACATATTTAGCTTTTTGTTTTTGAGTTGTTGTATTTGATAAAGTTTTCTGTCAAATAATGCAGTGCCTCTCCCACGGTACACTGGAATTTTAAGGGTTTAACAAACAAAGAAACACTGACTCTCATGCTTGGGCATTTCATAATAAAATGTCAAAGATAAAATCGAATTTCCTCCCAGCATGCAGAGACGTTCAGAGAGGAACAGCAAGGCTCAAATGATTCATTTGCTCCTTTGAGATTGACTAAATTGGATAGATTATGGTTTTTGAGATCTCCTACACTGTTAGTCTTTGGTCATTGGTATTGTTTCAATGTCTGTATCTTTTTCTTCACTTCTTGACAGATCTATTGAAGTACAAATGCAGCTATTACATCTGTCTAACTCAGAGCAGGGCTGTAACACACCTGTCTGTCTGATTTTTTGTCTCTCTTTATAGATCAGACACAACATGATAGATGGTCATCCAGGAACCCAGACGTTCCACACACTTCTAAAGTCACAAGATGAGGTAATCAATAACTAATATTGTTTATGATTCAAAAACTGAGATATGTTGGTTTTTAAGGTTTTATATATGTTTAATTTTGTTTACCGGCAGTCAGTGATTCGCCGTACAACAAAACGAAACTGTTAGACGTGAACCTGTTTTTAATGTAGTTTAGTTTTGGTCATGGTTTTCTGGGATAAAGGCATGTCATGCACCCCGCTAATGTTAACATTAAAATAATTTAATAAGTCTTTACCAAGTAACAGCTGAATTTGCACAGTAAAATCGATTGGACACACATACTTTGATGTCAGCAATGAAACTTGACAAGCCTGTTTATTCGTCTTAACTAGGCACAATTATATGGCTGATTATGTAGACTTCAGACCTTTGGGTCACGACCCTCAGTTGTGAAGCACTTGTCTACAGTATATTATGTCTATTAGTAATACTGTAAAAACAAACTTCTTATTAATTTTCTTCTCATTTTAATCTGATTGCAGCGTTATATAGACAGTGGCATCAGAACCTACACTTGGGGTCCAGTCAGTCATACAGACTACAGGTAAAACAGATTATTTTGCTTAGATCTATTCATTTATTGTATGTATGTATGTATGTGTTTAATCAAATAAAATATTGCATGTGTGAGGTACATTTAAATATAATTTAAAAACCCCACAAGAGGGCACTGTTCCAAGTCATGTTAATAGAGTTTTATCAGATCAAAGTAACATACAGTAAAGCACAAGGACCATTGTTATACCCCTTATCACTAAAATACTACATTGCACTTGTAATATAGAGTCACTCTCAATAGTTAAACATAAACACCCCATGAATTGGTTTTATGAATGTTCTTTCCTGAGTTAACATATTTAATATTAGTTTGGATGGGAAATATTAAAAGGTTTATGTAGAAAACAGCAAATCACAAAAATTGACTTGAGTAGCTGGGTTTTTACAAGTAGGGTCACATCTTAAATTTTTACAGTATTATGCATTCTTAGTATTTTATCACTTGCAAAATTTTAACAGCGGAGAATTTCAGGAATTCTTATGATTTTCGTTCTTATTTGTCTTATCTTCCCACTAGTCTTGCTTTAGTTCTGCCCGAGTACAGTCTCCACTACATCAGTCCCAAAATAGGAGACACCATCACTCAAGCCAAATGTAGGTACCCACCAAACCATCACTCACTCACACACCTTTATCAAACTCAGAAGAACCTCAGTGAAGCACAAGCTCCTGGTTTTTATCCAGGCAGCCCCTTAAATTCAACCCCACGCCCTCAGGTCCATTTCACATCTCAGTTCTGACACCCTCGCCTCCTCCAGAGATGTAACAGTGAGGTTCCTCAGTTGTGGTCTGTCTCCAGTAGCTTTCACCAGATGGTGCCGACGACCTCTTTAATGGCAAAGCGCCTCTCCCCGTGTATATTACCCTGTTTTCTTCCTCCAGAGGCACCTCTGTGCCCATGTTTACCCTCTTCTCCTCTCATGTGGCTTTTGGGAGAGGAAAGTAGATCTCAAACGCTCACAGTTTCTATACAATATTCTTATTCAAAGCTTCTGGGGTTGAATAAAATATTGTGAAATCCCTCATGTTCTTTCCCTCCCTGAAACCCTTTCATTCTCTCTCTCTCTCTCTCTCTCTTTTTTCCACATCTCTCACCCTTTCCCCCTTCCCTTGTTTGTCTGTAGCTTGGAGACCCTCGGAAAATTCTGGCAAGTATTTTTTTTCTCCTGTTCTCTCACATTGTAATGCCTCACTGACCTTTTATAATCACTACTGTTGCAGATAATGGTGTTTAATAAATAATACTACATTTTTGTGTATAAATATGAAGCTTATCATTTATTGAAAAAGTCCCTCTTGTGGCACTATTTAGAATAGCAGAAATAGTTTCTTTGAGTTTTAATCAAACCCCTTTTATCAGCAGTACACATTTCTCATAATTTGTGACCCTGGACCACAAAACCAGTTATAAAGGTCAATTTTTTTCTATTTAGATTTATCCATCGTTCGAAAGTTGAATAAATACGTTTTCCACTGATGTATGGTTTGTTAGGATGGGACGTATATTTGGCCGAGATACAACTATTTGAAGATCTGGAATCTGAGGTTGCAAAAAATTAAATATTGATAGAATCACCTTTAAGGTTGTTCATATGAAGTCCTAAGCAACACATGTTACTATACTGTAAATACATTTTTTATATATTTACAGTAGAACATTTACAAAATATTAATATTTTATTGTATGGGTCAAAATTATTTAAAAAAATTATTCAATGTACAGTATGGTTGGTTATTGCTACATATATACTCATGCGACTTATGGTTTTGTGGTCGAAGGTCACATTCGTCTAACTTTAAATTATTTTGGTATCTAAGGCCAGAAACATACTCAAGTCCCAAAAATACAGTCAAGTCCCACACCTACAGTGTATTTTTACATTTAAATTATATTTTAAATCTAACATTTGGATTATTTAGCATAAACCTTAGGTTGATTTATTCAATGCTTGTGCCAATAAAACAGATGTGTAAATATTCAGGTACAAGTAGCTTATATGGTTTAGTTATCAAAGATCAAACTGCTTGTATTAATATAATACTAGACATCTGTAAGTGAAAACTGGATGTAAAAGCGGACAGTTTATGTTAAAGAGATAGTTCACCCAAAAATGAAAATTAAGTTGTTTTTAACCTGTATGAGTTTCTTTATTCCACTAAACACAAAATAAAATATTTTGATAAACGATGATAAGCACAGATGACTGTACCCTGGCCTATTGACTTCCATAGTAGGAAAAACAAATGCTTTTTTTAAAATACACTCTTAAAAATACAGGTTCCTAAAACATTATTTCTAGTGTTGTATGATTCTGTAAATACAACCAAAACAACATCTTCAGCACCTTTCTGTAACAGAAAAGTATTGTAGTGAAAATAAAAAGATTTGCAGGGTATAGAAAATGTAAAAAAATGGTTATTTTAAGAATATTTAAATGATATGTTATTATTCTTGTATGCCATCATCCTTAATAGATCTTTATTTGTAAAAGTATACGTCCAAACATCTGAATTTATGTGCTTGAGTATATATTTCTGGCCTAAGACACCTTCTTATTGTTTGTGAGGTCATCTTTGTGTATACGAATTGTTAAACCTAACATTAATGAACTGTTTAAGTAGAAAAATAAAATGTTGGTTAAAAAGATTGATCAAACCTACTATCAGTCTGTTTCTAATACTCACACCTGCTGTACACCTGTTTAAATCACAGTCATAATAATGCACATTATTCACAAACACTCACTTTGCTGCGTCTGCTTTGCATGTGTGGCTGTAAAGCAGTTTAGATCATTCTCTCCTTACAACTGCACTCTTAAAAAATAAGGTGACATAGAAGAACCATTTTTGGTTCCTCAAAGAACCATTCAGTCAAAAAAAGATTCTTCAGATGTTAAAAGTTCAGCCATAATTGGTTCTTCTAAGCACCTTTTTTGTTAAAAGTTTGGCAGCTTCATGTCAGAGCGCATAGATCTCGCATCCCACGCCGTGACCGAGCAGCGTGTTTATCTGAATGTGTGTCTGTGTGTATGTCTAAGCACATCAGAGATGTTTAGAAGTATAAAAGGTGAAACCACAGAGAAAACAAGTGCGACTCCCTGCGCTCTGAACCACAGATTTTATCTACGCCCTCTTGCTCTCTGAATCATCTGGATGCTTTAAAAGCCTCATAAAGGAGCAGTTTAACCAAATACAGGCCTCGCTCTTCAGAGAGCATCTCCTCTGTGTGTGTGTTAAGTCCATGTGTGCATGTCCAGGTGTGGCTTTGGTATGTGTGGTCTTTTTTTAACTTTAACAGGACAGCGTAATTTCGAGGCTTCTAACGTTACTGCACCGCAATAACAGTCTGTACTAATCACGCATCTGCCACCAGATCTCTGCTTTCCACTGTAAAAGCACATCCGCTAAACTATATTTTACACCCTTAAAACCTTGAGTCCTTTTATACCTGATCCCGCCACAGAGATTGGATAACACAGTTCGCGTTGTTTAATGTCAATCATGCGAAAATGTGTGTTTTTCATCCAGAGCTCTCTTAAACGATTTGTAAAATTGTTAAGAAAATTGTTTTAAGGGTTGGTTCAGCTTAAAGTGGAGATTTTGTAATATATTTTCTTGGCTAGATTCATACTTTTTTTTTTATAATTTTGTGATATAATGTTATTATAACGTTTTTCTTAACAAAAGCACCATAACTGTAATAAAAATATGGTCCATGTAACTTCTGGACTATTTTCTGAAGTTTTTTAAAGAGCTTTATGTTGCATGGACACCAATCGTAAAGTTTTATTCATTGAGGACATGCAAATGAGGCATGAGAGCAGACTTTCATTTGACACATTTGGTTTATGATGCACAAATTATATTACAGTACATTCATGGTTGTTTTTGGAGCTGGACGTCCCTTGATCATTTAGTAGTACTTAAAATTATATGGGCTTGGAACGGCATGAAGTTACCAAATTATGACATCTGTTCATTTTGGGTGAACTATTCCTTTAAAGTCCCAAAAAATAAAATTACCACATGATTTCCTCACCCTCAAGTCATCCTCGATGTATGTGATTATCTTTTTTTAGACAAACCCAATCAGACTTATATTAGAAAATGTCATGGCTGTTCCAAGCTTTATAATGGTAATAAATAGTGCTTCTGATTTGAAGCTCCAAAAATGCTAAGTTTTAAATATTGATATTTTTCGTACAAAATCACATTGATTACAATCAGAAGGCCTTTATGAACCCCCTTGAGCCGTGTGGATTACTTCTGTGAAGGATGGATGCACTTTTTTAGGATTCAAATCAGAAGCACCATTTACTACCATTATAAAGCTTGGAACAGCCAGGACATTTTCTAATAAAACTCAGATTGTGTTCGTCTGAGAAAAGATAATCATATACATCGAGGATCGCTTGAGTGAACTATCCCTTGTGTAGGACAAAGGCAAATTGTTTAGGTTATAGGCTAATATTCTTAAGTAAGACTGTAATTTACAAACCACAGGTAACCATAATGATTTGCTAATGTATGCAAAGTGTAAACTATAAATTACATCTGTCACATGAAGTTCTGCCCTCATCTGTCATGGCTCATGTGAATGCATAATTCATTAATGACACTATAATCACATAAACAGACCGCTATACCACATGTAAGACCCCACATTGCTTGTCTTTCAATTCTCAATGAGCAGAAACCCTTAGATCAGAATGCAATATTTTCATTCAAGGCTCGTCCTGTGAAAAAATATTGGTCACCTTTGACCCCTGTGGTTTTACCCTGTTTCTCTGCCTCTCTTTCCTCTCATCTCATTGGTCGATCGCTCCCTTTTACCCCTCTCTGCGGCATTTGACCCTTCAGAAGATGGCAAGTACCCTTTTCTTTCCTTTTGTCTTATCCTTCATGTATGAACCCTGATGTGTTATCTGTCACACACACACAGGTTTGTTTCACTAAATTATTGAGCTCTTATAGACTTCCATCCAATTGTTCAAAAAGGCTTTACCATAGTTAATCTTTTTTTAATCTGAGTTATTTATGATACATCATAAACATTTTTTACATTTTACACTTTTATGTTGTGTCAGAACCCTTAAGCATTAAGCCTGGAATGTAAAACCCAGATTTTAAAACGATCTCAGAGTTTTGGACCACATTATGTCTGCATATACAGTACATGTTTATACAGCATGTAGTCATTGAGATTAATGGATAAAGCATCTCAGTACCAGCTAATTGTAAGCTTCCTCTCTGTGGCCCACCCGTATGAGAGGTCGTGTGTCTGAACAGCAGGGTGTCACAGCAGATAACTGCGGTACTATATAGACGCACATTTTTACAAGCTGTTGTGTAGCGGTCTGCTCTCTGTACAGTTGAGATTCACTCTCTCAGGCAATATTTTGATTTTAATAAGTAATTTTAATTTGTATTTATCTGCATGATGTTTAGTAACAGAAGTGATTTCTGATCTTTCATATTTCTTTCAGTCTCTGAAAGTCTGCAGGAGGACAAATTTGAAGAATATGGATACACTTTTATAGCACCCAGGTCAGATTCTTAAAGGGACTGTTATAATGTTGGCGAAATTGTCATGATTCGCTCAACCTTGTGTTTTATCGAACACACATGACCTTTTTCCATGAAAAACACAACAGGAGTTGTTCTGAAACATTTTGATTCTGATCTTTTTCAAACGTATAAAAACAATATAAAAAATTCACAGATAGCCGATTATTCAAACTGATATCTATCGATGCTGATACCGATTTGGTTGTTATATTAACTTGCATTAACTAAATTCTGAAAATTGAATTTTCTGATTGTTATTCATTCATAAAATGACCAATATTCAACATTAAACTAGTGATGTTTATTTACATTTTCTATAAACAGTGCTCAAATTCATTGCACTTTCCTGTTCTCTCTTGATTGAGAGGATATATCGGACATAAGTATCTGTCACTAGCTGTTTTAAAGGAAAACGCCACCGTTTTTTCAATATTTTACTATGTTCAACTGTGTTATACGGTAAATATGGTGGCACAAAATGAAACATGGCGATTTTCTAAGCGTGTAAAAATGAAAACTATATTGTATGGCAGAAGTAAGTAAGTTACAGTAACATCATCACTCCTGACTCTGTTTTATTTTGTGCCACCATATACTTACTTGTATAACTACCCATGCAACAGTCTTTAAATAGGGAAACATGGAAGTGTTCGGTGGCTTCTAAATTCATCCCTGTTTGGATCCTAAGGAATGAATTGGGCTATGCTAAATGCTAACAAATTCACGACTCGCTGTTCAAAGATTAAGTGCACGCATTGAAAAAAATAGATATGTATTAATTCATCTAAATTGAGGTAAGAACATAGTAAAATATTAAAAAACTGTGGTGTTTCCCTTTAAACTGTTAAAGGAATATTCCATTTTCTTAAAAGAAAAATCCAGATAATTTACTCACCACAATGTCATCCAAAATGTTGATGTCTTTCTTTGTTCAGTCGAGATGAAATTATGTTTTTTGAGGAAAACATTGCAGGATTTTCCTCATTTTAATGGACTCATTTAGTTTCAAAGGACTCTAAACGATCCCAAACGAGGCATAAGGGTGTTATCTAGCAAAACGATTGTCATTTTTGACAAGAAAAATAGGTAACGCTTTAGATTACAGCCCGGAAAGTACTGGGTAAGTACAGCGAATTTACAGCGTATGTTTCTGTAATTATAGTTTACTTATGAAGTACGTACATGTAATTTTAAGGGAACAATTTATAATATTTGGGGAATAAAGGGGTAACAACCAGGAAAAATACAAATAATATATGCAGTAAAGTACTGCGTAAGTACAGCGAATTTATAGCATACATTTCTGTAATTATAGTGTACTTATAAAGTACATACATGTAATTTTAAGGGAACAATTTATAATATTTTCGGAACAAAGGGGTAACAAGTGCCACTTTAATTTACAGCCCGCAGATGTTGTATTTACTCGTTAACTACGTGAAACAAGGGGGGTAACAAGTGCCACTTTAATTTACAGCCCGCAGATGTTGTATTTACTCTGTAACTACGTGAAACAAGGGGGTAAAAAGTGCCACTTTAATTTACAGCCCGCAGATTCTGTACTTACTCTGTAACTACGAGAAACAAGGGGGTAAAATTTTTTGACTTAGACTGTAACAACACAAAACAGTAACTACAGAAAATTCACTCTTAGAAAGGATGTGTTAATTTTTTACACATCCTTGTGTGTTAAGTTTTTAACACATTATGTGTAATTTTAACACATTATATATCATTTTGTGTTGATTTTGTGTTAAAATATAACACAAGTTGTGTTAAAAGTAACACAAAATGTGTTGTTTCCATAATAACACAGAGATGGGTGGATTTTGGGACAACGCATTTAATGTGTCAACCCAGAATCAACACTAATGTGTTGTTTTTAACACATTCGTTCTAAGAGTGTAGTTTTAGTTTTGCTTGCTTTGTTTTCACCAAAGTTGCCTTGCCTATTTTTAATTTTGCTTGATGACCCAACAAATTCCTGAACTCTTTTTCTTTCTTAAGGTAAGGAACCTTTATTGAAAATTCTAAATAAATTGTATCGTACTAATAAATAGCATAAACACATTAACTGAATTTTAAGTTTTGTTTAGTAATCTAAAATACTTACTGCATACAGTATATTATTTGTATTTTTCCTGGTTGTTACCCCTTTGTTCCCCAAATATTATAAATTGTTTCCTTATAATTACACGTATATACTTCATAAGTATACTATAATTACAGAAACATACGCTGTAAATTTGCTGTACTTACGCAGTACTTTACTGCATATATTATTTGTATTTTTCCTGGTTGTTACCCCTTTATTCCCCAAATATTATAAATTGTTCCCTTATAATTACACGTATGTACTTCATATGTAAACTTTAATTACAGAAACATACGCTGTAAATTCGCTGTACTTATGCAGTACTTTCCGGGCTGTAATCTAAAGCGTTACCGAAAAATAACAAATATACACTTTTAAAGCACAACTTTTCGTTTGGGTCCGGTCCAGCGCGACCTAACGTAAATGCGTAGTGACGTAGGGAGGTCATGTGTTACATATATAAAACGCACATTTGCGGACCATTTTAAACAATAAACTCACACAAAGACATTAATTAGTATCAGTTGACATACAACAACGTAGGAACGGTCCTCTTTCACCACATTTGTAAACACTGGGGCGGAGTTTCGCGTTCGTCCTCTGTGACCTCTTGACGTCATGATGTATTGCGTGGGGTCACGTTGGCGCATCACGACCGGATTTAAACGAGAAGTTGTGCTTTAAAAGTGGATATTTGTTATTTTTATTGTCAAAAATGACAATCGTTTTGCTAGATAAGACCCTTATGCCTCGTTTGGGATCGTTTAGAGTCCTTTGAAACTCCGTTGAAAAAAACTGTTAAGTGTTGAGTTAAGTGTTAAGTGGTGGTGTCCATTAAAGTCCATTAAAATGAGAAAAATCCTGCAATGTTTTCCTCAAAAAACATAATTTCTTCTCGACTGATCAAAGAAAGACATCAACATTTTGGATGACATGGTGGTGAGTAAATTATCTGGATTTTTCTTTTAAGAAAATGGAATATTCCTTTAAGGAAGCATCGCTGTCCTGAATACGGGACACCTAAGTTTGCATCAATTTTGTTGATGTAAATTTTAATCTATCACTACAAACTATATATCGTTACAAAGGTCTAAGCCTCCAGAATAGACATTTCAACAGTGTTTTATTAAATAAATTATGTAGGGAGAGTAATTGATTCATTTATGAAGAGAGTGTGCCTCAAAACATTTATTTTCTGCTAAATGTCACAGTCCCACCAGCAGGATGCCTACATTTACTTCAATGTTTGCATGTGAATTCTTATCTAATCCTGACAAACTGTATATTGTTTGAAAGCTCCAAGAGTGTAGATTTAACTCAATAGGGTGGGGTGACGCTTAAGAGGTTAAATTATTGACTGATGCAGATTATTGGCCGATATATATGTGCATCTAAGGAAATATTGACCAAAATGTGCAAAAAAAAAATGTAGAGGCACTTTGACATTGACAACCAAGCATGACTGTCATGAATTATGACAAAGTACATAGATATTAATTGGATATTTACTCTGTTTATTCCAAATGATTGCCACAAATGCTATGTTGGTGTTTTCAGAGAGTACTGTGAAGACCTCAAACCTCAGAGCGATAACAACACAGAATTTCTTATGGACTTTATTAAATACATCGACACGAAGACCCCCAACGACCCACATTGTGAGTATTATTTTTACCAGTCAGGCCTGCTAGTTCATATCCAAAGTGACCTGTATAACACTGAGGGTGGTGGTTTTGAGGTCAGCGATTCAAACCGACATTAAAGGGTTCAGGGTTCATCCTCAGGGCTACTGAGAGATTTAAGAGAGCAGTTTATGAGGTCATAATCTTAATCGAAACAAAGTCAGACTCAGAGGTACTTTTCATCAACCAACCTCAAGGAAGTAACTATTTGAATCTCTTCATAATCTGAATTATTTCTCCTGTAGACAGCATAGGCTTCCATTCACTTAAGGCAACTTCTCGGGTTTTCCGAATGTGGCGACTCACCTACATTATAAGCAGCTCCCACACACCCCTTGTTTATTATTAAATTAAGATTTTAAGCTAAAATACACAGCAATTGTCAAACATTGAGAGCCCTTAGAGTGGCTTGTGTATTTCAGGTCTAATTGTATTTATTGTTCTCTTGTTGACCATGTTAAGGCAACCCCTTGCACCCACACACAGACACCCCCCTCCCCAAACACACACACACACACCTTCCTCTCTGCAGGCCACTTTGATCTCAGCAGGATCAGTTGGTGGTGCGGTAATCACTTGCTTCGGTGCACATGTGTTGAATGTGTAGGTTTGGCTGTAATACTTTATACCTACGGACCCCCGCCCACCCCCATTGTGCACCAATTACCCTGTGTGAAAGAGGAAAAGCAGGACATGTCACACACACACACACACACTTAGGGGCAGTACATCTAATGCTTTGGCAATACAAATGTACGAATATTTGTCATGCCTATAAAACACTAAAACTGAAAAAGAGCCACTGGTGCATTGGTAAGATTACAGGGGAAAAATGCTCGAAAAGTTGATTGTTATTTCAGACATCTAACAGACTGACACAAATTCTCTCGTATTCACCAACAAACAATCGTTTGGTTCATTCGGTTGCGCCGTCATCTGTTTCCGCTCCGAGAAAAGGAGCTTTTATGTTTATTTGCGTAATTCCCTGGGATCAAAGACCATAAAAATTGCATAACCAGCCAAACATCGAGTTGTAAACACTCATACACGCTTATTTATGGCTATTTGTAACTGACTCCTCTTCGGTCCAGGTATTTTAAGTCTATGATTTCCTCACTGTCAAACACAGGCGGATCAGTTGAATTGTGTCCTCGAGCTGCTCTCAATCAGGTCCTAATGAAAAGCATGCAGCGTGCAGGGGGGAGTGTGCCAAGGGAGATGGAATAAAGTTGTACACCAGCTGCTCTTTCTGAAGTGTGTGTGTGCTTTGTCGTAAAGGCTTTGCGGTAATGAACTGCAGTGCGATGTTATAAAACATTCGGAGCGCTCGGAACGTACCAGCAAAAAAAAAAACGCGGACCTTTGAACAGTTAGTGCCGTCTCATACGCCCGAAAAATACAATCGTGTTCCACGTCTCGGAAAATTAATCTATGTGTTACTTTTCCAACCGCCTCCCCCCTCTCTCTTTTTATGAAGTCCTACTTCTTATGACTTTGGCACCGGTTGCCACAAAGGTCAGAATGTGGAGCCCGTTGTTATTCATGACCAGGTGTTTATGCATTTATCTAATTAAACCTAAGGTTAAAGTTTGGTTCTGTGCTCATTGATCCTCTGTTATATTTTGCTTCTGTGGTGTGGGAGTCATTTTGTACATTTACATGTGGCAGACACTTTAATCCAGGGTGACATGTTTCATGACATGCATTTTGACACTTTTTGTGTACTGTGGGATTCAAATCCATGACCTTGGTGTTTCAAGCACCATGCACTCGGTTGAGCCATCGGTTGAGCTACAGGAAGATATATACTGACAGTGATGGTTGAACAATAGTCATGTCAAGCAGTGTTGAAAGAGACAAAAATACTGTTGTTTTAAGACACAACACTAAAGCTTAAAGGCGGGGTGCATCATATCTGAAAACCAATGTTGACATTTGAAATTACCTAAACAAACACACTCCTACCCGAATAAAATCTGGACCTTCTTTTGATAGACCCGCCCCACACACTGGCAACGATTAGTTTATTAGACACGCCCCTTACTGCTGATTGGCTGTGTGTGTTTTGGTACTCGGCCCCACTCCCTTTTCCAAAGTGTTTAAAAAAAAAACATGCACCCCGCCTTTAAAGGCTAAAGTATGGTCCATGCTTTATGTGTACGAGAGCACGTGTGCATGACACAATATTCGTTATCAGAAGAGTGCGTGTGTACTGAACGTGCACGGCTGGATTTTTAAAACTTTGCGTCTATTGTATACGTAGGTAACGCATGCACGTACCGCAGAATGTTTTTGTAGCTCAGTAGATGCGTTGCATTTTTTCTCAATGCATTTTGTCGTCTGCGTACACATACGAGTAAAGCCCAGAGTATAGACTGTTTTTTACGCGCATGCGAATGTACACGCTCAGTCGAACGCACAGCCTTGCAAAGTATAGTTTATTTGACTCTTACGTATACACAGACTTCTGACGCATGTGCATTGCGACAAAATGCAATGCACTACCTAGGCTACATACTACATTCTCCTTAAGACGCATGTGCATTTCAAAAATTGGGTGGTGTGCGTACAGTACATCCGCACTCTTCTGATGACAAAAATTGCATCACGTGCACTGTATGGGGACCCTCTTGTTCGTGTAAAAAATGGACCATACTTAGGCCTTTAAATAAACTACTGTTTGCTTTGCAAGGCTGAGCGTTCGACCATGCATGTACATTCACATACACGTATAAATGCAGACTATACTTTATACTATGCTTTAAGTTTGCACACTGTCTACAATACTGTACATCTGCGTTTTTTTTTTTTTTTTAGGTAATACGGACCTGATTAACAGGATGCTGTTGGATGCTGGTATCACTGCCGAACTGACCAAGCACTGGAACAAACAAAGACCGTGAGTTTATTCGAAACATACAACAACTGCAAAAAAAGTAAAAAAATTGTTCATTCAAAAGTGTAAATTCTGTTATTTGCTCATCCCCTCATCATTTTAGTTCTGGTAACATTCTTTGCACAGTTAAACATAAAAGGAGATTTCTAAAGGGATGATCATGCATCTCTTACAAACAAACATACAAGACCAGAGTCAAACAAAAATAAAGGCATGATCATTGCTCGGAAAATTGGGCTTGGCTCAGTGTCATGTGTGCAGGAGTACTGTATACTCTTTTCAGTGTGATTGGGGGGACTTTTTTAAAAGTGTATGTTTTTGAACAGGAGCGAGAGAATCAGGGCTAAGTTTGTAGCTACAGACGGCGGTGTCACTAGAGTCTATCCTTCAAGGTAAAATTGCATTATATAAAGAACGAAATAACAGACAGGCTTATGGGATCTGGACTAAAATTGTTTATATGCGTGTGTGTGTTTGTGCACAGTGCTGTTCATGAATGGACCGAACAAGCAGAAACATACGAGTGCAGTTTCTACAAGAGAAGTCTGGATAATGATCTTTACATATTTACATCCAAACCATATGCAAACGGTAATGGGGTGTGTGGGGTTGTTATAGTGGGGCCACACTTTCTTTGTGTGTTAATAAACATTTTGCATTGTTTCTTTTTCAGAAACACAAGAGTCTGTTTTAGTGAGCAGAGCCATGGATCTGAAGATCGATGATTTTAGACTAAAACCTGCAGGTGGGAGTCTGCTGTATAGACTGTAGTAAATAGATCAGTTTCAAGATGTAAATCCTACTGTATAAATACTCTGCCCATCTCAGCTCATCCTGATCACACAAATGATAAAATGTGAACATTTATTTCAAATAGTCCTTTTGTCTTTGGACAGTCTGTAGTGAACTCAAAAGTGAACTTTTTTCCTGTTTCAGTGGTTGGAGTAAAACTAGACATACTGACTTGGATGGACAGCTTTATGAATGCTACCATTTCATCTGAGGTGAGATTTTTCTGAGATGGCCACATTTTTTAGCAATGGTAACCCTATATATTACAGTCATGGAGTAATGGTTAGAAAGTCAGGCTTGTAACTTGAAAGTTGCCAAGTTTCACGAATGAGAGGTTCCCTTTGAGCACGGCATGTTTCCCCCAATTGCCCCCAGGCACTGCAGGGATATCTGCCCTCTGCTCCGTATGTGTTTGTTCACGACTTACAGTGCGTGTGTTCACCACTTCTGAGTCACATTTCGAGAATGACACGTCACTTTTATTTGACTTCACTTGAATTTCTCATGAATTTTGAATGACACTCTGATTGTTGATTTTTCACATTCATATTCGTGTCTCTAATATCGTATTGTCTTTTTTCTGCACAGTGTGCTGGTGAAATCTGTGGGTGCAAAAGGAACGATGAGGTAAAATCACATTTATGCAGTTTTATTTATGTACCGCACAGTATACAGTGGCCAAAAGTGATGTCAAACTTTGCTCTTTATTCAAATATTTTATTAACTCTTTCACCGCCAGCGTTTTTAAAAAAAGTTGCCAGCCAGCGCCAGCGTTTTTCATGATTTTTACCAAAGTTAAATGCCTTCCAGAAAATGTTCTTCTTTAAATATATAAACATACAATATACCAAATGAAAGAACAGACCCTCTGCTTTCAAAAAAAAAAAAAAAAAAAAATGTTTCATCCTACCTTCAGTGGTTCTTTTGTAATCAGCTTTTGAATATGGGTAGGTTTCTGCAAAAACACCACATTTTGAGCAAAAAGCAGAGATAATTCAATTTTTGTGACGGACTTTTCATAGAGATCCCATTCAGAGCGATCTTTAAAACAGACACGGACATGCAGCTGCTTGCCATAGGGCAATACTTCTGGGTTTAAAAAGTTGCGGAAGGGCACCTGGTGGATAATAGCGGTATTGCGGAAAGACGGAAAATCTCGTCAATGGCGGCGAAAGAGTTAAAAATTTAGCTAAAATTGTAGTCAATATATGCTGTATTACCTCTTAATAAATTAGAATAAAACCCATTCTGTTAAGTTCTGCTCAAGCCGCGGCCCGCCCTGGCAAAGTTGATCGATCAGCTTGGTCATCTGCGGTTCTGATTGTGATGTGTTGACTTTACCCAGGCTGCGTAGACCTATCGGCAGAATCAACTGAGCGCTTGGTGACATAAAAATATTACGCATCATGCAAATGAACGGTTAAAACCCGTTCGCGCATTCAGTAGTTTTGTCACGTGTGCCCGCACATGCGCGAGTACTTGTAAATTAAAAACATTTTGGCCGCAGTCCCTTGGTGCCCCCTTATTGCCTGGTGCCCCAGTGCACTTGTCCAATCCTGTCTATGGATAATCCGGCCCTAGTCTGGTATCTGGAAAATGTGTTTTTAAACATAAATCATGCGTATACCAATACACAAAATAACGTTATTGTTAGCAATGGTACGCTGCGTTCACACCAAACGCGAATAGAGCATCAAATTCGCGTCTACCGCATCTAGTTTGCCTGCTTTAACATTTTGAAGGCATTCGCGCGTCTAGAGCGGAATAGACGCACATAAAAAGTGAAGATAAATTAATGCACATCCGAGGCGAAATCCGCTTCTTGTGGGAGGGGCAAGTGCTAGGCGGTTGTCTGTTTGCAAGATGGCTGATGTTAATTGATGTTGATCTCCGGAGGCGTTCTCAGTTTTGTGAGTTTCATCATTTCCTGTCTCTATAGACATATGAACTCGTGTCATATAACTCTGGGTGACTGCTCACTGACACAGTCGTTACTCCATGTTGATTATGTGGTTAATGTGGCACGAATTGACGCAAAAGTTCAATTTTTTCAACTCTGTGTCAGATGCGAATTCACATCATTCACGCGAACTAGACACGCAAATGAGGCAAATTTGCATCTACCGCGGCACGCTTAACACCTCATTCGCGCTGCGAGACCTTGCATCTTTACATTGACTTAACGTTGAAATAATTCGCGCCAGACGCTCTATTCGCGTTTGGTGTGAACGCAGCATAATAGGTGCTCTTTAATCTAACCTGAGGCTGATTTAAAAGCAAATTTACCCTATTGGACATCACTTTTGGCTACTACTGTATGTATATGTGTTTGTAGATATACCTGGCAATTATAAAGTATATGGACACAGTATATAAAACAGAGACATCAATGTCTGAGCTCTTCGACTGTAGCCATGTTCTCAAACTTGTGCAAAGCCTTCAAAGAAGTTTAGAAGTTGTTAGAGAGCTCCAACATGGTATAACGCCATTTGTTTTGACACATCTAGGCGTGGTCATTTCTGTGTCCACATACTTTTGGCCACATGTTGTAAATTCATATTAATTTAAAGCTAAACTTTTGACATTGACATCCATGGACTTTTTATGTGTGAACTACCCATTTATCATTCTCTCCTTTCTTCTCAAAGAATCTGGATTGTGTTCTTCTGGACGACGGCGGCTTTCTCATCATGGCCAATCAGGACGAGTACATCAGTAAGGTGGGCCTCTCTTTCACCCAATCAGAACCTCTTTGTTATACTTCTATTCCATATTACCCCCCTCTGACCCCTGGAGATCGGCCACCCGCGCCCCGCCGACAGCAGCGGCAGAGTAAATGTTTAAAGTTAAGCTCAGCGAGGGAAACCAATCAGAGCGGAGTGTGTGCAGGATAAATCACGGCCGAAGTGTTTGGCAGCAGGGCTGAAGCCTCGGGGACCGATCCTGCCCTAAATACCGTCTATTGGGCAGACTCTCCTGGGGTCAGCCGGGTCCGACGGGCAGACCGCACATTCATTACCGCTGTTATTGCACGAGGAACGCAGGGCGTTTTGTACGCTTCAGGATTTATACTGCCTTTGGACTGACTTATAGTCTCGAGCGCACACGCTCGTACATTTTTGCGTCTAATACAAAGCTGGAAGCTAACCTGTGTGTGTTCTTAACAGTAACCAGAACAGGGGTGTTTTTTTGTTCTCGCACCACGCACTCACAGTCAATATAACACCTCAGAGATTTTCTGGGCTCACAGACAGCTCGCTCTTTGGTTTAAATTATGATAATGTACTGCAGTAGGTTGTCCTAATAAGATTAGGACAGAACCTATTGGCCTCCCGTGAACGCGGTTGGTTCCTCAGTCTTTAAACATTGCATGAACACTATTGATAGTACTGGTGGAAATATACATGTTTTCAACCCAGAGACAGTGACCCATGCCTGTCATGAAATTATATGTTGTGATATTTTCCCATATGAGGGCCCATACAAAATCGGTGGCCAGTAAATTTAGAAAGTTTAAGTTTTGTTTTTGTATTATTCTTGCATTTTATAGGGTTAAGTACTCTCAACCTTTTTTTCAGTCAGTTCAATCCATTTAAATTCTTTTTTTCTATTCCATAAGATAGAAAATTTTCCAGCTGAGATCTCGATAAAATCTCAAATATTTATCTTCAGTGGTGGAAATTGCCAAAATGTTCTTTAAAGGAAATATTTAATATTTTTTTACCATACAGTAGATATTTCTAGATAAACAACCTGAACTCACAGGAATTCGTAAGTATTTTACAAGTCGGCTAATTTCTATAAATTTGTACGAAGTGAATCTGTTTGTTTAAAGGTCTGACTAGTAGGTAAACTGAACTCTGGAACAAATACCATGTAGAAAATAACACATATTTTGGTTTCCTAAAGATGACGACGATCATGGATCACTGCTGTGTAAAGAGAGGTTTGTTAGTCGATCTGTAGTTAACATTGTAATGATAATGTTTGCTTATTGTAGTTTTTGATACGCTTTAGCTAACTATTGTATAATCTTGTTATTTATTTTTTGTTTGTAATCAAAATAATAATAAAAAGACTGTGGTGTTTTGTATTCTTTGCGGAAGTTTACCAGAAGTTACACTTGGTCCACAAAAGCCATTGGTTTTTGTTGTTCCTGCTAAAACATCTATAAAACAATAATGAAACCCCACCCCTAACCCCAATGTTACGTCCATCGAGAATTGATTGGATCATTGGAAGTTGGGCCATGTTGCTATTTGCTAATCCCTGCGATCATTTTCCAGCCACGCTCTCGCACCATTCTTGTGTCTGGAAGTAAAGAGAGATTGTTTCAAGGAGGGGAGGAGATAAGCATTGATTTTTTTATCAAAGATTATGAAGGCACATGATTTTCTTTTTAATAATAATAAAGCACACAGATAAGTCATTTGTTAAAAATACCACAATATATAAAAAAGTTTTTAATTTCAATTTATTTAGACTTAAAATCAAACAGAACTGAGAACTTTATTAAATCACCTGAGCTATGAAAGAGCAACCACTGAGTAATAACATTTTCCATTAAACTCCAGTTTATAGTGATTCATATAAAGTAGATGTACAGTTGGTAATGTTTCTTAAAACTGATCTATGGTCTACTGAACTAAAGACATAACTAGAAGACATACAGTAACAGTCCGCTCAGAAGCATGTGTATTTAGGGCTTTATTTTATTATATTTACATTGCATGTAGCTCATCCTGGGACATCTGTAGACCAAATGCCTATTAAATAAGCATTTCATTGTTTTGTGTTTCAATTTTGTTAATTGAAAACAAGAAAATCCTTTCACAGTTCGCTTTTTTAAAATTATGGTTTATGGGTCATTTTATAAAATAATGGCTATGTTATATTTTGCAATGGTGCATGACAAAGCCATTCTGCTTTACGCTTGGATTAAAAGCTTCTTAAGTGGGTTTACTTTGCTAGACTTTAGGGACAAAATTGTTCCCAGAAGTTAACTAAATCTGACAAATGCATAGCTATATCTCTTTGGGAACATCCAGGGAAGCTTTTTTATGTATTTTTTCCCTCTAAAAACCCAAAATCTTTTCATCTGTAGAGGGTTCAGTCATAGCTTATACAGTGGTACAGTTACCATAGCTTTATATATTTATTAAAAAATCTATATGTTTCACAATACTGTTGATATGTATGTTAATGTTTGTGAACAATGTATGTCTTTAGATTGGAGAGTTTTTCGGTATGGTTGATCCTGGCCTGATGAGAAATCTGATGAATGGATCGCTGTTCTCCGTCATCAAAACATTTGACTATCAGGCTCTCTGCGATCCCATAAAAGAAACGAAAGCCGCCGCTGGTCTCAGATCAGTCTATGTGGTAAGTTTCATGTAATTACATTTTCTTTGCATAGAAAATACACAAAGCGATTATCTTGAATTTAATCATGTATGTTCATTACAAGTTACACTCCACTTTTTTTGAAAATATGCTCATTTTCCAGCTCCCCTAGAGTTAAACGGGTCTGGCGGTACTACTTTTAGCATAACTTAGCATTTTCCAGGTCCTGATAATAGTCCCCTGCTATTGAAAGTAACCAAGGGGACTATTTTCCGGCAGTGCATAATATCACTACGCCTCCTGCAGCCATGTTACAGCAGCAAAGTCCTTGACTATTACGCCAGAATGAGAGTATAGTTCCTAGCATATTAAAAACTTTTAATTTTCCGTCTGTCTTAGTACCCAATGTAAATACAGAAGAGTCAAGTTTTAAATAGGAAAAGTTTTAAAACTCTTTGGTTATTTTTGAGAGCGATGCTAATGGTCTAATCAGATTCAATGGCTAAGCTATGCTAAAAGGGGTACAGACCAGGAAATCAGCTGAATGGAAAATGAGCATATTTTCAAAAAAAGTGGAATGTCCCTTTAAGCTCTATCAGTTTGTAAAGTCAAGCATTTGCAGCGGAAGTCTGTAAAAGGGATAGTTCAGAACCGATCAGAACCCCAATCGACTTCCATATATTCTATTTTTCTACTATGGATGTCAATAGGGCTTCTGATCAGATTGGTTACAAACATTCCTTAAAATATATACCTTTGTGAACAAAGAAATTCATACAGGTTTGTAACAACATGAAGGTGTGTAAATTTCTGGGTGAACTATCCCTTTAAGTTGCTGTAGCTCATCTTGTAGTGCATGGTGTTCTCAAGCGCATGTGCAATTCTCAGGGAACGCAATGCACATACAAACCTACATAACTTAAACTTACTTTTTGAAGTGTCTGCCAAATGCATAAATGTAAGTAAACTGGTTTTGTCTATGTCACCACAGTTTTATTACCTCTGTCATAAGTCATTAGAAATGTGCATACTCAGCATGTTTTTTAACACATTAATGCTTAGTCAAGCACTGAGAGAGAGTGTTGTGGTTGAGCATTATCGTTTCACAACAACCTGATAAGCCAGCCTCACGACACTTTCTGTGATCCTTACGACTTCAGTTTTGTTGAACACGATGACTAAATCCCTTAAAACGGAGTCAAGCGTGAATCATCACGAAGAGACGCTTCCTCTGTCGTGCTAACCAGAGCAGTGTGCGCGACGACTAATCGTCTCCTGAACGTTTTTAACCATGTTTGTAGATTTATGCTTGCATCTGCTGAGCTTCCCCTTAATATCTCCCGTATTGTTTGGCACTGCATCTCTTCTGTCTGGCAAGGCTGAACGGGGTCCGCTGCCAATACAAATCAGGATGTTTTGGTGCTCCTCTGCTCCGGATATATGTACCTTACAAAAGAATGTTTGAGAGAATAATGAGTTTCTGAGCCTGAGGAGATGTTGTGTATGTTATTCAGATATTTATATTATATGTGATTAATTGTGTTTAATTAATTAATATTTATTGATGAGTATTAACAAGTTATTTATTGATAAATAAATCAGCATTGTATATATATATTACTTTGTATATAAAATGTTTTACAATGCTATGATTAAGTTTTATTCCATTATAATAAAATGTAGACAGAAAATGAATTTTGTGCAAGCCGCTTTGGATAAAATGCTTATATTGTAACTAATCTATAGGCTTAAATGTATTTTAAGCACTGTTTTTAAATTAATTGCATATATTTGCAGATAAAAAGCAGGAAAGACGTTACTGAGCAATTCCAGCATTGTGGATGTGACATTTTCAGTCAAAACATAAAATATAAATTCTCAGATAATGTAATTATTACCAATATATCAAACCATCTGTTTATATTTTCCTAAACCCATGATGATAAAGTCCAGACATCAGAAAAAATATCAGTCTATACATGTGTCTTCTATTTTAGTTTTTGGTTAACAACATACTTAGGAATTCGGTGAATTAAAATGCACAAACCAGAAGCAGTAATATGCAACAAATGGAGAAAGCACAGCTCTTTAAATAACATAAAATATTCATTTAATTTTTATTTTTGTGTGTGCATCGGAATCAACATGGTGACAGGCTGAATAAGGTCTTAAAAAATTATTTAAAAAAGAGACCTCGCGTAGATACATAAAGGGTTAGTTTACCCTAAAATGACAAATTTACAATAAATCACTTACCCCCGCATCGTTCTAAACCACCAAGTCCTCCGATTGTCTTCAGAACACATTTTTAGATATTTTTTATTAAAACCGGCAGGCTTGTGACTGACTGCAGATTTTCACAATCAAGCGCAAAAAGAATGAAAGACATCGCCAAAGGTCTATGTTCCATCAGTAGTTCAATAATAATATTTTGAAGCGACAAGAACACTTTTCAAGAAAACAAAACGAATGATTTTATTCAACATTTTGTTCTCCTCCTTGGTCCATCAGTGCACATTCACGAGCATACTACGGCAAATGGTGCTGATGTGACCTGCTGACGTAGTTGCCGACGTTTTTGTTTTCCCGCTTTTTTATTTAAGCCATTATGCAAACAATACTTAAGCAGCCCGTTTAAATGCGCAATTTACTTGCATTTTCGCTTAATACCCAAAATCATTAGGATATTAAGATTATGTTCATTTTGGAAAACTTTAAAGGCAAATTTCTCAATATTTACAAGCCTCCAATCTCTTAAGTATGTCATTCTTTCTTATGTAGACTTTATAAAAATCTGTTAATGAATAATTAATCTAAATTAACATGCTAACTTGACAATTTTGGTTTAATGCATTGTTTGTGTCTTTTAGCCCACCATAGCTAATATCTTGAACATTGGTTGGTGGGCATCTGCGGCCGCCTGGTGAGTGTACCAATAGCAGGTCATTTAACATCACGTGTCATATAATTTTCTGTGACATATCCATCATTGTTTGTTTTGTTTATTCAGGTCAATGTTGCAGCAGTTGTTTGTCAGCCTTACATTTCCCAGTTTCCTTGAGGCAGGTAAGAGCTCGATGAATCGCCGTCAAATAAAGATTATGCTATTGCCGTCTGGAGATTTCACATGTTTTTGTCTTATTGGCGGGTTCACCGTCAGACTGATTTCATTCATGTGTAAAGCTTGGTCACATATTCACTGGATTATTTCAGAATGTCACAGACAATAAATATGATGGGAACAGAATGTACATTTTGGCCACTTACTGTATATTTTGGGAAGCTTTGTATCATCATTGTATCAGTGAAAGCTTGCATGTTCAGTAAGGGCTTTTAGGCACTAAATCAAAAAACAAATGTGCCCTTTTTTGTGTTGAATAATTCAGTCCAAAAACCTAAATATGCTGAAGTAGTTCATTTTTTTGTTCTTTTCAATGCAAATATGTCTCCTTTCACCTACAAACCTGTAAATTGGGCTGCTTATAAATCACAAAAAACAGGGAATTGTATTCGGCACGGATTTTGAGGAAAGATGTAATCACTCAAGACAGTGTGGTTTTGGCATTGTGGTTTATTTTGAGCATGCAACATTGAATTGTACTTGTGTTTTTCACACAGCGGATGACAAGCAGTCTGATATCTCATCTAAGGAGAGTTGCATTACAGAGCAGACGCAGTATTTCTTCAAAGACAATGGGACGAGCTTTAATGGATTTGTTGAATGTTTTAACTGCTCCAGGTGAGAGGTGTAGGAGCTACTGTAAACTAGAGAAACAAGGAAACTAATAACTGTCATTTCCATTTGGGGAATTTTTGTGGCGGATGATTTGGCCCCCAGCACTTAACAAAATATTTATTTCTATTAAAACTACAAAACAAATAAAAATACATGTCATCACTTCTAATATACCTGACATACAGCTGCAATTTAGTTTTTTTTTAAGTTGCATAATGTATAACCTGTCAAACACAAAGCAAAAATGTTGGCACCAGACCAACATGTTATATTTAGTTTATACAAGGAATGCACCGATACAAAATATGTTTGTCGATACCGATATTCAGTCATTTAGATTTACAGATACCGATAGTTTTCATTTCTACTCCTTGTTTCAAATTATTGTGAAATCTTTATATAATAATTATTTGCCTTTCTGTCTACAGGCAGTTTATAGCCGAAAAACTTCCAAAGACGAATCTTGTCCTCATTGTTGCTGATGCACAGAAGAGTTGTATGATGTGCAAAGAACCCGTGTTTTCACAAGAGGAGAAGCCATGTATCCTTTGTGCATGTACTAATGCGTTAAATGTTTAATATTGGCATACACGATAAACTGCGTATGAGAATAAATTGTTTAACAGTTTACTTTACAATACTCTAACAAGCTATTGAATTGCGTGCACACCCTTTCAATCAAGTGTTCATTTAAAATCTGTTTAACAAAATTGTAAATCAAAATCTGAAAACGTTCTGCTGAGCTAAATCCCGAAACGTGTGTGGCATGTTTAATTCACGACTGACTGAGTGCACAAAGCATTAGTAGCAGAATAGTTTTGTTGATTTCTCCTGAACCTAAACCTACAGCTCCTGGTCCAGATCCCTGTAAGATAGCCCTGAACCCACGGCACCGAAAGGGTCCAGAAAAGTGCTTTGATGATAACGCAAGCGTAAGTCCGCCAATCATCTTCAACAGCATGACTACATTGTTTCATACCTTAATCTTACATTCTGCTATATTCTCAAATGGCTGTTTTCTTGCTTAATTCGCTGAGATCTACCAAACCGAGACAACCAACGAGTATTTCTGACACCTTCAGACATAATCAATGTTAAAATAAAGCCTTGTATGCGTCTCTGTGTGATAGATCTTTGTGTAGGACAGCTTCTAATCTTAGACAGACATACGGTACAGTACATGGCCCAAGTACGTGGAAACTCCCTAATAATTAACGGGTTTTGCTATTTTAGCTACGGTTGTTACCAACAGGTGCACAAAATCAAGCATGCAGCCATGCAATCTCCTTAGAAAAACATTTATAGTACAATAGGGTCCTTTTTAGCTCCAGCATGACAATGTGCACAAAGAAACCCCGATAAAGGGATGATTTATTGAGTCTGGTAAGACCTTGACTAGCCTGCACAAACCCAGACCTGAACCCCGTTGAACAGTTTTGGCATCAGTGCCCGATCTGCACTAGTGTCTCTGTTGAAGCAAATCCTTCAAACCATGTTCAAATATCTTGCGGAAAGTCTTCCCAGAAAGTGGAAGCTGTTAATGTCAGTGGTTACGTTTAGTGCACATTCACAGGTGTCCATTTACTTTTGGCCGTGTTATGTAACTCTGTCTACACACATATCTGTTTTAATGCTTTCTGTCCTTTTACTTGTTAACGCCCTTTGGTTTAAGCATTTAACTGTATGTTCGACTTAAACTTCTCACACTGCTGAATGTCAAGCATTTTTCTGCATGACTCTTCCTTTCTGTTCTCTCTGCTCTCTCTCTCTCTCTCTCTCCATCTCTCCTGCTGTGTATTTGGCTGTGTAATGTATGCTAGGATGAGGCCGTTTGTAGGAGAAATGCAGGCTCTCCACTGCTTTCCTCTCTGCTCATGTTACTGCTGCCAGTTTTCATGTGCTATCTCGGGTCAGTCCATCTTTTTCTCTCTCTCTCTCTCTCTATCTCGCTCTCTCACTTTCTAATTTACTAAACAGTTGCTGCACTTATGAGTGCAGTAGTGTAACACAAAATGCAACACATTTATTCACAGTCCTGTTTAACCAGGTACACAAGAGACATTGTTAACATAGCTACATTGACCAAACCACCCAAAAATTTCATTGTTTCATTTAGTGAATTAATTATAACAATGCAAAAATGAATTTCTCTAATCTCTGTTTTCTCTCTCTCTGCTCTCTCTTAATCTTTCTTTTCCTCTTATGCATTAACATTTTTTACTTTAATTTTACACAAGATTAACTAAATAGCTTATCTGGTTGCTTTAGGTTGCAGTAAATGTAATTTTTGCTGAGTAATTTACCAACTGTCTATCAACTTTTTTATCAATGTTCAGCAACATAATGCATAGTTTTACTTAAAGGAAAACTCAGCTTTCTTAAAAAAAATGCCATTTTGCTTACCACCAGGTCATCCAAAATGTTGATGTCTTTCTTTGTTCAGTCGAGAAGAAATTAAGTTTTTTGAGGAAAACATTCCAGGACTTTTCTCAATTTAATAGACTTTATTGGACCCCAACAGTTTAGAGTTTAAATGCAGTTTAAAATTGCAGTTTCAACTTCAAAAGGTCGATCCCAAAGCAGGCATAAGGGTCTTATCTAGGAGAAAGATTTACTTTTTTGGCAATAAAACAAAAGTACTTTTAAACCACAACTTCTCGTCTTGCACCACCCGTGTGATGAGCAAGCGCGACCTTATGTAATGAGTAAGCACGTCAAAAGGTCACGCGTCACAAATGTGAAACTCACATTTGCAGACCATTTTAAACAATAAACTGAAACAAAGACATTAATTAGTATCATTCCACATACAACAATGTTCTCCACATTTGTAAACACTGGGGTGATAGTTTCACATACGTCATGCGTGACCTTTCGGCGTGCTTACACATTACATAGGTCGCGCTGGTATGTTACACGGCTTGTGCAAGACGAGAAGTAGTGGTTTAAAAGTAAAAAAAATATATTACCGAAAAGGACAATCGTTTTGCTAGATAAGACTCTTATGCCTCATTTGGGATCGTTTTGAGCCCTTTGAAGCTGTGGTGAAAATGCAATTTTAAACTGTTGGGGTCCAATAAAGTCTATTAATTTGAGAGAAATCCTGGAATGTTTTCCCAAAAACTTAATTTCTTCCAAAGAAAAGACATCCACATTTTAGATGACATGGGGGTGAGTATACTGTCAGGATTTTTTTTAAGAAAGTGGAGTATTCCTTTAATGCATCAAAGATATTTTCAATGTAACGCAGTCCTATAAAAACAAAACTTTACACAGAACAACCTTTTGTCAAATTTTTTTCTTGGCGCGTCATGTCTGAAATACTGTAAGTAGACAGTGGTTGTATGTGTTGTGGTTGCTCCCTGTCTAATGCTGCGTAAAATAATTAAAATAAAAGCGAATTGAACTATTTGCGAGAGTAGATTGCATACAAAGTCAATGCAAAGACACAACTTTGGCGGTGCGATTGCCAGGAACACATACTATTTGCCTCAAACGACTTCTGCACAAATTGAAAATATTCAGCTCATGCGGAAAATTTGCATGACACAAAGTTAAATACCGCAAATAATCTAGATGCTTTGTTTTTCGTGTGTACGCAGCATAATAGTAACAATTGAAGCTGTTTTTGGTTGTTTAAAGCTGCAATCTGGATTTGTTTTGGCCTCTCTACTGCCATCTCTGTTCGAAACATAAAATTGCAAGTTACTTTGCATATTAACATTAACTCTTTCCCCGCCATGACGAGTTATCTCTTCAATTAAGAAAAAACATTTCCCTGCCAATAACACTTCCCTGACGAGTTTTTTCTATTAGATGGCACTCCTACCCAATTTATAAAAAACTAAAGCAAAAATTAATTTTATTAATTTTAAACTCTGTGTATGTTTTGATAATCATTATGAATCTGATCTCCAACAAAATTCCTTTACAAAAATGCAATTATTTCAGCTTTTTGCTCAAAATTTTGTATTTTATTTGAGAGAAAAAAGAAGATAGGATAAACCGTTGTTTTCCCCGGTTTTGTTTGTTTGAAAGCAGAGAGTCTTTTCAATTTATTTGATATATTTGTATGTTTGTATATTTAAAGAAGAAAATTTTCCTGGAAGGAATCTTGTGAAAATCACAAAAAATCTGGCGATTAACTTTTTTTTAATGGCTGGCGGGGAATGACTTAAAAACATTGAATTGACACTTCCTACGAAAATGACAGCTTTAATTATTAATAATTATAAGCTTACCATTATAAATCAAAGTAAGGTAAGGAGACAGTTTCATACACTGCTTTTTTAATGTATGCTACTTCTGTTTATTTTTAACCAAAAAAAGTAACAGATTGCCTCTTTAATGTAACATCAAAATAGTTAAGTAGGAGATATAAGTTAGGAATCGCAATCACAAGTTTTACAAAAACAACCTGATATTACAGTATTTCCAACATGACAAGAACATATCATTAGTTTCCCCACTGACTTGCCAATATCCTGCCAACAGGAGCATGGGGCATATTGTGGCGGGGCATCGGGTCTGATTCCACCTATGGTATCCATGGTCATCCTCCAGTTGCTGCTTCTCTGGCTTCTGACTGGACAAGGGCACAGCCTGTTATGACCTCATTTTTGAAACTACGAAAAATACCAACCGCATCCGACGACACATTTCAGCGTTCATCCGGACTCCCACCCTACATCCCAGGATATGAAAAGGGAGAGTCTCTGACCCAGGAAGTAGAAAACCAATGCCATGATCACTCACAGCCTTACAGGTCAAAGCGGGTCACAGATGATAAATGAGCAATGACCTTTGACATTTGACCTTTGAGGTCGCACTCTCTCGGCACGGGCAACGGGGTGGGCAGTTTCACCTGGGTGGGCAGACCTTGACACTTCATCTTCACTTTGCCATAGGCCACGTAGGTCCTGTTCTTTCCGATATCCAATCACAACACTGCCAACCAAAGTTCTGCCCTATACCAGTTTGCCTTCCTTTTTTGAACCTTTTGTCCTTCAACATATTTTTAATGGGAAATTCCTCAGTATTACAAACTGCACATATCAGACTATTACAGCCACCCTATGTGCACCGCTGAGATGTTTTAATGGAGCCCTCTGGGTTGGGTCAAAATACCGCCTTGTTCTTTGGTTTACACCCCATTATTTAAAAAAATGGACCAATGAGTGACTGACCCAATGGCAAAAGTCTCCTGTTTTTCCCTGTGGTGTCCACCTTTGTGCCTCTGAAATATCGGTTTCATTTCCCACCGCTATGTGTGTGTGAATAATCCTTCACTGTATTAATCCCGTATTGGCTGTGATTTTCTTCCAACCACGGTGCATTAAAATGCGCACCGCTGCCAAATGTTACCCTTGTGTGGTCTCGCTGTACTTTGCACTTGATGCCAAGCAGGTCAACAGGCCAACCGGGTTTTTTAAATGACGGCCGTTTCGCGCTGATCAAAAGGTGGAAATAGGCGCTGTTGCATGCGTGTGTTTTTGTGTGTGTTTTAGGATAATTAAGTTATTTAAAATGAGCAGAGATAGTTGTGTTAAAAGTTGAGTATATTTAATGAATGTGTTGAAATCTAGGCTGAAAGCTGTATTAGTCGTACAATTCATGACATTTATTGTTGCTGTTTGCTAGACTGAATAACTCAAAACGGTGGAGTGAAAAGCGTCCAATGTTTACAGATTTTTGGAGAGTTGAGGGTTTTTCACATTATGTTGCTACTTGTCCCTGGCTTTGCTGGTTTTTCAAGTTTATTTTGTCGGCAAGCTCTGAAGTCTGTCATTTTTCATTTTGTCACAGTCATTACTCTGTCAGATTTTCCTTCCTGTCAACGTGCCTTGATGTAAATGGAAATGTATAAAAATAAGGAAAGGAATATTGCAGTGCGTGCAATCTGACCCTAAGTGTTTTGCAGAGCAATGGAAAATTTCATCATTCCAAATAGGAAAACTGATGACCCTTTAAGAGATCCCACATTAGATCTTCCTGCTTTAAACACATTTGGGAAAAAATAACTTATGGAACAATGAAGAGAGTGTTTTTTTGGTAACAGTAAAAACAAATACAGAGACCCTATTGGCCATAAAATGTCATCTTACATTTTACATATTTAAAAAATGTAAAAATAAAACATATTAAAGGTGCCGTAGAATGGAAACCTGTATTTTCCTAGGCTTAGATGAATAATAAAAGTTCTGTACATGGTAATGACATATAGTGAGCCTCAAACAATATTGTTTCTTCCTTCTTTTGTAAACCTCATGCATGCAAAAGACCGCTGGAAAACAGGTCAATCTCAATATAACACCAACTGTGACATTACAGTCGTGATGTACGCCCCCAACATTAAATTAGATGCTATAAACAAAGTTGTGACTGCTGAGTTAGCGATATATGCTAGGGTTTAGGCAGAAGTTCTACTATGGACGTTAGGGTTAGGGTTAGGTCCATACGTTTTGCAGGTCCATACTGAATAAAGGTTAGGGTTAACCGTACTGAAAAAGACAAATTAACCACTCACAAATGTCCATTAACAATAAAAAAAATTTATTCCTCAAATTCAGGATCTTAGTCTGATACAGGCTCAAACATATATGGTTTGTGTACACACAGACAGAGAGCTACTGAAAGGAGCTGCTTTGTGAAACAGCCAATCAGAGCAGAGCTCAATATTATTATTCATTACCTTAAGGTAATAATATACCATTTAATTCTAAAGGCAAATCCTAGGGTTGGAAATGGACATGTAAAACGGTTTTTGGATAATTTTTGTACTTAATAAAACCATGTACCTTCTATATAGGAACAATTGAACATATTATTTCAATGCATTCTTTGGCACCTTTAAGTTTATAAGAAAAAATAATATGAAAATGAAAAAAATGAAAGGTTAAAATGTAAAAATTCTCTATATCGGAATGGTTTGCCTTTCGAAAATTCAGCAGCATGTATTCAAAACATCTTTTTTCAGACTTGGCCATCGCTCTTAATATTTAATCTTGTAATGATAATAAATCATTGACACATGATTTCTGGCAGTTAGCATTGACAACTTAATCCAACATTGTTTTCTCTCACACTGTAATTTGGAAATGTGACAAAATGTCAAACTTGACTTTAATGCAGTACAGATTCACCTTTATTGTGCTATTTTTTTTTTTTAAATATCAGCAGTTTAGAGAAACAATAAAAAGCAAAAGACTATACTTCAAAACCGCCATTGAGAATGGAATCCAGCGGGCGACGTCAATGCCTCTTCACGCATCATTTCCTACTGCAAAACAGCTTAATTGGACTGTGTGGATTTGGCTTGTGTTGAAAAGCCATCCTTCTAACAATCGTCACATTATTATTCATAGTTTCGCCATAATTCGGCGAGCGTTTCAGAAGTGACCTGCATTAAATCAATGTGTTCCCACCCCCCAAAACCTTTAACTGTGTTTTTCCACACAAACAGCAAATTTAATTGGCTGTGCCAAAAAGAGAAATTCCCACAAACATCCCCAGTTCCAGACCATTACGACTAAAGCAAGATCAATGACATCAGTACATTTCCAGTAAATCGAAAATTGTTTATCTATGCTAAATATGAACTATAGCAAATGTTTATCAGTTCCTCCACCTGTGTACTCGAAGTGCCATAGAGTAGTACTCTTTTGTATTGATAAGGCTTTAAACTGCCTATTTACCACGTCGAGTCAATGACACTCAAACCTTTAAGATTCAGAGCTCTTCCTTTGTAGATCTAAGCATGTGTTGCACTGAAAAACCAAATGGTGCATGTGCACGTCTGTGTTTGTGAAAAACATTTACCTCTGTACATGTGTTTGAAGTAACATCAATTATGGCTATGTTTGGTAGCATCCTACAAAATGGTCAAAAATGGTTCCTAGCTGTCACTGGGGCGGTACCCTTTCAGAACAGTAAATCTTTGCACCTAAATGTAGCGCCCTCTACCCGTAAACTATAATTAGGTGGAGGACCGGGTTCTCTTTTGTTTCTTTAATGGGATATTACTCTCCTTCCTAAAGTATTTTTTGTCTACTGGTAATCTAAATTATTCAGTGTAAACACTAGCTGCAGTAAGTTATCACCAGACTTCAACAAACTCAAAAGGTAAGTAAACTAAATTACATTTATTTATGTACAGAATGAAATATAAAAATAATTGTTTGTATATAGGTACCCCCAAAAAAAATCAATAAAGCAAAAATAAAAGTAAACCTGTTGTGTGTTTCTTTTTTTTCTCTGTATAAACCTTTAAACTACCTGCTCAGAGGTTCACAGGTTATATCTCACAATACTCACAGAAGATGTATGATTCGTTACAATAAATTGCATCAATCATTAAAAGTATCAAACCCCAAGTAAACAATGTGATCAGATGTGTTACACATGTAGTTAGATCACTTCAGGAACATAAACAAAAGTATTGATAACCAAAAACTCCAGGTAAACAGAATACACAATATTGTAACTCAGTCAAAATCATATGCGTGGGCCCACACACACACACCAGTCACCAACCCTAACCTGTAGCAGGCCTGTAAAGTTGCTGGGGAGCGTGGTGGCCTTTAAAACTTGAAAATGGCCTCTTCACTCTTACGAGCAAAAATAAACAAAAAACAATAAACAAATCACCTGAATGGCTTCCAAGGTGGTTGAAACACGAAATCCTCGCTTACAAAGCAGTAGATCTGTCTGTAGTTTCTCTGCCTCCTCTACAGAACAGCAGCGCGATCCTCTATTACCATGGCAACGACACTCCGAACCAGGTCCAACGTAGCGTCACAACGGGTCCATGAATTTCTCTTCGCCACGATAATTAATTAAACTAAATGCACTGCAGTACTGTTGAAAAGCAGTCCTATAGAATGTTCTTTCGTGCTAAATTGCTATAAATAGCGTAGCTTCGTGCTGCGCTGTACAGCAGACTCAGAAAAAGTAAACTTAACTTTTACTCTTAAACAGAGCAGACAACTAAATAAGTAGATAGCAGATGTAGATAACACGTTTTTCGCCAAATATAGACATTTAACACACTTTGCTAGTGGTTATTAATCTATATCCAACTCAAACTTACAGGAGCAAACAAAAAACAGACCTCTCTCTTCGATCGGCAGTCCTCAACTCCCCCTCTATCCAATCATAATTCTCTGTATATGCACAGAGGCGGGTATAAGTGGTAAAAGGGCGAATCACAAAAAAAAAGAACAAACTTGCTAGGCTCAGACACGTTTTGAGTCAGTGCATTACTACCAAACCTTATACATGCAAAAACTCTTAAAGGGGAAGTACACAATTATTTTCACAGTATACACAGACACAATTATGATATTATTTGAACAGCCAACAATCATAAATGCACAATCACATAAAAAAAAAATACCAAATTAAACTTAATATAACCCTAGCTGGGCTACACTCTCCCCCTTCTAATTGACTCATGTCCTCATGAGACTAACTCATTACATTTTTATTTTGGCTTGTGACTTTAGATTTGCAGTTAAACTAGAACATAGAGAACACTGGGCCATTGAGTGGCACCACCATGTTTTGCAAACCTGTTTCACTCTTTGGGAATTTTCAATTTGTACTATCATACCCCTATATACAAGAGTTAAGGGCCTGTCTGAGGATTTACCCAGTTCATCATAACTCAGTTTTTTCACTGGTCTTACTTCTCTTTTAGGACGAAGTTCAACTTTATCAGCTTCTACTTCTGGTGGGACATTTATGCATTGACCCTCTCCCCCTTCTAATTCCTGACCCTCTATTCGCTCAGGAATTGGCAGATAGTGGTTTTCAGTTTCACATTCAGGGGTTTCTCTCATCACTTCCCTTTGATTAGGGTCTCTTGCAGGGCTGTTACTGACTTCTACATTCTCTTTGGTCAGTTCTGTGGTAAATATTGGCTTAAGTGGTCTCCTTTGTTCCACTATGAAATAGTCACTCAGGCTACTTTCATCACTATCAGAGGCCTGCTCTACAGACTGACAATGATTTTGTGCAGATTGTTCTCTTTGTGCTCTCTCCACAGCTCGTGCCCTGGTTCTCACTGTCCTCGGGACATCTTTCCTTTCATCAGGTAAGTTTATCCTCACTCCGTCTCCAATAGGTAGCAAATGGTCTCTATGCAATGACCTGACACCTCCTGTACCAGTCTCGGGTTTTACTCTATATACAGGCAAGTTTGGCAGTTTCTCCATGACAATGTAAGGTAAGGAATTCCAACGATCCAGTAACTTCTGCTTTCCTGTTATGGCCAAGTTCCTAATAAGTACACGATCTCCTCTCTGCAGAGTTTGATGTTTCACTTTCCTGTCGTAAAGTCTCTTGTTCTTTTGTTGTAGCCTTGAAGAACTCTCGGATGCCAGCTGATAGGCATGCTGCAGCTCTCTTTTCAATCTTTCAACATACTGCTGATGTTTTACCTCATCCTCGCCATTCACTGAAGATCCAAAACATATGTCCACTGGAAGACGAGCTTCTCTGCCAAACAACAGATAATACGGTGAATAACCCGTAGCTTCATTTTTAGTACAGTTGTAGGCGTGTACCAACTGACTGATGCTTTGGCTCCACTGGCTCTTCCGGGCAGGATCTAGAGTTCCCAGCATGGACAGGAGGGTCCGGTTAAAACGCTCTGGCTGGGGGTCTCCTTGAGGGTGGTAAGGCGATGTTCTAGATTTGTGAATTCCCAGGATTCCAAGAAGTTCTTTGATAAGACTACTTTCAAAATTCCGCCCCTGGTCTGAGTGGATGCGGGCTGGCAAGCCATAGTGTACAAAAAACTTTTCCACAAGAATCTTGGCTACTGTTACTGCTCGCTGATCTTTTGCAGGAAAGGCCTGAGCGTAGCGGGTAAAATGATCAGTTACGACCAGTATGTTGGCAATTCCCTTCGCATCAGGCTCAATAGACAGGAAATCAATGCAAATCAGATCCAATGGGCCACTACTGCTTATATGATTCAAGTAAGCTGAGCGTTGTGGTAAACTCTTTCTAGCAATGCATCGTCCACATTCCTTTACATATTGTTCCACATCTTTGTTCATGTGTGGCCAGTAAAAACGATCTTTACAAAGCTCTGTCGTCTTTTCTATTCCCAGGTGACCTGACTCGTCATGAAGAGAATGTAACACTTGCATACGATACTTTTCTGGCAGAACTAACTGCTGTCTCTCCTTTCCATTGGAAATTTTGGTAATTCTGAACAAGAGATTGTGTCGAATAGCCAACTTTGCACCTTGTTGCCGTAAAAGAGTCTCCCGAGGATTAGAACTCTTTGTTACAGTAAGTGTATTTCCTTTTTCAACTTCCTGTTTCACAGGTCCAATGATGGAGTCTTTCTCTTGTGATAGTGTCAATTCAGAGTTTGTCAACTGCTCCTTGTGTCCCATTTCCAACTGCACGGGACAAACGTATACTGAAGGAATGACATTTGAAGTAGCCCCCAATTGATCCACTAACCTGCCACAAGATTCTTCAGAGTGGTAATTATTGCCAAGCTGACAGATGGCCCTCACCCCCGACCGTGGTAGGTCCACCCATTCTTGAGATGTTTCAATGGGATAGCGAGACAAGGCATCTGCATCAATGTTGAGACGCCCGGGCTTGTACTGAAGGCTGAAATTGTAAGTGGCCAAGGCAGCCAGCCACCGATGTCCTGTAGCACTAAGCTTAGCACTGGTCAACACATAAGTGAGGGGGTTGTTATCGGTCTGGACGGTGAACTTGGCCCCATACAAGTAATCATGGAACTTATCCACAATAGCCCATTTGAGGGCCAGAAATTCCAACTGATGGATTGGATAGTGACTTTCGGCCACACTCAATTTTCGGCTGGCATATGCGACCGGCCTCAGGCCTTCTGGGTGTTCCTGATTCAACACGGCACCTAATCCACTCAGGCTCGCGTCAACATGTAGGACATAAGGTTTAGCTGGATCGGCATATGCCAGTACAGGGGCATGTGTAAGGCAATATATGATATTATGAAAGGCCTCTGTGCACTGTTGGTCCCAACGTTCACCAAATGGCTCTGACTCACTGTAGTACTTGCCTTTCTGTACTGCTTTATTTCCACTTTTGGCCGGGGAATAGCCTCTGGTCAAATCAGTAAGGGGTCTCACTATGGCAGAGTAGTTTTTAACAAAGCGTCTGTAGAACCCACAAAATCCTAGAAAGGATCTTAACGACTTCAAATCATGAGGCATCTTCCAATCTGACACGGCATTCACTTTTTCAGGGTCAGGAGCTATCCCCGCAGCAGATACAATGTGTCCCACATATTTAACTTGCGGCTGACAAAACTGACACTTGTCTATGGACACCTTGAGCCCGTATTCTTCCAGCCGATCCAACACTTTCAGCAGCCTCTCCTCATGCTCTTCTAAAGTACGCCCAAAGACAATGAGGTCGTCAAGGTAAGCAATGACCTGGAGCAGATGCATATCTCCAACAGCTCTCTCCATTAGCCGCTGAAATGTGGCGGGAGCCCCAGTGATCCCTTGCGGCATGCGTTCGAACTGATAAAAACCTAGAGGACAGATGAATGCTGTTTTTTCTTTGTCCTCATCGGCCATCTCAATTTGATAATAGCCGCTGCGCAAGTCCAATACAGAGAACCATCTGCTTCCAGAGAGAGAGTCCAACGCATCATCCATTCTTGGAGTGGTGTACTGATCAGGGATTGTCCTAGCATTCAATGTCCGATAATCTATGCACATACGAATGGCTCCGTTCTTCTTCCTTGCAATAACTATTGGGGAGGCATACGGACTCCTGGATTCTGTTATGATGCCTGCAGCCAACAGTTCCTTTATGTGACGCCTGACATCATCAATATCTGCGGGGGCAATCCGTCTAGATCGTTCCCTGAATGGACGGCAATCACTTAGTCTGATGTTATGCTTCACACCTTTGGCACGTCCAACATCCCACTCCTCAACTGAAAACACGTTTCCACGTTCTGCTAGTTTCTCTCGAAGTCTTTTTTCCCAATCAGCAGGAATCGGCGAATCTCCAAAGTTGAATACTTTAGGATCTAACCTTTTTGTGACAGCTGGAACCTCTGGGGTAACTGTAACAGTATCAGTGGGAAAGACCTTTGCAATAACTGTGTCTGAGGGGATACTAATGTCTTTAGAGGTCTCATTGCAGATCAGCACTCTGAAGTTGTTCACATTAATGGCAGAGGACGGCAGAATGGTCGGAGGAATAAACAGTCCAGCTGGAAGCGAACTCTCTGCAGGGGTTTCCACAAGAAAAATTTCTTTTCTCAGTGGCTTCTCACTCTCCACTTTACACTCTGCATACCTTTCACTTCCTGAAGGGATAGTCAAGACTCCTGGTCCTCTCCACTTTACTTGTCCTTCAGCTCTCTCAAGAACTTCCTCTTTTAAGCAGGGCTGTGGGGTTGAGAGCTGGATTCTCATTGAATTTACTTGATTGTCATTAACATCCTGGTTGAGCAAGGTCAGACGTTTAAAAAAGCTTGCATTCGTTCCAATTATTACGGGACATTGCTGAGGGCCTTGGGGTTCAGGGCAGACCAAAGCAAGAATGGAAACCTTTTCTTTCACTCCTGTGATTGAAGCAGGAAGCAAAACATCAACTATGATGTACCCCTTGTATGGGTAACTCGAAGAACTCAGTCCCCAGATGGACAATCCAGTGAGCGGGTGAAGTGGTAGCTGTGATAAGTGTTTTGAGTACCATTGGTCAAACACGATTGTTACTTGGGACCCACTATCCAGTAAAGCTTGACAAGGACATCCATTTAACTCCACAGAAATGGTTGAGGCAGGGCCCACTAAACCCCTGGGAACTTGACTTATCCCACATACCTCAATTTGACTTCTTTTAGAGAAACAGTCTGAACTGCTGTGAGTAGTACTGGCTTCAGTCATCTGGTTCTTTTCATTTTTAGCTTTCCGAAGAGCACGAACCAACTTTTGTATTACTTGGGATGTGTTTTCTGGTGCTTGACACTTAGTGGCGATGTGTCCATCCTCACCACATCGATAACAGAAGAAATCAGCTTTGTGCTTAACAGACATCTCTCTGTTGTACCCTGGAACTGACCTTGGATTTGTCAGAGCTTGCTGGGACTGATTAGAGGAGCTGATGCTCATAACTGTTAACTGTTGTTGCAGTTGCTGAATTTGCTTCTTTAACATTTGTACCTCTGATTCTTCTTGTGTTTCATGTTTTTTCTTATCTGGCTTGTCTTTCTGATTAACTCTCATCGAAGTAACAGAGACTGGTTTTGGATCATCCACAAATCTTGATCTTAGCTCTTGAATCTCTGCTCGGAGTTGTCTGACCACAGATGAGTCAAGTGTAGTTTCACTCTTTAGTTGAATATGCTTCACCGATGCCTTGATTTTATGTCGGGCAGCTTCATTCTCCTCTGCTTCTTTGACTTCATTAAGCAGTGCTAAGAAAGTGGGTGGCTGTTCTCTCCTCTCCCTCAGTCTTAACTGCAAAAGCATCAGATCGGCCTCAACTGCTCCACGGATCAGCTGCTCAAGTCTGGTCCTATCCATCATCTGGGGAGTCAATCCTCCTCTTCTTACAACTTTAGATAACGATTTTTCTATCCGACACAGAAAATCCGATAAAGCTTCTCCAGGGTATTGACGTAAGAGACGAAAGGCAAAGTAGAGGTCCTCCCCTGACTCAGAAGTTCCAAATGTGTTTTCTAACGCCTCCAAGTATTGAGAAGCGCTTGCTGCAGGAGTTGAAAAACGAACAGCTTTGATAATGTCAAGGGCTGGACCTTTCAAACTCTCCATAATCCTTCTACGTTTCTCTTTTTCTGAACACTCACACTCATCAGCCATTAGCCTTGCCTGTTCTATCCAATTTTTTAGGCTTTCTTCTCCAGCTGGGGTTGGAATAATGCCTGAAAAGGTACGCAATCGTCGGTAAGCATTGGTTTCACCAGGAGGTTTAGAGGTCTTTTCCAGAAGCTCGCCCACCGCACGTATAATGGACTCAGGGGAAGCAGCACTAGAATGGGGTGGAGCAAATAATGCCTGTATGTCAGTCATAGTTTTTCCTTCAGCAGTTAGGAACATTTCAAATTTTTTGGAAAACTCAGAAGTGGGAATGTCAACAGGCGCCACTATCACTTTCCATGACTGTTCTCCATCTGCTAGCAACAGTTCAGCTGGAACACGGTTTGGGTCTATGACCTCCTTACACTCACATAAAATCAAAAGGGTACCAGGACTGGGCCCCAATTTAGTGTCTCTAACTCTTACTCTTCCCAGGGCTTTTACAGTTTGCACAGTATCTTCAATGTATGACACTTCAGTGTTTGATGGCACTCCTACTAACAAAATAGCATGAGCCTCCTCAATTCCTGCCTCCTTACACCACTTAGAAAGCTCAGCAAGTAAAAGAGGGTTACTTTCAAAGGCCATGCTTGAATGAGCTCAAAGGGTAACTTAGTGCTTACTTTAACTGTGTATTTTGTCCTTTTACAGAATTAAGGAAGGAAAATTCCCCGTACGGGCCACCATTTTATGTAGCGCCCTCTACCCGTAAACTATAATTAGGTGGAGGACCGGGTTCTCTTTTGTTTCTTTAATGGGATATTACTCTCCTTCCTAAAGTATTTTTTGTCTACTGGTAATCTAAATTATTCAGTGTAAACACTAGCTGCAGTAAGTTATCACCAGACTTCAACAAACTCAAAAGGTAAGTAAACTAAATTACATTTATTTATGTACAGAATGAAATATAAAAATAATTGTTTGTATATAGGTACCCCCAAAAAAAATCAATAAAGCAAAAATAAAAGTAAACCTGTTGTGTGTTTCTTTTTTTTCTCTGTATAAACCTTTAAACTACCTGCTCAGAGGTTCACAGGTTATATCTCACAATACTCACAGAAGATGTATGATTCGTTACAATAAATTGCATCAATCATTAAAAGTATCAAACCCCAAGTAAACAATGTGATCAGATGTGTTACACATGTAGTTAGATCACTTCAGGAACATAAACAAAAGTATTGATAACCAAAAACTCCAGGTAAACAGAATACACAATATTGTAACTCAGTCAAAATCATATGCGTGGGCCCACACACACACACCAGTCACCAACCCTAACCTGTAGCAGGCCTGTAAAGTTGCTGGGGAGCGTGGTGGCCTTTAAAACTTGAAAATGGCCTCTTCACTCTTACGAGCAAAAATAAACAAAAAACAATAAACAAATCACCTGAATGGCTTCCAAGGTGGTTGAAACACGAAATCCTCGCTTACAAAGCAGTAGATCTGTCTGTAGTTTCTCTGCCTCCTCTACAGAACAGCAGCGCGATCCTCTATTACCATGGCAACGACACTCCGAACCAGGTCCAACGTAGCGTCACAACGGGTCCATGAATTTCTCTTCGCCACGATAATTAATTAAACTAAATGCACTGCAGTACTGTTGAAAAGCAGTCCTATAGAATGTTCTTTCGTGCTAAATTGCTATAAATAGCGTAGCTTCGTGCTGCGCTGTACAGCAGACTCAGAAAAAGTAAACTTAACTTTTACTCTTAAACAGAGCAGACAACTAAATAAGTAGATAGCAGATGTAGATAACACGTTTTTCGCCAAATATAGACATTTAACACACTTTGCTAGTGGTTATTAATCTATATCCAACTCAAACTTACAGGAGCAAACAAAAAACAGACCTCTCTCTTCGATCGGCAGTCCTCAACTCCCCCTCTATCCAATCATAATTCTCTGTATATGCACAGAGGCGGGTATAAGTGGTAAAAGGGCGAATCACAAAAAAAAAGAACAAACTTGCTAGGCTCAGACACGTTTTGAGTCAGTGCATTACTACCAAACCTTATACATGCAAAAACTCTTAAAGGGGAAGTACACAATTATTTTCACAGTATACACAGACACAATTATGATATTATTTGAACAGCCAACAATCATAAATGCACAATCACATAAAAAAAATACCAAATTAAACTTAATATAACCCTAGCTGGGCTACATAAATAATTCATATTAGTACCTCAAAGGTACATTTTGGTACCAAAGAGTGCATATTAGTACCTCAAAGGTGCATACCGGTACCAAATGTGTACCTTAAATTGACCTTTTTAATAGGTACTTCTCCAGGCACCATTTTTTGGCCATTTTACTGTAACGTTTTACTGCAGTACATAATATGTATACTGTGAACAGTATACAAGACGTTATGTATGTCTTTTTTAATAAGATGATTTGCCAAAATGTGCAGTATACCACCTAACCTACTGCTTGACGTACTGTATACTGTATGGATGAATCGAAAAATATCTTCAGATATGGCAAATGTTTTTACAAAATTGCATTTTATGTCCTAGATTTCTTCTTTAACAGTGTAGCATATTAGCGTTGTAATGTTCATTATTGAATAATGCCAACAGTGCTATTTTTAAAAGCTAGTGTGCAGTATACAGTATATACTGTGTAAACAGTAAGCCTGCGTTTTACTTCAAACATATCCTACGTTTCACTGCCTTTTTCCGGGGGAGACAGAATTTACTGTTAAACCTGAACTTAACCCAATCCTGAAGGTCAAAGTCAACCTTACATGTCAAAACTGATCTGGGACCAGTGCTTGAAATCATTAAGGCTCACAAACTTCTAACAGGAATTGTTTACAGGATACCCACAGGGGTGAAAGTGTTTTCTAGGATATCAAAAAGACAGATGTTTAGTCTAACTGCAACTAAGAGATCAATACTTAGAAAATACAGAATTAGATTCAGCGCCACTGTTCTTTTGGTAAGCTGAGAGCTTTGCATTTCACTTCCTGTAAGCATTTAAATGCAACATATCCAGTCTTGAGTTCAGATGATGTCACCTCAGGAACCCTATAGTAGTCACGAAATGTGATTCATATTGTTTGATGCTGATGTTTCCGTGCTCTCGCTCTCTATCTATGTATCTCTCTCTGGACTGTGTGGGTTTTCATTTCTGGAATTTTCAGATTGAAGCGTGTTTCAAGCGGTCAGTCATAATATCTCTACTGCCTCCGCTTGCCTCTTGGCTGACCGATAGTCAGGGTTTTGGAGGAATTATCTGCAGGGTTATTTAGTCCCCCTTAATCGTTCTCTAATGCAGAGGTTCTCAACTGATGGGTCACGACCCAAAAATGGTCTCTGATAGGAAAAAAACAACAGTGAACAGCAAATAATGCAATTCATTACGCAGATACAAGCGTATTTGTTTTATAGGGAGGAGATGTTTTTCATATCTTTTGCTGTTGAGATCAAAGGCGTGGAATCCAACTTAACACTATTTTGGCTCAAATTGATCACATTTGGTTTTTGATTAGAGCTAGCCAAATTGGATATGAACACACTCTATAGGCGGTTATTCACAAAACTAAGCTATAAAAAGAAGATGAAGACGTTAAATTGTCTACTATGCTTTTTGTGCTGGAAACTATATAATATGAAATTTGAATAAAGTAAAAACCCAGCTAAAGACATTTCTGTGATTTACTGCTTTCTACATAATATAAAGAACATTCTGTTAAAATATAACCTTGATATCTTTAATATTAACTGAGTAAGTTCACACTGTAAAAATATTTGTTGATTTAACTTAAAAAAGTAAGTTACCTGGTTGCCTCACATGGATAGTTTGGCCAAAAAGGAAAATTACCCCATGATTTAAGCTATTCAAATCTATATGATGAGTAAAATTTGGATTTGGAGGCAATTTCAGTTGAGAACCGCTGTTTCAGTCCATAACTTCAAATTTATGATTCAAATCACACAGTGTGTAAATCTGCATTATTGAAAAAAGCCTACTGTTTGTAATCTCCAAATTGTCTCAATTCATGTTCTAGCATATTCGAAATAAAAAAATGGTTTTATCATTATAATTGAGCGGTGCAGTTTCTTTTGCTTTGACTGTTTTGACCGCCACATCTCGCTATTTTTCTTCTTTTCCAAAATCACTTCTACTTATAGTTGTGCTGGTGCCAAAACATTTTTCCCCGTGTATGTCAGAGGGAAGTGCGAGTCTGCAGTTTCTCCTCTCTCCAGCGACATTTTTCTGTCATCAGAGAGGACCTGAATGGGGCCAACCACAACACAGGCCTCCAATCTCAGAAAGCCATCGATATTTTCACACAGTGTTATCTCGCTCCCATCACTAGTCTATTTCTCCATCGCCGTATTCTGCTTTGCTTCTTGCTTTGACATTAAAGGCCTCGGCAGTGTTTCACCTTGAGATTGAATGTGAAACCAGCTGCGTGCGCATACGGCGGGTAACCCCCGACCCCCTACGCCTGTTCCGCTGTTTATTGGCAATATTAAAAGGGCTCCTGCGATGTGTGATATACTACGAGTCTGTTAAAGCACGCGAATGGTACTTGGGTGCTCGGGGACATTCGGTTCCATCTACAATGTTTTCGTTTAATGAAAGGGCCGCTTATATGGGGGAAGTACCAAAAGGACACATGCAATATAAAATTACGTATATTACAGAGTGGAAGGAGGAAATTTGCTGTAATATTAACGGCCGAGGCATTATTAAAACTGTCGGACTGTTTAAAGGGAGAAATGTGTAATATTATGTGGACTGTAAAGCAATACGTAAATATTTAATTGTGCTATATAGAACTGATGTGAAAAGTGCAATGGGTGCCACCTGTGAAGAAAAGTAAAGTCAAAACTTCTCCACAGAAGTCAAAATGGCCAATAATGGGCATTGCCATTAAACGTAGCTTTAATATCCATTGTTGTAGATTTGAGATTGACGCATTTGAATTGGAATGCGATCAGAGCTGTAAAGCACAAAGCCTTGCCAACTCTGTCCTAGTAGCAGCAGAACCAGATCTTTTTTGCTGCAGGTTAAACACTTCTCGACTATTTACAGGGTCCTTTTCACAACACACTTGAGACGCAGTGTTTTTCTTATCAACTCTGAACCCATAAACAAAAATGGACAGTAGAGACCAAAAACTAAACATGTTCACTGTGCACATACACAAGTGCCATCTTGGGCCTGCCTTACGGGGGTTTTAAAAATGTGGCTTGGTTGTTTGTGTTAAAACAGGATATTTCTTCTCTAAACATTCGATCTGTTGCACAGAATGCAAAACCTTATCCTTAAAAACGTTTCTGTGATATTTTTGTCTTCTGCAAGATGTATTTCAAGCTTTGGGGTTGGATTTCTTTTAATGCTAACTATTTTATTATTGAATAAAACTGCGTTTGGTGCATTGTTCATCTGTTTATTGGATGGCAGGTTATTTCTTATTAATGTGCTTCACAATAGCATAGAAGAACCATTTTGGGCTTATGGTTCCATAAATAACATTCAACACTGTTTTACATTCAACGGTTCTTTCGAATATAAAAAAATGGTTCTTGTAAGAACTTTTCACTGAATGGTTCTTTGGGGAACCAAAAATTTTTCTTTTATGGCATCACTGTAAAGAGGTTTTTAAGCACATTTATTTTTAAGAGTAGACAACACTTTGATAATTGGCTGGATCCAGACAAATTTCACATACCCAAGAAAGTCAATTTCAGGAATTTTTTATTGTATCAAGAAATATGTGACCCTGGACCACAAAATCAGGCATAACTGTACGTTCACACCAACACCGACTTGAGCTTTCAAAGAAGCTCAGGCCGCCTGGTCAAGGACACTTGTAAAAAAATTATAGGAAAGCTTGTTGATGCTTTGGTCGCTCTGAAGTCTGTTTTCTCTGAACTAACATTTTCGTAGGAATGAAAGTTTACGTTGTATGTTTCTCCAGAATCAGCCAGCAAAGGACGTCTAGGTTATATTCCGATTGGTTGCTGGCGTTTTGTCACTGCTTGCCGTTGAACCGTGTCATAGCTCATTACCATAAAGTTGGGCTTTGACACTCCTTGCAACTGAGAGAAGCCAACTTCCATTGTAAATGAATGACTTCCGGTAACTTTGGAAGCTCAAGTCGGTGGCGGTGTGGTTCATTTTTTGAGTTAAGATTTATATATCCAAGATAGATAAATGCATCTTTATATATTGGCCAAGATACAACAATTTAAAAATCTTGAATTTGAGGGTGCAAAAAATCAAAACATTGAGAAAATTGCCTTTAAAGGAACAGTATGTAGGATTGTGGCCAAAACTGGTACTGCAATCACAAAACGTGTGGCTAAAACTGGTACTGCAATCCCACAACTGGTGGCCAATACACAACATGAATACATAAACATCAGTTGAGGGCTGCAACTCTACTTTTTAAATGAAAATATCCTGGCCGGACCACTGTTGTCCGTGATATAAGTATTTGAAATGAAAATTATTTCTTAATGTCTAGTGACATATCAGGGCAATTTTATGATTAATTGATCTAAATTTCTTACATACTGTTCCTTTAAGGTTGTCCAAATGGCAACAAATCTTACTAATAATAAATAATTTTTTAAATATATTTACAGTAGGATATTTACAAAATATCTTCATGAAACATGATCTTTACTTAATATCCTAATTATTTTTAGCATTAAACATGTTTTGCCCCATACAACGAAATGTTGACTATTGCTACAAATATACCCGTCTGACTTATGATCTTTTTTGGTCCAATTTCAGATATTAGTGCTTCTCATTGCATGGGTCAGTGTCCACTAGCTTGCACTTTATAAAACTTTGAGCTGTCTTAAATTTTTAAGATTCATCAAATTGGCTCTGCAAGTCTTTTGACTTCTTTAAATTTCGACTTCACTTTAACTTATCAAATTAGGTTAAGCAATTTCAACTTGTTTTTATAAGGTATTAAACTCATACAGCAACTCATAAAACAAACTACAATTACTTAATTTGTCATAAATTCATATTTTCAATAAAGAATCCCACAGACACATCAAAAGGGATCCCTGTCTCTTACAGAGGCCAAAATGTGCTGACAAAATGTCCAAAAACCCAACTAGTTGACCTTTGGGCACTGTCATATAGTTATTTTCCCCTAAAAAGGTAATATACTACATCTGAACATCGTGTGCCATAGAAATGATCACCTGTTGCTTTGAAGTGGTCAATATCTGCTTCCTATCCTATGAGCTGGCTTGTTGTACAAGTGATGTACAGGAACTTCCAGTTGAGAAAACAGTTGTTTCTAGATGAGAAAAACCACTACAATCAGAAATGTTTACATGCCAAGTCTTTCTTCTCGCTTTGGATCGTTGCAAGAAAGAGGTAACATAGCCGACCCTGTCCACAAATGTACAAACACATGCACACACACTGTCTAATGCGTCAGCTGTAAACCCCATAGACCCCCGGTGTGTCATTGACTCACCTGTGACTCATTTGAGACACGCGTTCTGAAGGCGGGAGTCTGGTAGCGCTTTTGGTTTTCTTGTCCTTTCATGTCCAGCTGTCTGTTGTGAAAGTGATTTGGCCGCCGCACGCAGCACAGCCAAACACAATAACTTCTCACAGATGTGCGTAATGTCCGGCTGAACCCCGGCGCAGAAAAATACGGTGAGATGTTTGGTGAAATAGAAAGACTGATAATGTGAATGGTCTGTGTTTAAAGAACTAGTGATGCTGGCTTGCTACAGTATCTGATGGATAGGTGGATACAGCCTCAATAAATGACATGTTAACCTAATAACATAGTTTTGCTTGATGTTCTGGTGTTATACAGTAGGTAGAAATATTGTTGACGCCACTTGTGTTCAAGTGAAGTGTCATCAGATTACACACAAGAAATCGCTGTTACAGTAGCACACGCAATGGTTAAAACAACCAATCATGGATCAGTTTCATAATTAAGATATATATTTGATACAACATGATCTTTTTTTCATGTCACTCGCACACATTTCTACATGTAAATATTTTTTTTCGTGTCCGTGGCACGACTTTGGCACTTTTCGTGTCATTTTATGTATTGTTTTCTTATTTTTCCCCCTATTATTAAATCATTGTCTCTTGGATTGAACTATTCTCGTCTGGAGTTGGGGTTAGAGTTGGGCAGAGGCGTCATGCCCATTCAAACTGAGGGGGCACCTGCCCCCTTGGTTTTTTTGAGCCAATGGATTTTGCATCCAACCTCAAAATCAAATAAGCGTCCATTAATCTGTTATTTGACTTTTAATCTGTTAATATGCACAATATTATACATTCTGTGCTGCATCCTTGTCACTTTTCGGAGATTTTCGCCGTTTTGATCGTGTTTTGATCATGTTACATTACTTTTATTCTGGCGGCAGCTGGCGCTGCAGTCAGAGCGCAGTCGCAGACGTCATCAGTGTCTGGGCGCGCTCACGAGCTCTCTGCTGTTGCTGGCTTGCTGCTGCATTTGGCTATCTGAGGAATTAAAACGTGTTAGAAACGCTCACAAAATTTCCAAACCCCAGTACGGTAATGTGCAGTTAACCTTCTCTGTGTAGAAAATGTATGGTTTGAAATGTGACCGTCTCAACGTTATATTAGCAGAGATTCATCTTCTTGGCACAACGCCAAAGTTCGCCAAAGTTCACGCGGGCGCGGAATCTCACATGCTCACATGAGGTAAAATTTAATGCAAAAATCCGTTCCTCTAATAATTTTATCTAAACATATTTTTTTAAATCATTATTGAACATTAAAATCAATCACATGGCTATAGCTTATGTCATTTTCGTTGTTTATATACTTTATGGATTTAAAATTACATTAATTTTATATGATAATGTAGTTGTTGTGCAAAATGCATTAATGACACAATTAAACAAGCCATTAAGACTTAAATAAAACATGCCGTTTCAGATGTGAATATGATGCAAATGTGTCATTATTCCGATTGAATAGTATTTGATATGAAAGTTAGTCATCACTTTTATTTTGGAGGTTTTTGCATGAAAGCAGGGGTTTTCAGATTGTTAGAAATGTAAGTGCCATGGAAAAGACTGAAAGCTCTATAATATTTCGTTTGATGTCTGTGTATGCACAAATTTCTGTGAGCTGTTGACACTGTGCCCCCTTAAAAAAAATTGGTGCATGACGCCCCTGGAGTTGGGGTTTGGGTTAGGATGCCTAAAAATTTAACAGAAAGTGATTCTAACCCCAACCCCAAGCGAAAAAACAATGAGAAAACAAGGCACGAAAAAAGCTGAATTTTGGGCCATGGACACAAATAAATTAATCAAAATTTTCAGTGAGATCAGTCTGATTTAATACTATATGAAGATCTTGAAAGCCTCTAAATGCCACATCCGTCAAAATAAGATAATGATATTGGACGAATGCTCTTGGCATGTATTATACATTCATCAAATACTTTTGTTTCAAATCCACTTTCCCGGCTTCAGGTCATTCAGAAATGCAGATATTTTGGCAGAATCCATTAAAATCCACAGCGATTTTTTTTTTAGCGAAGAACACAGAAGAAGAATTAGATAAATGACAGCACACATACAACAAGGTGAATGTTTTTTACCTGTTTAAAGGTTTACCAAATATATTTGGATATTGGCTTACCTTTATTTAGAAAATACAGTAAAGGGGGACTGGATACTTTTTAGACGTGGAGTACGTTTTCATGTACTTAGAGGGTTTTGCATCGAAATACCCATGAAATGACTAAAGTGACATTTGTGAATATAAGGCATTTCAATTACTGACTTATAACCTTTTCATTGCCGCTTAAGTGAAATTACTGAACCTAAACATAGAAAACATGTCAGATGGGTTTTGCATCTGAGCTCTTCATATATTCACAGTCAATTTTAATATTTTCCCATAGCTCATTATATCAATCTTGCAGAAAAGCAGAAAAATGTCATTGGATACATATGCTGTATTTATATACTTTGGTGTTCACTCTCAAGCCACTGTACTACAAAGAATAACACCCACATAGTTGCTTGAAATTAATCCTAAAGCACTTAACTGACAAGAATACCACGGTATTACCATAATCCAAAAAGATATACATTACATTTATGCATTTAGCAGACAAAAAGATTTTGTGTGTGTGTGTGTTTTCCCTGGGAATCAAACCAACAGCCTTTGTGCTGCTAACACAATACTCTACCAACTGAGCTAGAGTACAAAATATCAAGCCATTTTTTAAGAACCTCTATGTTTAAAAAACACAATAAAGTACTGTGAAATGAAGATAAGTTTAATAATATAAGTATGTCTTAGTCAAGAACTTGTATGTGTGTGTGTGTGAGAAAAAGAGAGAGAGATGTTTATTTGGGATCTGCAGGTGGGATGCAGTCTGTGTAGAATCAGCATTCTTAGACGCAACCTGTTGACTCATCAAACACATTGTGTTATGAAGTGGGAAGCAGTGATTGTGATAATAATCTCGTGACATGAGCTGGTTATTAAAAGTGTCTGTACGGAGTAAGATGTTAGGCAGCTGCTCAAGTGTTTCATGGCTTTGCTTTATGTTTCAACCATAGTCATTCTGCCATGGGGCTTGTTTTATTTTTACATGCAGATGCACACATGTTCCTTACCTGGTTCATCATCTTTTACGTTCAACATCTTTGAGACATCTTCTTCTGGTATTTCAGCAACTGGATTGTGTGAGTCTCTGTGTGTGGGCTGAAGAGAGTGCTGCTGTGTTTGTGTGACAGAAAGAAAGTATGAAAGAGTTGGAATGACATGATGAAAATTTTAGAAAGTTTTTGCACTGTAAACACAATCAAAGCTTCAAAAACACAGAAAGAACGGGGCGTTTAAAACATAAAAAAAAATGGGAATCATATCAGTCAAGTTTTTCCAAACTTTTGATCAGTACTGTATATGACTTTACTTCTTAAAAGCATTGTGGACCATCTGTTGGTTTTCTTCATTCATTTAAACATTCAGGTATGCGATGTAAAAAATAGGAGCTTTCCTTTTACCTTCTGGGGTTGCTGGTTTAATCAAGCCCGTCACCCTGCAGCTCCGAAATAAGGTGCAGATAGTTTATCCAGACTGTGGTTTGCAGCCAGTTGCAACAAAGCCCTTAAGTTCAGAAACCCCTTAGTATGGGTTTCAATTAACATGTGCCTCTGAGATTTCTCACTGATTTGCTTTAATGTAATGCAATGCCTCATTTTGGCAGCAAATCAGCATGAATTTCAAGGAAATAAGATCGGGACCATTGTGCAAACGTTACCAATCACCGTGGATAACAATCGCTGTCTCGCAGTAGCGTTAGATGTATGCGCAGAAAGGGGATCCGCAGAAACCAGACTTACAGTTTTTAACCAGACTACATTTGTTGGAGGGCGGACAATGTGGCCTGTCAGTTCTTGAGCATGAATCAAAGGTGAAACTGTTCGTTGTTCCCAGAGGCCACAGTGACTTAGCAGACTGTTAACATTTACCTGCTGAGACTCTACTGTTGTAGCTCTACTGGTACAGTGTGGTGCTAGCAAAAGGTTATGGGTTTGAATCCCATACAGGGAACAAACATACTAGGAACAAACATACTGACCAATCGAATGCACTGTAGTGCCCAAGGTATACTCGGGCCGTCTGCATCACATAATTATCATCAACAGGAGGTCCACGGTCATCTGGACACCTCGTCCGCGTGCAGCCCACTATTTGAGACAACAGCGCATGCGCGAGAACATTTTGAAACATGACACTCTGCTATAAAAACATGCACAATGGCAAATGACAGCAAGAACAGAAAGCTAAGGAACATTTTCTTCACCATAATGTTTGATCCCAGTTCTTTGCAATTGTGGATCCGCATCTTTTCTTCATCTATCCTGAATTTTTGAATGTCCTGTAAATGACGCGAATCAGTGCTGTCCTGATGGCATGTTAGAGTTATCATTTGAATAAGAAATCATTTGTGCTGCATGTCAAACATGACTATTCATGTGCATATGCGGCTAAGTATACTTTAAAAGCTGCGCGGACGCGTGACGGATGCGGATTAAAAGTATACCAAGCTCTAATGTCTATTTGGATAAAATCTTGAGTGTGCATGCACTGTAAAAAATGAAAGTTGGATCTACCTAAAAATTGCTTCAATTGGTAATGCTTAAAAAATTTCATTTAAGTGAAAATTTTAAGGTAAAAAAGCGTAAAGATATTACTTTGTAAAAAAATCATTTGGTAACAACTAAAAAACTAAAATATTTAAGCTTTAAAACTTAAAATTTTCCCTTAAAAATGTTACCAATTGAAGTCATTTTTTAAAGGGGACAGATAATGAAAAACCATTTTTACCTTGTTTTTGTTGAATAATGGTAGTCTACCCGCATTCACGAACATACAAAAAGTGCTAAACATGCTAAACATCTCAGTCTCATAGAAATTCCTCTTTTAGAAATGTCAGCCAGAAAACGGCCCAATCTGAAAAATTGATGCTTTTGACATCACAGGCATCTCACTGCCCCTCCACTTTAAAATAATTGGCAAAATTTTTTGAGTGGCAGCAAAGTCAGCCAATCAGTAATGAGATTGCAAGTTAAGCCAGTAGGGGGAACCAAATAGGTGCAAAACCACTTGTTTAAAATCCCCCACCCTAATAGAGCTATCTGAGAGAGGTTTTTAGGAAGCTTCTAAGGCATTACAGACCCAAAAAAAAATGTGTCTATATGTCACATCACAGAACAAGGATGAATACGTTCAATCATTCTATGTCACCTTTAAGTTAATCCAACTTTTATGTTTTACAACAATAATTGACCCAGTCCACATGTCTGGATTACCGTCTCAATTTTTATGTCACATTTACACCATGAACTTTAAAGTCCCCATGAAATCAAAACTGATAATTAGTTTGTTTTAATGGATATTGCAGTGTTCATTATAAATATTTTATCCATGTGCTCATTTTTTTTATTCATGTGCCCTCATAATCTTAAAATCAAAATCTGAAAATGTACCTCGCCCTCTTGTGGCGATCCTTCTCTGATAACGTCAGCTTGACGGCTTGGACAGAGCATCCGTAGAGGCTGCATTCACATTAGCAGGGACTAGCAGTAGCAGAGCGATGCAATCTCATTCATTTCAAAAGAAGCTTGGCGACTTCCATCGACACGAGCGTCAGTGACCTTTGACGGCTGTATGGGGCGTGTCCATTTAAGAAAAGTTGAGAAATTTTTTACTTTATGCAAATTATGAGCGACTTTGGGATTAAGTACCAATGAGAAGTAGTGGAGTTCACGTCATCCGTCTCTCGTCAGTTACTGGCATGGATGGTACTCGTTTGTTTATGACAACCAGATTTAGAAATGGCTCTTTTGAAAGAGATGAGCGACACACAGCGAAGTCCTTATAATGTGAATGTACCTTTAACCTGCCCCCCAACTGTCAGTCCATTTAAATAAAATGCCTACTGTTCTATACATGGATATCAGCTGACGTCACTCACTTGTCTTCCGCCTTTGAGGACCTGAAGTGGTCCCAAAAGAACTAGAAGCTATGCCTTCAATATGCTGTGAGCATCAAAATCGCTATTTTAACAACACAACACTAAGAAGGCTCAACACAACATGCTCGAAGTATCGCCTGTGTCTCTACGTGTGAACTCAAGCATTAAGAACATTGTTTGTGAACACAGAATTAACTAAAAAGAAGGTTTTGAACAACTGACTTCGGATGATTTGGCATCCGCTCGCCGCCTTCTTCCCAGTCAAGATGTATCGATCTCCAATTGCAACGTAAGGAGGGAGGAGAGTAAAGATTGATATCTCCTAAAGCATAGTTCCATAAAAATGCACGGATAATTCGTTGTTTTGTCGCAAGTGAAAAACAATATTGACCTTCTAGTTGAAAAAGGAGCCTCATATGAGATTCATTCATTCACATTCGGAAATCAATTATTTATGTCTGGCAGAGAAAACTCCGTGTACACAATGTTCTCAATGCTCGCGTTCATGTGTAGAGATCAAGGTGATACTTTGAGCAAAGTTTTATGTTGTGTCGCGCCTTCTTATGTTGTAAAATAGTGGTAGTTCGGTAGCAGCGGACAGCGGCTGGAATAACGCATCAGGGATTGAGTAGGCATCACACCCTAACCAAGATATATTTTTTAAAGTAGCGTTTCTTTTCATGACAGTCGAGATGCGACACGTTGTCTTTCATAGCCCTTTACTGTATCCGTAAGATTCATAGACAGTAAAAGATAAGAAATCCGTAAATCGTAGCAAGGTAGCCAATGCTTGTCAATAACCTACTGGTACTCGGTAGGTCCTCAAGATGGCGGCATGACGTAAAAGGTCACATGACTGAAATCCATCTATATGCAATCAAATCACAGTGCAAAACACAAGCCACGCCCACCATTTCCTTGTGTGTATTCCGTTTCACTCGAAAATATGTTACAATACGGAAGTAAAGACGATCGCGACTTCCTGTTCACGGAGACTTTAAAGATATTTACAAAATAACGATAGTCATTTTACAGTCATAGATGCTGATCCCTGAGAAAAACGCCAGATATTCTCAATTAATTTTAATCAATAACGCTTTTGAAATGTGGGAACCTCTCTGATTGGTGGATCTCACGAGTTGTAATATCTACAATGCTTTGATAAATAAGCTTAATAAGGGGCACACAGTTCATGTCTAAAATCGCACTGTAAATGCGACCATGCCGCGTTCCTTCCAAAGCATTTTTGCTGTTTTGCCAACTTATCGTTGCGTGATGTTGTGCCGAGCACCCACTGACGGAAAAAAAAATAGGTGCCTATTGCTACAGTATACTATTGTCCAACACACCAATGGACACTTTTTTCCTAAGTTGGCGCACTGCAGTTTTACATTTAAATGTGTCATTAACATTTTTGAATGAATTTTGATTGGCTGTCAATGTTTTATTGTTCATCAGCTGTTCATAGATGCTTCAAAAGTGTTTCCATTAATGTGTTCGCCATGTATTGTTATTGCTATAGGCCTACTTGTAATGTGAACTCTGCTATCCTCTTTAATTTCTTTATAATTTCTTTCGTTATAGTTATTGTTTTTGGTGTGAATGGGTCTTAAGGAACTACCGTTACGCTATAGGCTGTTTTTTCATAATGTGTGCTGCTCTCTATTGATGTTTGTCCTAGACTGTATTTGTGTAAACTTCTTAACATCGTTTAGTGTTATTATTTAAGAGCCAAGGGGGTCAAATTGCGGTGCAGCTAATTTGCTGCCTATGTCTTTAAAACTTAGCCTACGCAGACCTCCACGAGAGGCTTTACAAAGCTGCAGGACACCCATTAACACCCGTCACTCACTTACACTCTTCCTATGCATCCCCTCTTTCTCTTTAAAAACTGCTCTTAGGACACCCCGGTCATTCTTAGTCCCGTCTTAAACCGTCTCAGCAGGAAGGGTAAAGCAATTTATTTGGACTTGTTCCCTCACACGTGGAGCCACTTAGTAAGCAATGAGGTGCCAGACAACCTCACAGCTGCCACAGCACCAGGTCTCCAGCTTGTAACCCTCCACCTTATCTCAGGCCAGGGCTCTGGCCTTTTCTTCGGGCACCATTTCAACACCGTTAAACTGGAAGACAACCGTTAAGGAAAAGGTCCAGAGCCAGTACGGTGTTTTTGAATGATGTCATGTTTTTAGGCCTACATCATCAAAGATCTATTGTCTATCAAATGTTTTTTGGATCTTTACTGATGTAGGATTTGTTACTGCAACTTCGATCTTTCTTACTGTTACTGACAGGGTTGTCAAACTCAGCACAGTACACAGAATAACAAAGCTGTCAGCTGTCAACACAGAAGCCAACTGCGGCACTGAGCAGGATTTCAACTTATAGACCCTGTGAAATTAAAATGAGAGTTTTGACTCTTTGGCTTTTAGTCCATGAGGCGATCTATATGCTAGTGTACTTCACCCAAAAATGAAAATTCTGTCATCATTTTCTCATCCTCATGTCGTTCTAAACCTATATGAATTTCTTTTTTCTGATAAACACAAAAGATATTTTGATAAATGATGCTAAGCACACAACTGATTGAAACCTTTTCTCTTTAAAATGACAAAAATGAAAAATATGCTTATTTAGTTATTTCCCGATTATCTTGATGGTTCTACAGATTATCTTATCAGATTTTCCCTTGGTGTGAGGTGTGTTAAAGGATTAGTCCATTTTCTTAAAAGAAAAATCCAGATAATTTACTCACCACCATGGCATCCAAAATGTTGATGTCTTTCTTTGTTCAGTCGAGAAGAAATTATGTTTTTTGAGGAAACCATTGCAGGATTTTTCTCATTTTAATTGACTTTAAAAGAGCCCAACATTTAATACTTAACTCAACACTTAACAGTTTTTTTCAACGGAGTTTCAAAGGACTATAAACGATCCCAAACGAGACATAAGGGTCTTATCTAGCTTTGTCATTGTCATTTTTGACAAGAAAAATAAAAAATATGCACTTTTAAACCACAATTTCTCGTCTAGATCCGGTGGTGATGCGCCAGCGTGACCCCACGCAATACGTCATGACGTCAAGAGGTCACAGAGGACGAACGCGAAACTCCGCCCCAATGTTTACAAGTGTTGAGAAAGAGGACCGTTTCTACGTTGTTCTATGTGGAATGATACTAATTAATGTCTTTGTGTCAGTTTATTGTTTACAATGGTCCGCAAATGTGCGTTTTATATATGTAACACGTGACCTCCCTACGTCACTACGCATTTACGTTAGGTCACGCTGGACAGGACCTAGACGAAAAGTTGTGGTTTAAGAGAGCATTATTTTTATTTTTCTTGTCAAAAATGACAATCGTTTCGCTAGATAAGACCCTTATGCCTCGTTTGGGATCGTTTAGAGTCCTTTGAAACTCTGTTGAAAAAGCTTTTTTTTTTTGAGTTAAGTAATAAATGTTGGGCTCTATTAAAGTCCATTAAAATGAGAAAAATCCTGCAATGTTTCCTCAAAAAACATAATTTCTTCTCGACTGAACAAAGAAAGACATCAACATTTTGGATGACATGGTGGTGAGTAAATTATCTGGATTTTTCTTTTAAGAAAATGGAATTTTCCTTTAAGAGTGCCCAAACCTGATCGTAAGAACATCAGAAATCATTATGTGTGGGGTGAACCCCGATTACAAACGTGTGCACGCTCTTGAGATTATCACACTGTAAAAAATACTTTGCTGCCTTAAAATTTTTTGTTGAATCAACTCAGATTTACAAGTCATGTCAACAGAGATGAGTTGTCACAACTTATAAAATATAGTTGAGAAAAGTCAACTTAATTTTATACGTTATAACAACTCACCTGCAGTTATAACAACTCATCTCTAGTCAAGATAAATAATAGTAAGTTGAAGTGACTTGTAAATCCAAGTTGATTCAACAAAAAATTTTAAGGCAGCAAAGTATTTTTTACAGTGCACGTGAAACGAAACAATATCCAATCAAAAAGCGAGATGATGGAGGACGGAAGCAGTCAAAGTGCAGTTAATGCAAAGTGAACTGCTGTCTCCATGTCTTCACCCAATCCCTTTTCTTTTATACCTTGAGTTTTATGTGAAAATCTTTCCAAACACTATCATTGAATTTTCTTCTTGCATATCATCCGTCATGCTTATTCTGACGTCTCGCGACATTTTGCGAAATTTTCTGTGTTCACAGTTGAGTCTCTGGTTGAAAATCTGTTTGTGTGCTGTCTTTGACACATCATGGCACACCACACACTAAAAAGGGTTAAATCTATAAATTTTTTATCCTCATGTTTGTGGTCTATCACATTTTAAAATCTTATAAGATGTCAAAAATATTTTGGTGTGTGTACCCAGCATTAAGCTATGCTTTTCATTTTAATATGTACCCTGAGGTTCACTAACATTACATTAGATATTTGACGATTGCGCACTATATATTTTAAAGATCCTTCGAGTGCGCCATGACCGCAAACACCGGCGAATGCTGGAAACCGTAAGTGTTTTTTTAACCTTCTTTTGTTCTGTCCAATAGTTTATTTTTGCTTCAATAAAACCCATTCATGGGTGTCCACGCTGACATCGAGTTACAAAGTCAGTTCTGTCCACTTTGGCTAACGTTGTTATCCGGGGAAAGCGCGAGCTGTACCGATCTAAACTGCGGCCGTGGCGCGGGCCAGGGTTAAGAAACCTGCTCGTTTGTAATTGGATTTATGTGCAGGAATGTTTTTCCAAGGCGCGACTTGTGAAATAGCACGCCATCTGCTCTCTATTAGAGCGCAGAACCGGCGTTCGCTACACAACAAGCAAGGAAAGCCCCAGACGCTTAGATCCATAGTGGGCTGCTTTATTACAGCACAAGGGACAGCTGAGGTTCCAACACACGGATGCCACGATGACTTGATGTTGTATTACTGCCGTGCCTCTTTTTCTTACTGATTTTTTTCTTTCTTATTGTTTTTTACACAAAATCATCCTAGATAATATAAAGCTCATTCTTTAAAATGATATAACTTGGATATCTTTAGTAAGGTCCTGTCAAAGATTTAAATCAATGATTGAAATAACACTCTCTATCTTTAGTCTCTTTTTTTCTCTTTCTAAATTGATTCAATTTTATTGCTCTTTATATATTTAGTGGCGCTTTCTAAAGCAAATACTTATTATTATACTTGACATATGACGTGTCCGAGACCAGACTTAAATGATGCCTCAAATTGTGCGTTTTGTGCAGGAAAGGTGTGCTATTACTTTTTAAGTGACCAGACTTATGGTTTTCATATGGCGAATGATAAAACAGTTGGAAAAAAATCCCACAGAGGAAACAAGTATCATGTAGGGGCCAGAATATCATAAAGACCTGGAAACCACCCAAAGCACCCTAGCAACCACATACAGTACTGTAGCACAGCACTTAAACACAAAGAACACCTTAGCGGTGACATACTGGTATTGACACCTTGGAAACCACATACAGCATTCTAGTATTTTGTTCCTGTAGCTCGGGTGGTAGAGCATTGCGTTAATGTAAAGGTCCAAGGGAACCAATCCAAATGCATTTTGAATGTCACTTTGGATAAAAGCATCTGCCAAATACATAAATGTAATGCAATGTAAATGTAATGTAGCATTAGGGTGGTGAGGGACAAAGACAGGGAGAAAGAAAAAAAGATACATTTGCATTTTTTAATTGGTGAGGGAAAGTGGGGGTCGTGTGCATGTGTCTTTGACAAGATGGGGTCAAAGGTCACAGAAAGGTGAGCACGCTTGTAATTAGGCTCCTCTGTGAGGGTTAATATTTTAGTCCCACAAGGGCTGGACACTGTGTGTGTGTGTGTGTGTGTGTGTGTGTGTGTGTGTGTGTGTGTGTGTGTGTGTGTGTGTGTGTGTGTGTGTGTGTGTACGACATGGTTTACACCACAAAGACAGACCCCAGGCCTGGAGAGTAAAGGGCGATTTATAGTCGTGCGTAGGTCCTACGGCGTAGCTACGACGTAGGCTATCCGTAGCCTGTGCGTAGCTCTGCGTAGCCTGACGCGCACCTCACAAAATTTCTAACAGCGCGTCGGCTCTACGCGGACCGTAAGCGCTGTGATTGGTCCACCAGAACCCCTCCCGTCAGGTAAAAAAACTGCGTCATAGGTATTTCCGTTTGAGACGGTGAAAACAAAGATGAGCCAAGTTGAGGAGTGATTTAACTCAAACTGCAACATTAGTCGCTGTTTATTTACTTCCATCATTGCTGGTCTTCTCAAATTATACACAACAAGTTGCTATTTCTTCTACGTTTGTGGGTTAACTTGCTTAGCTTCTTCTTCTGTGACGACTTCTGCTGCTACTGTGGTTACACGCGTGATTACTGCCAACCAGCGGTTTCGCGTGTGTTTGCACGTCGACGCGGACGGCGACGCACAAGTATAAATGAAAACCGACGCGGAACCTACGCCGTCGCTGCTACGCCGTAGGACCTACGCACGACTATAAATCGCCCTTAAGTGTTCCCCTTTAGCCTCTGGTGTGAGGACCCTCCCTTCCCTCTGTGTGTGAAAGATTAGGTACAAATTGCACCATAATGTTGTGTGTGTTTGTGTACATGTAAAATAAGCTGAAAGAAAAAGCCCACAACATGTATTAAAAAATTAGGATAAGCGTGTCTGTGGTTGTGTCGCATTTTATGGTTGAGCATTTAAGGCTCGAGTGTTGTCTGGGTGGGCAAAGTGTCCCCTCAGGTTAAACCATCAATATATGAGGTATATTGGTTCAAAATGGACAAAACAATAAACTTTTTAGTGGTGGTTTCCCAGACAGGGTTTATCCTAGTCCCAGACTAAAATGCACAATAATCCAACATGCATACATGCACTTTATTGCATCTTTCACAAAATATTTGAATAAAGCGAGATGATGTCCATTGTTCAAAGTTGAATGAGTCTGTGTGTGGGCATGTATGCTGCAAGGCCATGCCATTCGCCAGTGCTGATGGCACCACAATGTTTATGGTACCAATAGCCTACAAAGCACATCTTACCCAAACTTCAATCTCTGATGTTCTGGTTTTAAGAGCCCAAAGTTGTCCTAATGTGACTCTAAGACCCCTGTGCTTATAGTTTGCCTCTCCTCCCCTGATATTTGAGCTTTTACTCCGTCCAGCTGCAATATAACGGCTGAACCCAGAGCACACGCTCTCCTCCGAGGCCGAATGATGAGGAGTGTTTGAGCAAATGCAGCCATGGAGAGAAAAGAAAGATTGTATGGGAGTGTGAGGAATAGATATAATCACAAAGAATAGAAATGGCAATTAATGAACAAGACGGAAGGAGATATAAAGAGACCGAGGGGAGTGGCTCAGGTTTGTGTTTCAGACAGGAGTATTGATGGTAGTTTAATGAAGTGTCCTCTACGAGGAACAAGCGCTTTGGAGTGAGATCACACATTCAGAAACTCATTGACAGGATGGCTTTATTGGCCCAGAGACGAGATGCTCAGGGTCTGTGAGATCCAATAAAGGGACAAGGAGGGTCCCTGCTCAAACAGTAAACAAGAATAAGATGTTCAGGTTAAATCAAAAGCGATTATTTTTTGGCCAAAACTCATCATGACAATAAATGTTTTGGTAGTTTCCAGGGTGTTGCAACATTATGTGGCTGGCTGCTTGCGTGTGATCTGTAGCATGTTGCTATGGGGTTGCTTTGGTATTCTAGGAGGTTACCAGGGTGTTGCTATGCAGTTGCTAAGGTTTCTTCTGTGAAAGAGCCTTGATTTTTTTCACAATGTAGTGTGTTGCGACCGGGTTTCCTTATACATCGTGAAAAGTGAAGCTTCTGGCTTTTTGATCGCCCCCTAGTGGCTGGGTGCAGTACAAGTCAATAAACCCCAACCTCTCCATGCAAATTTTCCGAAAGATGGTTTTGGTCCTTAAAGGTAGTTGGTGTAATGCTGATATATGTTCAGTTGTTCATTTTTGTGATTGTTTTTATTTTAGCTAGTAATTTGATGTTATAGAAATGGGGCGTGTTGTTATGATTGACATCTGTGATAGACAGCTCCTCTGAGCTTCGAGGGAAGATTATAGGTATAACTTTTTTTTTTAATAATTTTTGTGTTATTTCACACCAACAAAATGAGTTTTATTTACTAACTTACGCCTATTACCCCTCCTGGGGCATAGGCCACCAACAAGGGCTCTCCAGGCATCTCGATCCTGAGCAATCCTCTCCAAATGTCCCCAAGAGTAGCCTGTTCTCTTGACGTTGGCATTCAGGTCTCTTCCCTTGTGGGTTCCATGAAAGGGACTGTCTGGGGTTGTTGGAAACCAGTTTCCAACGTCCAGCGCCTTTGGAGGATATACTGTACTGAGGTCTATTTAACTTTATTTTAGCAAGACAGTCAAATGAGATGTTTAAGGGGCGTGTCTAAATTGGGCACACGAGCGTTTGTTACCTCCAGGTTCCACGGACGATTCCTTCGGCACATGCCCTGGCTCCAAACTGACGTTTTTGCGTAACATGTCATACATTTTACGTTAAGTTTTTACAATGGAAGGAAGCGGGGTCGCGTCGTCCATCTTTTTTTACAGTCTATGGTTGCCACTAGTTAAGGTGAAGTGTAATACCACACCTCTTATTAACAAGCTCAAATTTTCCAATATCACTCATTTACACAGCATGAAGAGTGCAGAAGGTGGTATGTGCTAAAGGCATGTCAATAACATCAAATCTCGATGCTATCAACACTGAAATGTATGTTTCTATGTATACATATGTATTGATCACTGAATAACATAAAAATATGAAGAGCTTAGATGAAAAAACCCAGTTCCTGCGTCTGACATTTTATTTTTTCAGTAATTTTACTTCTATTGCAATGAAAAGGTTATTTGTCCGTAATTTTCACAAATGTCAGTTTAGTCATTTCATTGATTAATGAATTTGAATGTCTTTCGCTGCAAAACCCTCTAAGTACATGCAATATCTCCACTGCTAAAAAGGTCTTCAGTCACTCTGTATTGTACTTTCTGAATAAAGAAATATAGTCAATAAACCTAAGAATTTTTAACCGATTAAAACCTTGACGTACGTGTCCCGTCAATAATCCAATTTTTCTTCTGTTTACTTTTGCCAACAAACCTTTCTGAATGGCCCGGGATTAAGTGAATTTGAAGCATAATACATTCAAAGGCATTCTGTAAATATCCTTTCATCTCATTTTTGGTGGCGCTTAATGGCTTTTGCATCTGAGCTCTTCATATTAATCATTTTCTCTCACATAAGACATACAATTAACTTACTGGAGTCATTTGGATTACTTTAATAATGGATATATGTGCTTTTTGGAGCTTTGCCATGTTAACCCCTCATAAAAAGATAACGGCATTGTATTCAACTGAAAAAAAAGATGCTGTCATACATCTGCATAACGGTGAGTAAATTATAGAAGAATTTTTTTATATTTCAGTATTTCTGAAAAAGATTATCTTGATATATCCATGTTTTTTTCTATAGGTTAAAATGGGTTGAAATTCTGTATCTGGCAGATTTTTCATTAGCAGACCCATCATCCTACGCAGCTGTCATATTGGAGTGTGATCCACAACAGGGACAGATGTTCTGACAAATGGACTGATTCATTATCAGCTGCTCAAAAACAACTCTTTCATCTTATCGTAAAACAAGTTCTTTTCACTGTAAAACCCGCTGTGGATAAGGGGGAATTCATTCAGACTGTGCTTCGTAATGGCTTTCACTAGGACAGGCCGCCCATGGGGATTGGGTGGTGGTCAAACCCCAGCCTGATGTATTTAAGTAAAGGCATTTAATCTGCCCGATCAGACACAGTTCTCTCGTTCTGGCTGGCGTGACACGCTGACACCTGGGTTCCACCGTTCCCTACTGGCGGCCGGCCTGGGCACACCTGCTCGCCACACACACACATTCACACACACGCTGCAATGCAAACATTTCAACAGTAATCCTAACTTTAAAAGCTCCACGCGACTTAATGAGAAGGAATCCGGGGTCTATGTGTTACCTCGAATCTTTCCACCCACTTTTCTCTATATTTCTATGTCTCTTTCTCTCTCTCTCTCTCTCAAGAGGGCATTTAGAGCTGCCCATTAACGGCCAAAGTGTGGATTTCCTGTGAAATAACGATTGTGCCCTCCACATGGTTCATGTCTAAATACTCAAGAACACTTAGTTAAACATGAAGCCCTGCGTACGGCAATCAGAATGGGATTGTTTCCAGCTGTGTCGGACGAACCGACGTCCAGAGTGAGAGAGATCCATCAGAACTTTTTTTTTTTATTGATGGTGTGGCGTATATTGGCTTTTCGGTGGGATTAAAGGGTGGGTGTGAAGTGGTCAGCCATTCACATACCTCTGCTCTTTATGGAAGCATGATTTCATTGATTTCTTTCGAATTTCCTTCTAACTATCGTGTGCCACGGAGGTGGCCTGGCAGACGACTGCTTTAATGTCTCAGATAGTTGATTTTTATTGTGGAGGACTTTGTACTGTAATTCCTCAGAAGTTAATTTCCTGCCTGCATTTTAGTAAATCAAACAGCACCAGTGCTAAACACAGAGTTTAGCTTAGTGAGCAATGACTGTTTTATTAAACGCCATGTAAAATAAATGTAAAAGTGTTAGAGAGTATGACTTTCACAATTGAGGTTTTATGAATCATTTCCAAACTATGATTGGAAGGCACAGTTAAAGGCTCCTGATTCTCTACTTGTTGATATGTGATTTTATGCATTTGCATGTACATGCATTTGATTTATGTGCATGTCTTTCAACGTGTTTATTATTTGTTATTGTTACAAGATCCATTTCGCACAAAATGTCAAAAACTGTAAACAATTATGCAATTAACATCAAAGAGTACTGCATTATAATCCAACGTGTAGACACTTGCGCATTGCTTTTCTCAGGGACATGCTTGCTCAACCAGCTTAGTATTTTCTTTGCAGTGTACATTGACGTTTGTATATTGCATTGTGTAAACATCACCACCTTAATTGCTGTAACTAATATTTTCAGATTATACAAAGTTACAGTAGCCTATCGTATGACTATTAATAAACAAATCAAAGATTCTCACTTTTACTACTTGAAGCCAATCAATGATATCACATGTACAGTAAATTTTGTTTATCATTACAGTGCATGCTTATGCAAATACAAGGTAACCACAATGTCATGATCAGACATGTCTTAATAAGGTTATACGTCAAACTTCTAAGAAATGATTAGTACTAGTGTGAGAGAGTATGAGAGAGAGAGAGAGAGAGAGAGAGAGAGAGAGAGAGAGAGAGAGAGAGAGTGAAGGAGAGAGAGAGAGCGCGCGCGCAACGGGATACGCTGAGATCTTTACTGGTTCATCACACACACACCAGCTCGGACCTTATAAACAGTCCACCAATATTACACCGAGAATCATGAAATCAGATACAATGTGGATTTATCAAGCTCTTCTGTGCGTTCTGCTGTTCGTGGATATGGGTAAGTCATCCATGCGTAATGCGCGTGTAAGTTACTGTAAAAGTGCGCTTTATCCATTCACTTAACTTAACGTCTTCGAATCAATTACTGCATACGAATGATTTGTAAAAATATAACACATTGATGTCACTAATAGATAAAGGATGCATTGGATATTGGACGTTTTGCAAACAAAAAATGTATTAAGTTTGGTGTGTTTTTGTGCGTATTAATATAGCATTTTATTACAGGCATATATCTGATACATATCACGTGACAAGCTATTTAATGCAGTCTTTGAGATTGCTGTAAGATAATATCTAAATATAAATATTTTTAAGAGTATATTGCAGTCATTAAATCTATTTTACCCTTACACATTTTTACAAATTTGCTATTTTTTACAGTTTTATTATTTTTTACCATGAATATTAGAAGCCTTGGTAAGCTGTTGTTAACATTAGGAATAGTATTACAATTTCATCTATCTATCTATCTATCTATCTATCTATCTATCTATCTATCTATCTATCTATCTATCTATCTATCTATCTATCTATCTATCTATCTATCTATCTATCTATCTATCTATCTATACTCTCAGAAAAATGTAGTTGTCACTGGGCTGGTACCTTTAAAAGTGTCCTTATATGTACGGTACTATTAAGGCATATTGGTACCAGTATGTACCTCTGAGGTACCAGTATGCCCCTTTTAGGTACAAAAGTGTACTTTTTGAAAAGGTACCATCCCAGTGACCACTTTTGTATCTTCTTGTACCTTTTTCTGAGAGTATATCTATAAATGGTTTGGTGTTGCCGAAGAGTGAAACTTGCCATCACTTTTCTCTTTTTTCTTATGGACAGAGTGACTGGAAGGTACCTTTTGATTTTAATAAATTATTTTTAGAGGTAAATTCTCAGCATTTTCGTGGGACACAGAGAAAGTGCTCTAGGAGATGTAAGCAAACAAGCAGGGTTTTTTTTATATCTTCAGAGGGCCACCGTTTTCAAACTGTCCCTATGACACAAATGTATAGTTTATTTGGAGTTGCAAATCTGTTGATAATGTTTCATTATCATAAACTTAAGCCTGAATTTGTTGCACCCATCATGTAACCCTGATGATGAGGGATGCTGTGGACTTTTGGTTTGTAGCAGAAAGGTCATAGGTTCAAACACAAGGCCATGATCATCCTATGCAAGACATTCAAGATTCAGAATAGTAGTCGATAGTATCAGCTTTTGGTTGACTGGCTGGTGTCTAAATTACACTTCTTAAGGTACATTGTTCAACTCCACAAAGGTTGATTCGTGAATCAGCATCGTGCCCCTTACTAAGTCTTTTGACCTCAGGTTGCTCCCGGAGGTCTGCAGATAAAAGTCACCATGCATGAAAGCATCAGTTAAATGCGTAATTAGTCCAGCTCTCCACCCAGAAACATAAGCTACTTTCAGTCCTGTTCCAATGGAGTGAATTCAACGTTCCGATTGATGCTAAATAGCAGCGACGTGCATCTGCAGATGCACTACAAGAAAATGTCCAAAAAAGCTCCAGATCACAGTGAAGGAGCCCCTCTCAGGTCGCACATGTCCCGGGCAAGAGCACATATGGAGTGAATGCGCTCTTTAAAGCAGGCGCTATCAACTCCCTGCGCAACATCTGGACAGAGCCAATTCTCCCATATTTCACCATCGCAAATATTCATCGGACCAGATGTGCTGCGTAAACACAGAGCGAGTGGCTCTTCGGACTTTCGCTGCAGCTTAAGGAAAGGAAAGACATTAGCGAGTCTGCCTGAACCCATTAATGCTGATGTTTCCTCAATGCGCATCCTCGTTGCTACCATAAACATTTTCCCTGCCGTTATTTAAGGAAGAGATTTAGCCTAAATCTAATAAGCGGCCCAAGAGATAAAGACGTCCCCGACAGGCCAAAAAGAGGAATTTAAAGGAGTCTAATTGGGGTGCTGAAGGAAAAGATCAATGTTTGAAGACCGGACTGATGAAAGCCATATGTGTTCAGATGCGGCCCAAACATTAATAATAAAGTGTTCTCACCAAAACCACCTCAGCCACAGGAGTTCGGCAGGGGACACTGTGCAATACCGTACTTGTCTGAATCATACTGTGGTCTGTTACCTTACACCACTGGATTTTTAATAGTTAATAGCAAATCACTTGATAATCAGGGCACCGGGCCCAAAGCTTCTGTGCAAGGCCTTTCTGAGTGCATAAACAACCTTTGGTACAGAGATGTGCAGAGTGCATTTACTTGTTTTAGTTTCACTGTGTGGCTTCGAAACTCACAGTGAAAGCACAAACAACGTAAGGTAGTGTGTGAAATGCTGACTAAAACTCAGTCTCTGCCAAAAAGATTAGAGATGTGAGCTTGGCACATGTTTGTAAGCTGACTGTGTGAGTGTCCTCGGACCGCCAGAGGCCAATATATCATGACACACACGTGTGTATGTGTACATGTGATAGTCTAGGGACCCCTCTGCTTGGCCCCTCATTCATTTCTGTAGAAGATACGGTTGTAAAGATTGAGCACTAACTGATTTTACTAATCCAGTAAAGAGGACATTTGAGCAATCGTTTTTGTAAGAATGCATTTTTATGTGATGGTTTGCTTGTTAATTAAATGTTAAATGCCTTTGATTTAGGGAATCTGTAATGGTATGCATGTAAGATGCATCTGCATTTTGTGTTTGATATGAATGTCTGTGCAAAGTGTTAAATGTCTGTGCAAAGATAGATAATTATGGGACTAACTAGCAAATATAATTACAACATGCCACTGTCAATAGTTTTGTTGCAGGCCTGCTATATGGAGAGAAAACAGAAATCTGCAAAAAAAAAATATATATATATATATATATATATATATATATATATATAATTTTAGATATTGAGCTTGATGCCAAGATAGGCTGCAAAAAGTCACTCATAAATATCAAAATGAGGTTGAAAATTAGGGACAACAGCAATTCTGCATATAAAAAAATGCATTAAAATAAATATATAGTAAATAAAATGTTTATATAATAATATATTTTTTACTCACCCTGATGTTCTTCTAAACCTGCATGCGTTTGAACACAAAACATAAAAAGTACCCATAGACTTCCATAGTAGAAAAAAATACTAAGGAAGTCAATACGCTTGTTAAGTCTGACGTCATGCACCGCTTCCGCATCCAAACGATCTCAGATACCATAAGGAAATAACAAAAAAGCATGCTAATATACACTCATATAATAATGCAAAACTACCAAAAACACCTGATCCTAATTTTAATCTCCATAACAAAATCCGACATGGACTCATAGACATGGATTTTTACTCAAACAGGTTTGAAGTAAAGGATTACAGAATTTTCATTTTTGAGTGAACTATCCCTTAAAGCAAGTTAATATATGTATAGTAGACATGTTTTATAATAAATCGTTATCAATTAATGCATCTACGATCAAGTGGTCTGTAGTAAGCCGAAAACGATTCCTGTGAATGATCCTTCTGTTGAAATGTGTGTCCACTGTTGCATGCATGTACCTATTTGGATGTGCATGTGTTTATTCACCCCATGTGTTTTGTTCAGAGTGCAAGAAACAGACATTGCAGAGGTACCAGAAAACCGAAAACAGCAGGCTGTTGTGTGCAGACTGCCCCGAGTCTCCACGAGTTAAGAGTTTCTCGCTAGATGAATGCGCACGCAGATGTAGCAAGAGCAAGAAATCCTGCAGGTGACAGATTCATGCAAACAAACACACACACCAAGGCTTCTGCTGAATCAAGAAAAATTGTATCCCTTCAAATCAGCAATTGTCAACAATTAGTCATATATTGTTTAATTTGTCCTTAGGTAATTAATTGGTCCTTAAAATTAAACACTTATGACTCATGAAGAGTCTCATGACTCATGAGCCTCATGAGTGAGCAACCATTAAGCAATAGCAATAAAATTCACTTCTAGTAAATAATCAATTGAATGTCTGTCATCTCTTGGCTTTCCTTACTTTTCTCCTTACAGGGCCTTCTACTATGATCAATTAAACAGGAAATGCCACTTACTTCCCTTCGACCGTTTCTCCGAAGGCGCGCAGAGAGAGCGAAAACCCAATTACGACCTTTACGAGAAGAAAGGTAAATATTTTTAATTCCCTTCGAAGTTCGTTCACACTTGACTTTTTACTCCGTCACTTCTTCCTGGAAAGTTTTGTTGAAAAGCCATCGTGTTTGACTTTGATCATGAAATCACTCCACCACGAATAAATCCACCTGCGTCGTTTGTAAACAAAACGCGCTTGAGAGATTTGGAAGGAAACAGAATGCAAAAATCGTGACGTTGAGATGTTGCTGCGTGTTTATGTTACTTGACGATTTTTATTTATGCCAGAGTCCTCGGTAAAAAAGTCTTGTTTGGAGAATTAAATTGGAATGTGAGAGATGCGTAAACAGCATTTGAATATCTGCTGAATGTTTTCCACAGATTATGTAAAGGAGTGCATCATCGGGTCAGGTGTCAACTACAAGGGGAGAAGATCCTTCACGAAGACCGGGATCACGTGTCAAGCCTGGAATATGTCTGTACCACATGAGCACAAGTAAATACGGATTCTTTATCTTTATCTCTTTGCTTCTCTATCAAACCACTGCATGCTACAAGATTTTAGCTTGTTGCCCATTCATATTTGATTTCTGTGAAACACATCAAGCGTGTGCACGTGTGAGACGCTCTCAGGGTACTCACAGGTGCTATAATATATTTCAAAATCTAGACTTGCTTGTTTTTGACAAGCAAGCCAGCAGCAATAAGCATCTGCCAATGAAATTGTGGGAAGAGGGCGAGGCAGTGAATGTTAGAAACTGGCAACTCGACAATCTGAAACTCAAATCAACTTAAGAATCAACTGTATGGCAAGTGTACAAATTTGTACGATAATGGAATTTCAAAACCGCACGGTAGCTACAGTGGGGAGGAGAACGATGTTGTTATAGTCTGTGATCAGTTATGTTAAGTGAGGGATTACGTTCGTCCAGCTGGGCGTTATCGTAAAATAAAAGAGTTGGGGTGATTGATTGATTGATTGTCTTGTATCACCCTGAAGGGTTTTTTTTTTTTTGTAAAAACGTGCAACTGGATGTAGGCTATTATTATCCTGTTTATTACATGGCTACTTGCCAACTTAAGTAAACAATTTTACGAAATATTGATTTAAAATATTTTACTAGCTCATCTGTAAGAAATGTTTAAATTCAAATAAATTTTATTTATACAGCGCAAAGCAAGTAGCAAAGTACAACGTCTAAGATTAAGCCGTACAAGTGTGCGAAGTAATAATGTAATGTTAAGAAGAAAGTTCTAAGTTAAGCTAATGTCAGCTAAATCCCAAGGGGTTGAAAAAACCTATGGGATGAAAAGTTTTTGGGAGAAAAAAGACTTATAGAAGATATACTATATATTAATTACTATATTATAACATTTTATGTGAATTAAAAATGTAAATTAAAAGTTAAAGGAAGCAGTTTGCTGTCGCTGGGCAGACTTATAATATATAAAATAATTATAAAATAATATGTATGAAGTACTATGTATTAAAAAGTACTATACTATAAGATTTAATAATAATTAAAACTTTTTGAAATTAAAGGAGAGTGCTCGGTGATCGCTGGTCAGATATCGGCTGGGAATCACGATGATGGGAATCTAGTAGATCAGTGGTGGGATGCAGCAGGAACTGGATCTGTTAGTCTCAGTGTCCTCGGGTTCGAGGACGAGACAGGGAAAGAGAAACAAAATCTTATTAAGCCTATTGCTAGTGTCATACAGGATAACGGACGAAAGTGTGATCGGTTCGGACAAGCTAACTATTGCGGCATAAGTATATTTACAAACCTGTATAAAGGTCTTTGTTCTGCTAAACACAGGAGGATATTTTGAGAAATGTTTGTTTTAAGCACCATTGTCTCCTATAGTATTTTTCCTCCCTACGGTAGAAGTCAATGGTGCTTCAACTTAGTAAATGATGACAGAATTTTCATTTTTGGTTGAACTATCCCTTTAACATAAAATAATGTTACGACTGACCAAGGCTTTGAACCGGAACAGAATGAAACCAGAAACTTTCAAAAAATATATGTTTCGAAACAGAATCGCTTATTTAAAATAATAATAAACGGTTAATACCGTTATTTTTTCCGTTCTTTGACAAGATTCCTGTGCAATATGACTCAGTGAAGTTCACTTCCGGTCGTCGTTGACTCATCTGAGAAATGAAAAGCTTGCCACCAGCAAGTAGCCTAACTTACTCAAGCCCAAGTCTCTAATGCTCAATCATAAGAGGAAAATATTGTAGGCTACCAAGTATCTCAAGATGTTTTTTTTACTAATTAGTGGTGTAACAGATCGCAGTTGATGCGTGATCCGTACAGATCACGACCCACGGTGCAGCTCGCTTGTGATTCGTGGATTAATATGCAAATTTAAATAGGGTGAAAGTTGATCATTTGCACATATTTCAAAGGTTTGCAAATGTTAACACTTAAGTGATTTTAAACAATTTAACAGCAAAAAGGCGCTAGTGAGCAATTTTCTGTACGCACAGACGCACATGCGGTTAAATGTGTCCGGTCCAACTCTAATCAAATGTGATTATCCCTATGCCCTTCAAAGATCAAAACTCTTGATGTATAAACTTGAGAGTTGCACTACTGTGTCTTATACTGTAGTACATTAAAATACATGTGCAGAATAAAACACTGAAAAACAACGTAATTTTCACTTTATGTAAAGCTTCTTCACGAAGCGCCGTTTGGAATTCATCCTCCGTCTATGTGTGTGTGTGCGTGTTTAAGTGCACTCAACAAATGTAGGCATTTCAGAATTACAGTTATGCCGCTTACATAATGTAGCCTTTTTTAATGTTTAAAGGCGGAGTCCATGATGTTTGAAAGCCAATGTTGATATTTGAAATCACCTAAACAAACACGCCCCTACCCCAATAGAATCTGGACCGTCTGTTGATAGACCCGCCCCACACATACGCAACCCGGCATTTGATTTGATTTGATTGGCTATAAGTGTGTTTTGGTAGTCGGCCCGTCTCCTTTTCCAAACCGTTTTTCAAACATCGTGGACTCCGCCTTTAATGACAAGATAGAGACTTTAATTATGTAGAATAATCATTTAAGTTTAATGTCCTAATGATCAGCCTACTTATTTGTATGTCCCACAGCTGACATGGAACCTTATTAACCAGTTCAGGAACTTTATTTTTTGTTCTAACTGGTTCAGGAACGTCAAATTTAGGGTTGAACCAAAACCCGGAAACATTAAAATACTGTTTTTGTTCGGAACGAACCAATTGGGAAAAAAATCTGGTTCAAAGCACTGCGACTAACCAATCAAAATCGAGTATTCCAGAGAGCTGTGTAAAAAAGTTTTTTTTTTAGCACCGGTAACACAAGAAAAGCAAAGAAAGTGACTTTAATTGTGTAAAGAGCAAGACACTAAATCCTTTCAATAAGCGTTCGCAATAGTCCTTGCTGCATGATGTCTGCTAAAAATCGTTATTGTGATTATTTTTGCGACCTGTCGTCAACAGAAGTTGGTGCATTGAGTGACGCCTCAACCGAGTGAATCTGAGTATAAGGCCGGTTACTGCGGTAAAACGTTGCCAGGTCCTCGTTAGCCAAGTCATTATGCGCTCTTCGAGTTGTGCTGCTTACAAGCTGTGTAAAGATTTTAGAGGTGAAAGAAAGATAGAGAAAGAAAGAAAGACAAAGGATTTATGGACTGAAGTCATGTTCTGTCTGCCCTCCAGCTGAGCTCACAAATCTGCAGACACATTAAAATACGGGCAACGTTAGAGACCTAAACACAGATGCTAATACAGACCCACTCCTCCCTGCAAATAACTGTACTCTCAAGAGCTCCAACTTGGATCCCTTTGGAACCCGTCGTTTTTTCTCTTTCTTTCACATTTCGAGCGATTAAAATCTTTCTTTTCAGCTCTGATTTCCCAAGAAGTCTTAATCCAGTGAATAAATCTTTAGTCCACCTGCCCTGTCCGGTTAGCCAAGCCAAACAGGAAGGATGCGGGATTGAGGCCCGAAATATCATAGTTATGAGTTGCATGCACGTGAATGAATAAGCAAAGCTGGGTTTACTAACGGGCAACTTCGGATTCTCAATAATATCTCAGTTGTAGAGTTGTAAGGGGTGTGGTAGTGAATAGTGTTGCGAAATTGTTTCATATATGTGACCCTGAACCACAAAACCAGTCGTTAGTAACACGGGTATATTTGTAGCAATAGCCAACAATACATTGTTGATTTGATCAAAAATCATTTATTTAGTAAGTAAAGATCATGTTTAATCAAGATATTTTGTACATTTCCTATTGTAAATATATCAAAAATACATTAATCATTAGTAATACGTCTTGCTAAGGACTTCATTTGGACATTCAGCTCTTTTATTCACATTACACGTGTTCGGTGACGTAGCTAGTGACACAAACTATACGCAGTGGAAACATGAGCTCAGACAGCGTGAGTTGTAGGTGGCATGACTATCAGATTATGAACAAGCACTGCCAGGAAATGTTATTTTGTAGAAGCAAATCTTCATTTGCAATTTTCAAAAACAAACAAAGTAGATGTTTTCCAATAATTGACCTATTTCTGACCCGTTTGACCTGATGGTGTTAACAAATCAAACATGCGTGTGTCAGCGGAATTAAAGATGGTTTAAAGTTTCCGAGTGTCTGTTGGCAGCCTCAGTGGAATGGCTGGCTAACATCTGTTAGCACAACATCATTAGCTGTAGAGATCACAGGCCTCATTTGAAACCAGCCACAAGATCCAGATGCAAAAATGAAGTCCGGTCCAGCGTTACAGGCTTTTTGTGACCTAGTTGTTTAAGCAAGGAGTTCATCTGCTCTTTTCTTGGATGGTTTTTAATGTTCCTGATCTGGTGCCATTGTTTATTTTTGGTGTTGGAAGAGTAAAAGGTCTATTCGTAGATTTGGGGATTTGGGTGTATAGAGTTGATTCAAAATCAGTTTCTTCAGATAATATTAAAAGCAATGTTTTTTGTTGTATTGTTGCGGACAAGGTTTCTAACTGTTGGGCCATTCTCATTTGTGGCTCTTAGTTGGGTTACACTTTATTTCGATAGTCTAATTTAGCTAACTCTGGTCTATCATAACTCTCATTCATTTGCAACTCCATGTCAGCTACTCATTAGTGTATTAGTGGACTGTTGAGCCTGATTTATACTTCTGCACCGTACCCAGTATGCCATATGTTATGCATCAGATTTCATTTATACTTCTGCATCATTTTAGGCAGTGTTGACAAGCATGTTAACAGTGTTTCCCACAGTATTAAGGCAAAAGCTGAAGAAGCAATAGCTTATTGTGTATTTTTTTGTCGACTTTTGTTACAGCCTAAATTGTTAAATATCACTGCTCAACTTTATCCATCTTTATTTTTAAAGCTGCAAGCGGAAAAGTTTATGAGGAAATGCGAAATATTGCAGACTTGTTTACCTGAGGGAGGGATTCTAGCAGACCAACCGATATGTTTTTTTTCTCTGGTCGATGTCGATTCCAATATTTAGACATCAGGGCAGCCGATGGCCGATATATGATGCTGATTTTCTTGGACGATATGTTCGGATGATTTTCTATTTGTACATAATAATCAAAATGTCCTCATCATTAGCAGATATTTTAAATGCAGAAATGTCACTATTTAAGCCAAAGTATTTTAAAAACTGAAGACTGGTATTACTGAAGAGTTTTAAAACCTCCTCCACATCATGCATTTATCAGACACATATATTATCTGACTCTCTGTCATCATTTCTTGCTCTTTGATCATTTTTGTACCATGGCTTTTATTGCTTTGTAGGATAAAATCCTTCTTTGGTAGACCTGATAAATTATTTAATATACATAAAGTTAACATAGTAAAAGTTTAAGTTTTTTAGTTTAAGAAAATCTTTCTAAACACATTTACTTTCTCAATTCTGAGGCACTATTCAAACAAATCGGCTCAAAGAAGTCATTTGGCGAATCGGACGCGTTGTGTGCTAATCCAAGCTGAGCAACGCAAAACTGTAAACAAAGTGTTACTTTAACAACACAAAAAACATTTCCTCACTAGATATGATTTGACCTTCCGAACTTTCGCCATTGTGTCACTTTTGTATTGAGTAATATGCGCGAGGGAGAGAGCAGAGAGACCGTTTAAAGACAGAAAGGGTGTCTCTTTAATCACATTAAATGAGCCCATCGTTGTGACCGCACGGACGATGCACTGCGAGAAATAATCCTGCCGCGCCGTAGTTTGCGGCATTTGCGTAAAGCATGGCTGATCACGTGCCGTTTGCTTGCTTAATCGCATTAAACATGATTTGTAAGATGTAAACTACATAAAATGTGAATTATACTGTTTTGAATGTAGCATGAGTGGAACTTGTATGAGCATGAGTGGAACTGAAGAGGCTTACAGCATCTGTTTTTACAAGAATAAAGTTCAACATAAGCATATATTATTTAAATACCAATTTAGTTGGGTCTACGTTTTTTATCCATTTTATTTTGATGAAGATAACACAATATAACATCGCGACTACATGAAAATAGCTTTAACTGTTATAAAAATACAGATTTGTGAGCATGTGTGGAACTGAGGGCGTGAAAATAAACCCGAAATACACGTGATTGTTGTCATGTGGTGAATCCGACCAATCTTGAAACAGCTGTGTCGTCATTACAGCCCGTGCAGCTCCTCTTCGCGACCTGCGCTGGCTAACTCAGGCGGCTGATCTCGAATCGCTCTCGCGGTACTTAAAAACCACATGACACAGTCACGTGCCTGCAGCGCCAGCTTAAGTCGGACAAAATGACTAACCGGAATCCACTGCTTCAAGTCAGCCGCCGATCGGTCTGCGCAGCGCCGCATGAAGTCGAACACACCTACGGCCTCAGCAAGAGGCGGCGTCACGAATTCTACAACAACGCTTAGGTGCCCGCAGATGCGCCTGCCTATTAATCGGCCTAATTTTTCAGCGAAATCACCCAAAGCCGATTTCTAAAAATCGGCCAAATTATCGGCCCAGACAATAAATCGGTCGACCTCTACCAGTCAGGGTACGGCGTAGGGTATGTGACTAAGGGTACATGACTATGCCTAGGCTGTACAAAATGTACAAAAGTTATGTACCTCAGTTTATGTACCTCTGAGGTACCAGTGTTCACCTTTTAGGTACAAAAGTGTATTTTTTGAAATGGTAATGCCCCATTGACAACTTTTGTACCTTTATTACTAAGAGTGTAGGATTAGGGATAAGGTTAGTTACTAGAAAAAGTTGACAAATAGTTGCCTATGTCTAAATCTAAATAAAGTGTTGCCGTTAGTTGGTCCAAGCTGGTTAAGGTGGTCCTTGTAGACCTTGTAGACCATGTGTACCTTGACACCTTTTCATTAAGAAGACCAGAATTGCTGGTCACCAGCATTTATTGTGTTCTGGATGCTGGTGTCTAGATTTTACTTAAATGACTTTCTTGGTCAACCAGCTTCACTTTATGGTTATGCCTACTGGTTAGACAAGCATCAAACCAGCACTAGAAATTCATGCTGGCCGTTTCAGCAAGGCGATTGATGGGGTTGTCCATGTTCTTCAAGACAGCTTGAACTGCTTGACCGCCTTGACTTAAATTCATCCTGTCATTCCCAACAGACTGGGAATAAGGCGAAATCATTGCTACCTTTAACTCTCTCTGTCTCTCTTTCTCTCTCTCAATGTCTGTCTATCCATATAATTATCAAACAGTTTCAAGCCTGCCAGACACAAAAAATTTGACCTGCGCCAGAACTTCTGCCGAAACCCAGACAATGATCCGAGTGGACCCTGGTGCTTCACAGAACTCACCGAGACTCGACATCAGGAATGCGGACTGCCCCAATGTTCAGACGGTTAGAGTTTAATCAGTTGATGAAATTTTGTTCCCGAGCCATTCGCAGATGTTATGTGTTTTTACGTCTGTGCATATCTGTAATCTATATGTGATGTGAGAGCACCAGTGCATTTGTGCTTATATGTTTTGATGTGTATGATTTGTGTGTAATTCTTCTGCGTATGTGTGTTTGTAGTGGAGTGTATGAGGTGTAATGGGGAAACATATAGAGGACCTATGGATCGCACAGAAAGTGGAAAAGAGTGTCAGAGATGGGACTCGCAAAAACCTCATAAACACATGTACCAGCCTCACAGGTACACAGACACAAATATGCACAACAATGCACACGCACGGCACTGATTTACAACAGCCTTCTCTATGCGTTCCATATGTACAGGCACGTCGATAAAGGTCTGGATGACAACTACTGCCGTAATCCCAACAACGACGTGCGTCCGTGGTGTTACACGATGGACAGAAACACACCATGGGAGTACTGCAACATCAGCGCGTGTGGTCTGTTTACATTTCTGTCTTTCTTACTTTTATAAGGAAAAAATGTTTGGCTTTAATGTTTCAGGTTGTGTTGCTTATTGTATTTATGTATTTAACGCTAAATCATGAAAAGGAAGTTAATGTAATTTATATGCATATATGTTTTATATTAGCATGCTCATTAATAGCTCAGTGGTTGAGCATTGCATTAGCCACGCAAAAGGTCAACGGTACACATAAAATATGTATACATTGTAATGCAATTTAAGTCACTAAACATCGATAAAAACATCTGCCAAATGCATAAATGTAAATGTTTTACCATTAGGAGAGAGGGAATACAGAAGGAAAAGATTCGTGAAAAGAGATAAATTATAAATAGAGAAAATTATATTAGTAAAATAACTTGTGTGTTTTGTAATAAGATCTGAATGTTTCCAGTGATTAAATCATTAACTATCCCTCTAATTATTATTATTATTATTATTTATCGTCTTCTGTTTTGTATTAAAAAAAGATCACATTTACATTTAGGCGCCAAGTAATTTATATAAATGTGAAAATCTCAGATGGAAAAGCCGCTAAACGCCACCAAAAATGAAATAATGATTGTGACCGAATGCTCTTGACACGTATTATACGTTTGTCAAGTACATTCACTTCAAATCCGCTTAATCCCGGCTTCAGGACATTCAGAAATACCGATTTGTCCCTAAAGACGAATGTAAATGACCATGGATCACATTTCAACTTGGGTCGCTTGTGAGTACTTCGACCTGAATACAACCCAAATGTGGCAGCCACATGCACCACAGCGCCCCCTAATGTGTGGTTCAGTTTATTCATTGTTACATTCTGACTTTCATCATTTGCAAAGTTCCACAAACTCCAAAGAAGTGTTTTTTTAGTAGTGTAGGATTTTGCAAAAAACTTGCATGTACTTAGAGGGTTTTGCAGTGAAAGGCCATACAATTTGTTAAATACCAATGAAATGACTAATGTGAAAAAAAATGCAATTTAGATACAGACTAAAAAGCATTTCATTGCCTAAAAAGTGAAATTACTGAACCTAAACATAGGAGCCTGATAAAAAAAATGCTAATTTACAAGAAAACATGAAAGACGCACTTCATGTGTGTCCAGAGTTTTAAGAAAATATTTAAGAATGAAGGTGATAAAATGAAGAATCAAAAGATCTGTAGACCAAGTTTAATCATATCTAATAATCAGTGGCGGCTCGTGACTCCTCATCCGAGGGGCGCGAATTCAAAATAAGTGTTCGGAGTATCATGTGTGTGGTTCCCTTTCCAAAATATGTGTCCTGTGTGTTGAGAGATCATGTGTGCATCACGTGTTTTGTCAAAATAAGTGCCTGCTGCACAGGCATCAAAACCGTTTATGATAAAAGAGACGCTCATATTCCAAAAGACACTCCCTTAACATTAAACTCTGATTACGCATGAGATTATGCGAGTATCTGGCAAACGCGAGCGCCTCTTTTATCATAAACCCTTTGACGCGTCTGCAGCAGACACTTATTTTGGCAGGACACGTGATGCACATACGATCTCTCAAAGTGCAGAACACATATTTTGAAATTACGTACCACACACATGACGGGCTACATACATGTTGTGACGAACTTCGCATCGTGCGCCCTCAGAAAAAGAAGTCACCAGCCGCCACTGCTAATAATATTTCTGTGGGTAATAGTTATGCATGCATACAAGCTAGATGTGTCTAATGCAAGTTAACCCCTCATCCCCCTTTTATCTCACATATATACTGGTGTGTAATGTTTATTTGATGTGTAATATAGATGCTTCAGCTTAATTGGTAGAGCATTGCATTAGCAGTGCAAAAGGTCATAGTTTTAATTCCCAGGTAACACACACGTATAGCTTGAATGCACCGCAAGTCGCTTTGAATATAAGCATCTGCTAAATGCATTAAGTCTTACTTCTTTCATGTAGGTCTTAACATCCTACATTTCTCGTTCCTGTCTTCTATTTCAGACTCAGATGATGATGTTGAAGTGGAGGTGACCACCTCGTGTTTCGCGGGTCAGGGGGAGGGGTACAGGGGTACGATCAATGTCACCTCTGGTGGTGTGGCTTGTCAGCGCTGGGACGTTCTGTTTCCTCATAACCATTCTTACACGCCGCACAACTATAAATGCAAGTGAGTCGTGTTTCACCTCTACCGTGTTTATTAAGTCGCCTTTATGTAAAATTTGCCACTGTGATATAAGGGGTGATGCTAAGTGGTTGCTAGGTCTTTTGAGTGGCTTAAGTCCATTGCTTTGCAGTTGGTACAGATCTTGGTGATTTCTAAGGCATCGCGAGGACAAAACAACTCACCCCCAAGTCTTTATGATATTCTAGCTTTATAATATTATGAGATTTTTGTCATTTTATCTTCCTCCAACTGAAAATGATGACTCTGATTGCTTGGAAAGCAATACTGCACACCTCTCAACAGCAATCTATAGGATTTAAGATAAGTTTAATAATTGCTGACTAGGGTCATATAGGGAATATTTAGCAATGCCTTTGTACACCATTCCAGTTGGTGACAACTTTCGTGATTCGACTGATCGCAAATCAGCTCTGACACGCAGCAATATACAGTACATACAAAAATGATTGTACACTTGCTTTATGTGTGTGTGTGCCTCACTCAGGGATCTTAGGGAGAACTATTGCAGAAATCCAGATGGCTCTGAAATCCCCTGGTGTTTTACCACAGACCCAAAAATCCGCAAAGCTTTCTGTACCAACATCCCCAGATGTGAATCTGAGAACTCAGACAGCACAGGTGAGCCCGTGCACATTTCTTACACACACAAAACCACAAAATCTCACACGTAAATTGTATTTTGTGGTACCATGAAGCATATTTAGCCACGTAATGAAATTTTGTTGCTTCGATTTACAATTTACAAGAATTTTAATGATGATGGAGACGATGTTTTGTGCACGTGCCCCATTGCAGATTGCCTGTAAAGATCTGAGTCCCTCTCTAGTGTGGTTTTGTTCGCTATACCTTCACATTCCCTACAGTACAAACGTTTCAGACAAATCACAAAGCCCCCAAAAAGAAAACCCCTGTTTAAATAATCTCTGTTTTTCATGTACTTTCTAACGTGTGTTTCAAAGGACACATTTTTCACCCGAAGAGTCCCTTTGAGGTTTCAGGTCAGAAATGCAGGGCAGATCCTTTCTGGATTCACTCAGACTTCAGTCGGATCTTGGCACAGACAGAAGCTTTTTTCCTCTGCGTGTTTGCCAACTACCAATTGTAAAGCGGCCCCTGACGTGAAATTGGCCCTCACCCGCTAATAAAATGCTTTTTCAAACATGCTTACATCATGACAGTATGGATACACTCAACAAAACCATAAATAATCTAAACATGGAGCTGTAAATCGGTGTGGATTTTACTGAACGTATAAAAAAAGTCACAATTTCAGATATTTCTTTAATCTCTCAGTTGATTATGATATTAAATAGCAATGAAATTGAGACTTTTGCTTAAGGCTCCTCCTTGCATGTCTTTCCTGAGAAAAATACCTCAGTAATTTCACACGTCTCTCCTGTTCCTGAGGAGATCTCGACAGTGTTTCGTGCTATGCATTTTGTGTTTTATGAGAAAAGTCTGAGTCAGACTTAATGCTTTACTCTGTGTGAACATGCGTGTTTGGAAACTGAAACTGTGTGGGTTATGTATGTTGTTTATAAAGGTTTTATATCTGTGTCCTAGATTGTTATGAAGACAACGGGGAGAGTTATCGCGGTAATTTGTCAAAAACAAGGTCTGGAATTCCTTGCGGATTGTGGTCTGACCACACATTCAGGTACACAAACCGTTTAAAATCTGCAGTTAATGTCAACTTTAATGTGCGTGACAACTATAAGTTAAACATTTGTAGCTTGACTTTATGATAACTGTAAACGCTGTGGTGTTTTCGTCTTTGCTGTTTGTGCGGCAACATTGGCTCCAGTTTGGTCATTTTGGGGAAACACTGGTGACTACCAAGGCAACTCACAGACTCTGTTGCCCGCAGGCACCATGTTGGAGACCAATGTGATACACAATACATGTTCTAATGCATTTTTATCTCAATATTCACTTTATTAACCCTTTATTGTATGACATGTTGAATTACTTTGCAGTGAAAAGCACTATATAAATTGAAATTATGTAGCCAGAGCCGATAGATGTGGTGGGCCGACCCAAGTTCAAATAGGTCCTTTGCTGTTCCTTTACCCATCTCTCCACCCTGTCCACATACTGTCTTATCAAATAAAGGCAAAATGGCCCAAAACATAAATTAACAAAAAAATTTAAATGGAATTATTTCCATCTATTCATTTTGACACATTTGCTCCATGTTAACACGCAAAAGCCTTATATGAGCACCGATGCCGAGTTTGTTATGAAAAGTGATTATCAAGCAGTATTACAACATTGAAAAGAGGTCTATGATAACAAGCAGAAGTTGAAGCCGGGCAGGTCATATTCATCACTGACACGCCGAGAACAGAAAATACCACACGTTGTTTCCACTGAGACGAATGCCCTCATAAAACAGCTTGCAGGTCCTCCGCTCGGGATAAGCTGTTAACATTACTTAATTTACAGGAATTTTAAAAGCCAAAATGGCACAGACAGATGGACATGTTCCAGGAGTGACCTCCGACCCCAGGAAGCGGTGTCCCCCGCTCTCAAAGAACGGGCGGATCAAAGCCAATCAGCTACTTCAAATGGCGGCCAGCCAGCGAGTCTGCCTCACACGAGGTCGAAAGGTCGTCTCTGAGAAAACTCAACGTTGGCTTGTTCCCTGGTCGCAGGGGACAAGAAATTACTTCTCCTCCACCACTTACTGTTTCCTACACATTTTTCATCCTGGATTTTCGAGCCCTCCGATTTCAGGACTGTCTGTCTTACTCTACGATTTATTTTCTTAGTAAGTCAACTCTGTAGAAGTTGAAGGTTCGAGTTGGCCCGTGAGTGGCGTTGAAGACAGGAGGTGTTATGTGCGGAGCCTTAGTGACTGCTTGGAGTTCATACTTTTAATCTTTTATGGGTGCTGGAGGCAAAATATGAAAATGTTTCCTTCTTTGTAGGTCTTTTTGAGATTGTCACAAAATCGCATACAAGTCAATGTTTCCATCACTCCTATCCTGGCCTTTGCCTTTCAACAGAGTAGCTGATTTTTCTGCTCTTTATGTGTGTGTAGGAGAGACATACGTTCAGCGGCGGCCAGTACGAGCTTAGAGTTGAACTTGTGCAGGAATCCTGACCGTGATAAGCATGGGCCGTGGTGCTTCACTTCCAACTCCTCTATTCCCTGGGACTACTGCAGACTGGAACGCTGTGAGTTTCTTCTTCCTGTGGATTTGTTCTCCTTAATGCTTTAAAGACCAGCGTGGGTCAGCATGGAAATCCATTCATGCTGGTTCATGCTGGTTTGGTTCTGGCCTAGATGGTGGAGTTTTACTTGATTGGTGAAGTCTGTTAATAGATGTATTCTACATAATTGAAAACCTTATCATACTCACCCTTGTGATATCCATTTGGTTTTTTTTATATATGTATGTTTTGGGGTCATGCTACATAATTTTTCCGTGTTATTCAGGTAAAACAACGATCTCTGATGACCTTCAGATGAGTAAGTGAGTTTATATCTTTAACTTTAGACTTTTGATCAAAAGTTCTGGTGCTTCACGACTTTAACAGTTATCAGAGGCCCTGTTTACACCTGGTATTAAAATGTATTTTGGTCGATACATGTGTAAACAGGGTCTAAAATGATTTGAGCTTGTCCAGTTTCGACCATATTCAGAGGTAATTCAAACTCATTCAACCAGATTGCTTTTGTGGTGTAGACGCTCATGTGGTCGAATGGGTTCGAACACCCACAAAAGACCCCCTACTCTCCACCTACTGACTTAACTCTTTCCCCACCAGCGTTTAAAGGGGACAGAGAATGAAAAAACATTTTTACCTTGTCTTTGTTGAATAATGGTACTGTAGTCTACCCGCATTCACGAACATACAAAAAGTGCTATACATGCTAAACATCTCAGTCTCATAGAAATTCCTCTTTTAAAAATGTCAGCCAGAAAACGGCCCAATCTGAAAAACTGATGCTTATGACATCACAGGCATCTAACTGCCCCTCCACTTTAAAATAATTGGCTAAATATTTTGAGTGGCAGCAAAGTCAGCCAATCAGTAATGAGATTGCAAGTTAAGCCAGTAGGGGGAGCCAAATAGGTGCAAAATCACTTATTTAAAATCCCCCACTCTAATAGAGCTAGCTGAGAGAGGTTTTTAGGAAGCTTCTAAGGCATTACAGACCCAAACAAAACATTTTTTGTCTACATGTCACATCACAGAACAAGGATAAATACCCTGTTCAATCTTTCTATGTCACCTTTAAAAAAAAGTTGCCAGCCAGCGCCAGCATTTTTTTATGATTTTCACAAAAGTTTAATGCCTTCCAGAAAATGTTATTCTTTAAGTATATAAACATACAATATAGCAAATGAAAGAACAGACCGTCTGCTTTCATACAACAACAACAAAAAAAAAACTTTCATCCTACCTTAATTTTTTTCTCGTATAACCTCTCAAATATGGTTAGGTTTCTTCAAAAATACAAAATTTTGATCAAAAAGCTTAGATAATTGCATTTTTGTTAAGGACTTTTGATAGAGATTAGATTCAGAGTGATCCTCAAAACATACAGGGAGTTTGAACTGTTTGCCCCAAGGGAATACTTCAGGTTGCATAAGAACGGCACCTGGTGAAAAATAGCGGAAATACAGCTTGCCAGAAAATATTTGTCATTGGCAGGGAATCTTTTCTCTTAATTGACGAGTTAACTCAAAAAAAAAAGAAGAAAATGAACATTAGACAAACATATGTACCTTTATTTTATTGTGGCCAGTCTTTGGGACTTAATCCAGTAGTTGATGACTCTGAAGCTGAGAATTAAACAACATGTCTATGTGAAGTTTTCATTATGCATGTACAATACCATATGTCTAAAAAAGTGAACGTTTTCATTTATCCCTCTAAATCATTCCCTTTCTGCAGGTGTAAGACCAAAACCTTCTTGTTTTATACACATAACCACACGGATTGTTGGGGGAATGCAGGTACAGCGGGCAGAGGATGGAAGCTGGGTGGTCAGCATACAGAAAAGGTACGCACAGATCTATGGGTGCTTGGACAGCATCTAAAGTTCATACAGAATGACTCAAATTTGTGAGAAATTTTAGATATGCAGGAATTATAGTAATCCACTGAAAAAAATCGAAAAAAGAAAAAGACCTTAGTTATCTTCTAGTAACACAAAAGGTTATGGGTATGACTCCCATAAAACATATATGTATAGCCTGAATGCTATGTGAGTATCTTGGATAAGAGAATCTTTCGTCATTTTGGCAATGACCCACTAAAATGTCAGAATAGCTACAGATATGTATACATTTGGTGCCGATATGTATCTCTGAGGTGCTACAATGAACTCTTTATGTGTAAATCTGTACTTTTTGAAGTGGTACTGCCCCAGTGACAGCTGGGGTACATATTTTGACCATTTTTTTTCTGACAGTATAATTACAAATTTTTCCAATTTTGCATTTGTAAAAATGCTTGGCCCATGGTCATTTCTTTAGTGATGAGTTCTGATTGGTTCTCCTCCGACAGGAACAGACACTGGTGTGGTGGCTCTCTGATCAGAGAGGAATGGGTTCTTACAGATCAACAGTGCTTCTCCACCTGGTAATCTCTTCATTACCCATCTTACCTTTATTAGGGTGTCAATACCACATTTTAAACATTTTCATACAACAGTTCGGATCCTTTATGCTGATTGGTCAGTAGCTGAGGTTTATTTACAATAAAGCATGATCCTGTGGCTGAACTGGTAGTGCATTGTATTTGTGGACCAAAATTCATAGGTTTTATTCCCAGGGAATGTACATATTGTTAATACCATGACAGCACTTTATTTTGGATATATAACCATCTTAGAAATGCATAAATCTAAATGTAAAGTACTGCTATGATCTTTTCAGTGAGCTACTGTTTGTGTCAGTTCACGCCACCTATACCCAATCATTAGTTAAGATGAATAGTTATTTCCATATCAAGGACTGTTTCTTCTCACGAATGTATGGCATGTAATGATTTTCTTTAAAAGCTAACAGCACTTTTTAATAAACAGACGTGATTCCATATGGACACAGTCCTATCTTGGCCTTGCGTTTCTATCTGTCAGAAGATGTTTTCTGTTAGATGTACGGATCCAGTGTTTCCGGTATAAGAGAGTTAGTGACAGGTCCGTTCGGGGGTTTTGAGTGATTGCTCTTTGCTTTGACAGTGGCGCATCTGCTTAGCCTCGGCATTTGGCTGCTTGATATATGTCCGCGGATCTGCTTCAGTGGCTTTTCAGTGAAAGCCTGCTGTCTCTGTTTAGTTTGAGGGTGGAAAAGGGGAAAGAGGTAGAGAATGAGAAGAGGGATAAAGAAAAAGAGGGAGAGAGAGCATTGCTGGGTTTTCGATCATCTCTACATTTACCAGATCCGCTCCCTTGTGGGTTCAGCTATCTTGTGCTTCTTGTGAAGACGCAGACCTGGCTGGACTCTGGCTGTGGCGCTGAACTGACCTGTGTGCCTTGATCGCGTCTGCGGATGACTTTAGCAGGAATCCACGCCAACTCGTGAATCTCATGCATGTAGAAAGGCCTGTGATCCTCATTAACTGCGTAGTTTTAGAAGGCCGACTTATCACCGTTCTACTACGATACCTCAGATGCACACTGACCACTGGTGAACGTTTAAGTTTTGTGTTTTGTATGGGTCATATCATGAGTTTTTTGTGTGTGCTTCAGCGTTCCTGACCTCTCTGAATACACTGTGCGGGTGGGACTTCTCCATCTTAACGCCTCCGCTAGCACGCAGGGTCTCCGGATCGCACATGTGGTGTGCGGGCCAGAGGGATCCAACTTGGCCTTGCTCAAACTTGCAACGTAAGTTCATCTGTCCAGTTGTCCACTTTTTATTTGTTTATTATTCATTTATTTATCCATCCTTGTGGAAACCCATGATTTTATGCCCAGGCCTGCACCTGTCTCTGAGCATGTGCGAACTGTACAGCTTCCTGTCGCAGGGTGTGCTGTTGCAGAGGGCACCTTCTGCCTTATGTATGGCTGGGGAGACACTAAAGGTACTATTCTATTCTACTGTACTCCATTCAACTGTACTATTTTACTGTACTTTATTTTTCTGTGGTTCTGCTCTATTCTGTTCTAATGTACTCTATTCTTTTAGTATTTATCTGGATTTTATTTTACTGTATTCTGTTTTCTTTTTTACTCTGTTCAGTGTTCCATTGTGCTCTGTTCAGATGAACTGTGCCCTGTTCAATTCCACTGTACTCTGTTCAGTGTTCAACTGTGCTCCGTCCAGTTCAGCTCGGCTCTGTTCAGTGTTTTTTTATTGTGCTCTGTTCAGCTGAACTGTGCCCCGTTAAATTCCACTGTACTCTGTTCAGTGTTCAACTGTGCTCCATTCAGTTCAGCTGTGCTCTGTTCAGTGTTCAGTTGTGCCCTGTTCCGTTAAGCTGTGCTCTGTTCTGTCTCACTGTGCTCTGTTCTGTCCCACTGTGCTCTGTTCAGTTTCACTGTACTCTGTTCTGTTTAACTGTGCTGTGCTTAGTTTCACTGTGCCCTTTTCTCTCCCACTGTGCTCTGTTCCACTGTGCTCTGTTCAGTTTTCTGTCTCACTGCCCTCTGTTCAGTGTTTTACTGTGCTCTGTTCAGTGTTCAGCTGTCATCTGTTCAGTGTTCAGCTGTGCTCTGTTCAGTGTTCAGCTGTGCTCTGTTCAGTGTTCAGCTGTGCTCTGTTAAGTGTTCCGCTGTGCTCTGTTCAGTGTTCCGCTGTGCTCTGTTCAGTGTTCCGCTGTGCTCTGTTCAGTGTTCAGCTGTGCTCTGTTCAGTGTTCAGCTGTGCTCTGTTCAGTGTTCCGCTGTGCTCTGTTCAGTGTTCCGCTGTGCTCTGTTCAGTGTTCAGCTGTGCTCTGTTCAGTGTTCAGCTGTGCTCTGTTCAGTGTTCAGCTGTGCTCTGTTCAGTTTTCAACTGTGCTCTGTTCAGTTTTCAACTGTTCAGTGTTCAGCTGTGCTCTGTTCAGTTTTCAACTGTGCTCTGTTCAGTTCCACTTTGCTCTGTTAATTTATGGTCTCTGTTCTGTCCCACTGTGCTCTGTTTATTTTCAGTGTGGTCTGTTCGGTGTTCCACTGTGCCCTGTTCAGTGTTCCACTCTGTGCTCTGTTCAGTGTTCAACTGTGCTTTTGTTCAGTTTCACTGTGCTTTGTTGGGTTCCACTGTACTCTATTCAGTTCCACTGTACTCTGTTCAGTGTTCAACTGTCCTCTGTTCAGTGTTCAACTGTGCTCCGTTCAGTGTTCAACTGTGCTCTGTTCAGTGTTCCATAGTGCTGTGGTCTGGTCATTTCAGCTGTGCTCTGTTCTGTCACATTGTGCTTTGTTAAGTTCCACTGTTCTCTGTTCAGTTCCACTGTGCTTTGTTAAGTTCCACTGCTCTCTTTTCAGTTCCACTGTGCTTTTTTCTGTTCCACTGTGCTCTGTTCTGTTCTGTTCTGTTCTATTGAACTTTGTTATTTTATTTAACTCATGCCATAAGCTGGGTTAAATTTAGCATTTTTAAATAAACCATTACAGTTCCATCCAACTCTTTAAATGTCATAAAATTTCTATTAAAATTGACCCTTTCACCTCTCTGTTAGGCACAGGTCATGAGGGAAGTCTGAAGATGGTGGGACTTCCGATTGTAAACAACAAGAAGTGTTCTCAAAGCCACAATGGCATTCTGTCTATTACTGAGACCAAAATCTGTGCTGGAGGCAAGAGAGACCAGGGCGTTTGTGAGGTACGATTTAAGTCTTTGTTTTTTTTTTAAAGACTTCAGAAGATGGGATCTGTTGTGTGGTTGTGATCTTTTGTCATATTGGTTCATCTCTTGCAGAAAGACTATGGTGGCCCATTGGTGTGCCAGGAAGGTGAAAACAAGGTTATAGTGGGTGTGAGCATCAATGGACGAGGATGCGCCGTTGCCCGGCGTCCTGCCGTGTTTGTAAATGTGGCCTTTTACTCCGAATGGATTCGTAAAGTTTTCAAATACTATTCAGACATGGAATCAAGTTACATGGGGTGAACTCCTGGCAAGTTGTGGTTCTGTTGCGGCACGTATATCAACATAAGGAACATGATGGTTGCTGACAAATGGCATATACAAGCGAAACAAACGACTTGGAGGCCAGATTTTTGTTTTTTCACTATGATTTGAAACCACTGTACGAGAACTGGTGCAAGACTGACAGACGAACCGCGAACAGTTCGGATATCATGCGCTCAGATATTGGTTGTTTTCGGTAAACCAACAAACTGAGTGACAATGTCTTAATGCTTCTAAGGAGTTTGTGGCTGGTAAGTGAGCACTCAAAAATCCAGAACAGATGGATACACGAACTGTGCTCGTCGGTATGAACGTATTTGTCTCAGACCAGAGCAGATATATTCAAAGTGTCAATCCCTGGAGATACTTGAATATGGCAATAACCCAACATTTTTGAGCGGGTGGAGCTTTGGTTTGTTACTCTTAGGGCTTACTTTGGATTTAAACTGGTTATTGAGGTGCAGACAGATATCTCATTTATCAGGCAATATTACCTGCAGGGACGTCACCTATAAGGGCCTGGTATGTTTCTGAAAGACAGGTGTCAACACAAATCACTACGAAATGGATTCGGATCAGTAAAATGCACAGTGGTTGCCATACTTGCCCAACTGGGATTATTTCAGCGGCGTAAGTGTATTTCCAAACTTCTAGAAGGATTCAGTGACATCGCAATGTTTTGCACCTTGCCTTACTCCAGTTTGGAGCGTACTGTGGCCCCTTTGGGGCTGTGTTTGTGTGTTGAGGAACTATTTTTTACTGCACTCCAGAGAGTGTGCTTATGTCACTCTGTATGTCAGTAGGTCTTATAGATCTCAAATTACAAGTATCTGAAGTCTTTCTTTTCTCATGGTGTAATATATCTGTCGAGATTCTATAAGCAGTTTGCAAACTATTTATTTATAACTTTTGTACATCCACTAAAACCGTGGCATTTCATCTTTCAGAACTGTTCATTGTGTTTAATCTGGCCTGTAGATCTGAGACATAACATTTGTAAACGAGACAAACTGAAAATATGTCTAACGATAGGAAAATATTGTTCGGTTGTGTGTCATGACGCAAGATGACTCCCTAAAGGTCTATAAGATGCACATGTGTGTAGTCCAAAGTGGAGGGTCTTTAAAATTGAAATTTAACCAAAGGATACTGCAATACTAAATAGCGTAAAGCAGTCAAGTACAGCTCTTAACAGGCAGGGTATATTTTTCTAATGTTTATGGTGCGTTTTTTTATAATAAGAAATGTATTATGTTGTGAATTTGATATGTTTGCTATGTATATAAGGTGCCTTTTGAATGACATTTTATCCATTTTATACTTTGTTTCAACTCAGTGTTGTGGTTTCACTTTGCGCTGCTGCCATCAATGGTCATAATTTCGAATCTCGAATATCTAGGCTGCTGTCATTTTGAACACTTTTAATGACTATTTTGTATTTGTATTTAAACCTTCAGTACATTTAATACCATTTAATTTGTGGATGATTCTAATTTCTAAATAGTTTTCTTTATTTTTTTAGTTATCATTAAAGATCTCATGGATGATCCTTAAAGACCCACTGAAGTGCCTTAAAATATTATTTCCACACTGTAAAGATTTGTTGGTTTCATTTAAAAAATAAGTTACCTGGTTGATTTAACTTAAGAATATTAGTTGATTCATTAGTTTTCAAAAATTTAAGGCAACCAGGTAGCTTCCTTTAAGTTGAACCAATATTTTTACAGTGCACTGAAACAGAAGGGTGGGGCATAATGAGTGGCTCCACCCCCTTTAAATAACCAATAGTGTTTAGTGCAGAATGATGTCATAAAAATGCTTGATCTGTTTAATACTGCAAGTTTTAAATGCTCATATTTTCTAAATGAAAATCTTGTCAATGTTTCTGGGCAAACACGTTCATAGATATCCTCGAGGCAAACATATTCATAATAAAATCCAAAACAACTTTTGATATCATGGGGACTTTAACGTTCTGATAGGGCCTGATGTGTTTCTATACCTGATACTCTGAGAGCTCATAGCTTTCTATTTTTTGAGGTCTGATGTTTCAACCGCACTGAGAGTGAAGGTCACTTTGCTTTCAACAAGTTGTGTTCAGGCAACCCATAGTTGATGAAAACATCCTCTATTACGGTCAATAAGAAAAGGATATGTGAGGAAAAGGGCACACAAAGCCAAAGCAGTAGTTTCTTGTTTCCTTCAGAGCGTTCAAATCAGCAGAGGTCAAAGGTCAGAGTTTACGCTGTTGAAAAGCGATCTGGATTTATAAACCTGTTAGCGCAGAGTTACTTCAGTTGAGTTTGAGCAAGTCATATGGCGAAACAATCATAGCTGAGAGTAATGCTTTTTAAAGACCCAATTCTCGAGCGTAAGCTCTTTTTGGTTCCAGCCTATGATAGATTTGCGTTGCAATGTGAGCTTAAACTAATACACCTGATTCAATTAATCCAATAGCACTTGATTATTGTTGAATCAGATGTGTTAGTTCAAGACTGGAACAATTTTGGCTATCGTGGGGTCCCGGAGGAGATAAACTGAAAAGCCATGGATCAGACACTATATGCTTCGAGGGTTAGACGGCCGATCTTCTATACAGGACTCCAATGTATCGTAAAACCCTGAGGTTTTGTGTTTAATCAAGAGAAATAACACAACATCTGACAAGCGTTGAAGGAATGCGGTGTTGATGAGAATCATTTACTGTATTGCTCTGTTATGACTCTCAACCAACTAATTTTCTGCTTGAGTGCTTTGGTAACTGCATTGAAAATGTGTCTCCCCGATCTTATGTTTCTTTACGAGCATCATAAGAGTTTATGCAGAACGGTGTATATTTTCTTTTGCGTTTTTAAAGTTATCATACTGTATGCTTCTGATCTTTCCACAGGGCTTACGGTTTGTCTAAGATTAAGACTATCTAAGACGAGTAAAAAAAAATACAGGAACATCTAACAAGCAAGTAAAACTTTAGATTAATGGCATTTATATTAGAAATTAGACTGTGGATTCGATCTCTGCATGTTTGTCCAAACTCCCTGATAGCGTTTAAGCGTTCTGGTTCATATCCAAGTGTTGATCTTGTTCAGTTACCGTGTAGAAGTATGTAAGTCCAGGCCAAAGCTCACAGGAGAGATTTTTTACCAGATGAACCTGCACTGACAGCATGGCCTGAGAGAGCACAAGAAAGCTATAGTACTCACTGTCTATTTGTTAGGTCAACGTAGGTACTCCAAGCAAAAAGAAAACACCAGGGCCCTTGATGCATACGCTGTGGTTTGAAAAACGGAAACTCTTGGCCCCTGGGTATTTTCACATATAAAATGCAATCTGACTACTATGGCTCCTGGATGTCTCAGTCCATAATGCCCCTGACTGATTTCAAGTCGTCTTATGTCATAGTCAAGGAAACACACTTTTATGAAGTTATTTAGAAAAATGGCCCCTGTTGTGTAACATAGTTTAAAGAGATGCATGGACAGGTAAAAAGCTGGGTGTAAGCCATACACAGGGCTTAACTACGTCCAGCCTCATAAATATTTATACATGTTGCATCAACTAAAACTATGACTAGTGTAGACCAGGGGTTTTCAAACTGTGGGTTGGGAGTTTGACCCACTTGTGGGTCGTACAGTGCACTCTCAGAATAAAGATACAAAGTTGTTCCTGGGAAGGTACCTATAAATATGAAAACATGACTTTTTCCATGTTTAAGTGCTATAACTAAAAAGCTTCTATCAACCTAGAAAATGAAAAAGAACAACCCAGGAAATTAGTTTTTGTAAACCATTCTCTGCAAGCATGTGAAAAACAGGTCATTGAAATGTGTCTCCCCTTATGATGTCAGAAGGGGATAATATCGCCCCTTAATCTGCACTATCCAACCAAGATACTGCCATTTAGTGCAGAGATCAGCTCATTTGCATTTAAAAGGACACACCCAATAGTGGCACATTTTTGCTCACACCTGCACAGTGGCAATTTGAACATGTAATAATAAATTATCTGTGGAGTATTTTGGGCTAAAACTTCACATATGTACTCTGGGGACACCAAAGATTTATTTGACATCTTAATAAAATCTTGTGAAATGTCCCCTTTAAATATTTCCTAATATGTACCATTTTGGTACAGACATGTACCTTTGAGGTACCAGTATGTGCCTTTAAGGTACCAGTGTACAAATTTTAGGTACAAAAGTGTACTTTTTGACAGCTTTTGTAACTTGTACTTTTCTGAGAGTGTGCACGGGATAATGTGGGTCAAGCAAAGTCACTTGGCTGTAGCAGTGAATGACACAAAAAACTGTTAAGTCCACTAATGACAAGCAATGACAATGTTTTAATATGATAGGGTATCAGGAAAAAAATGTCAAAATGTGTACCCCAGTTATCACTGTGGGGCAGTACCCTTTTAAAATGTACAGCTTTGCACCTAAAGAGTTCAATTTAGTACCTCAAATATTGGTCTCAAAGTTACATATAAACATTATACGTAAGGAATAATTGAGGAGCGGTTGTTGAATTATTCGAAAATAATGCACTTCCAAGGTGGTAATGCGGGTGTGCATTATGTTCAAATAAGGACCGGAGTCAATTATTCCACTTATACCTTGTTTTTTTTTTTTAACAAACATTGCTCTGGTGGTAATTTTAAGACATTTGACAGGTAAATAATCAACACCCGTGGAACATTTCTTAACCAATCAGAATGAAGAATTAAACAGCCTCATGTTAAATAAATATACATAAATATCTGTATTGATCTGTACCTAATGGTTCATATTAGGACCTTTTTAAAGGGTCCTAATATATTTAAAAAAAAAATTCTAACATTGTGCTGGTGTAATCGGCCCTGATGTGACCCTTACTCCGTGCTGCTGTTTATAGGCCTTTGTGATTCTTCTCTGTTTTCATCTCTTTATTTTTCCACACAAGTTATTTAAGTTATTTTCATCTGGATAAATGAGTCAGGCAATCTGTTTATCAGTTCAGACATTCTGAGTTTTCGGTTCATTTAATCTTTAAAGCACCAAACCCTTTATTTATTTACATGCTTCACATGAAACATGTAATCAAATCTGAAAACATTATTCGACTTTTAAAGCTTTTTGTTTATGTGTGAGATGGTATTTTTTATTAAATAAACTAATTTATCATAAATTCTGTGTAATTAAACATCAGATGAATAAGGCTACTAACCGACAGCACTACATTGTACAATTAAATATGTTTTGTTTAATTCAAATTCTAAGTTTGAGAGTGTTTCAATGCATGCATTTTCTTTGGGGGGCCGCAGAGGGATGCACCCTACACAAGGAGGCTGCATGCCAAAAAGATTGAGAACCACTGATGTACATGTTCCACATCAATATCATATGCCATTATTTTTTTTCCTTTGCTGCCATCTACTGTCCACAACATCCACATCATGTCGTTGCATTTTGGTCCTGCAAACCTCAAAACATGGAAACATTTTGTGCAATCAAAGTTTGATGAGAAGCCCACTGTGAGCAATTAGCCATGAAGATTCTTTCGTCCGTGTTCGAGGGAACCAATCGGTACCCAAGGTCCTGGTTTCCGTGGTGAGATAGCGGCACATAAGTCTCTGTGTGATTATCTAATGGGAATGCATTTGTGGTCAAATGAGCCAATGGGAAGGTGTTTTTGTCGATGTGATGGGCCACTGGAAAAGTGGATTGTCTGTGATAAGTCACTGCGCTGTTGTTATTTAAATAGCAGTCAAGTGGGCTTTCTGGAGTCTCTGACAAAGACATCAAAGCATTTGTGCCTCCCAGAAGCCTTGGCCTGGTCATACCTGTGATAGAGAAATAATTGGCTCTGATTACAATCTGTGAGGTACTGTTTGTGTAACAACTTTGTGATAAATAAACACTGTAATGGTGAATTAAGAATCTACAGTCAGAAAAATTGTCAAATATGTACGACTAGGCTGTACCCTTTCAAAAAGGAAAATTGTGCACCTAAACACCTCTTAGTAGCACCTCCGTGGTACATATTAGTACCAAATGTATACATATCCGTACATACTGGTACATTTTAGGGTACAGTAACAGCTGAGGTACATATTTTGACCTTTTTTTTTTTATAATGGCTTGGCAGTCAAAGTGATGACAACATTGGCACTTACCTAGTGATTCCTTTTGTTCTCTTCTCATTCTTGCTCTGTGATTGGAGAACCAAACCTTTAAGAAGAAGATTGGAGATTACACACATTCAAAGTCAAATTAGATTCAACAATCTTAATGCAAATCTAAAGGCAGTGCATTGCAATTTAATATATTTCAGAGCATAGTGATTTGAAATTTGGTTTAAAATGACCTTTATAGCATCCTGTGGAAGATGAATCTCATCAGATAGCTTTTCTTTGGTAAGCAGGTCTGGATACAGCTCATGGATGAACTCTAACAAAGTAAAGTATTCAGGTATTACATCACACATGATCTTGCACACTAAAATGAGACACAATGGGTTGTTTAACATGCCAGACTGTAAATGTAAGTTTCTTTGGTATTCACCTTTCTCTAACCTCTGGCATTGATCCGAAGTAAAAGCGATTCTGTTGCGATTGCCATGGTGGTTGATGTCTGATTGTTGTTGATTCATCTGGTCTGTGGTCTCTAAACTCCTTGCCTGCACATTCATTTGTTCGCATACTCTCACATCTAAGGTGACATGGGAGCTGGTGGTTAGATATAAACAATGTAAAGTTTTCCACTCATAGTATTTGAATTAGACAGATTACCTGGATGGCTGTGTTGTACACTTGAATATGCACCACTCACAATGTCCACATCTTGCTGTATCTTCTTAAGAATACGGTTTATTGAGGACACCTGATGATATGATTGAGAGTCGTAATGAGATTCATGTCTGCATATTTTTGATGCCTTAAATTTTTTATTCATTTTGGCTTACTGTTTGATATTTGAAGTTTTTGATTATAGCCTAGGCTACTTTAAATTTAAGGCAGCATTTTTTTATCAGTGTAAGATTTATTTTGCCCATCAATACAATGTTTTACCAGCTGTCTCCCAAAATTATAGTGAGTTTACTTTGAGAAATATTTATATTAGAATAAAAAACATTTATTGGTTTATGTTTATTTATGTTAATTATCATTATGTTAATATATAGCAATGTACATTTATTAATCTGTCTTAATATTAATTGCAGCATTAAAACATTTAAAATTTTACATCATTTGTTAACATTAGTTAATGCACAATAAACAAGACATTTGGGGCCAGATTTACTAACAGCTTGCGACAGCGCAAACGGTGCTTTATGAATTACGAACGCGATTACTATGCTTTGCGCTCGTCAATTTACTGGTTTTTGCGCAGGTTGACGTCTAAAAAGCATACGGACCCGCTAATTTGCGCTGATCTTGGTAGATTACGTTAGTCATTATGGAAATTAGATTTTTGCGCATGAAAAATGTGCGTCTTCTCAGTAAATCACCCGCAGAAATGTCCACTCCCTTCGGCTCTTTATTGAAATTGCGCTTTTATGCTAATTTGCCATGATTAGTAAATCTCGCCCTAATTATATTAAATAACATTAACAGAGACTTTAAATTATCTAAAATTACATTGCTTTATAGTTTCGTGCATTAAATAAAGCAACAAAGTGTTACCAAAAATATCCAATAATGCATTTAAGGTATTAATGAAAAGAAAAGTCTGGCTTTAATTGTATGTCAAATAGTTTATTTTAAAACATGAATCTAAGACATTTTTACAAGGATGAGAAGTGTGACAACTATGCTTCATTCTTCCTTATCCATATAAATATAAAAAATATTCATTACTGGTTAATTAAAAACATATTGCCAGATACTTCTTTGAAAAACAAACAAGTTTTCACCTACGCTGGGGACCTTATCTTCTCTGCAGACTCGATCTGCTGCCAGTTTTTGTCGGATTTCCCAGGCGAACAGTGTGGGCTTTTGTCGTTTGTACTGCGCTATGATGGAGATGACTTCAGGAGTCAGGAGTCTGGGTCTGCTGCCTCCAGTAGCTTTAGGACCAATGACCCCTGTGCGCTGAAACCTACCCAAAATCTTACTAACACAGCCATTGGAAACCTGTAGAAAACACAGATGTTAGTTTCCAAATAATCACAAAGTAAAGGTAAGAGTTAAATGTTATTATACCTTCAGTATTCTGGAGATCTCACAGGGTCGTACGCCCTCTGTGGCGAGTTCAACCATCAACCTCCGTTTATAGACTGGAAGAGGACGACCGTTCACAAACACACCACCTAGCTGATTCAGACTCCCTTCTGCTGAACCATATCCACAAAGTGCATTATTTATGAGGTTTTTGTTTCAGATTTAGTTAAGTATAGGCAAAGTTATGTTATGTGAAACACAGCATTCTGAATAAACACAACACATATTGGTTTCCATTACAAATACCATTAAGATCAATCAGCTGTTTAAAACCATTACATTTAACCATTCCATTACGTAGTGTGTTTTAGGTAGGATTTAATGGTGATCTGTTGGTACAAATTTGCTAGATAACATCCCACCAATACAATCCAACACATTACCAGTAGAGACCCACAGAAAGCATTATAGTTTCCATTAAAACCAGTTCAATTCTAACCATTAAATCCATTAGAAAGTTTGTTATTGTTTCTATTTTCTTTAACAGGAAAATATTTTATTGAAAAGTTTGCATTTGTTTGCAAAACATACAGCATTTTAAATAAAGTATAAATGAAAATTTGCCTTTAGAAATTTGTGGAGAAGTAAGAAAATATAAAAAATGTAAGGATTGTAAAGATCAAATGCCAACCTTCATTTGCCAGATCTGCATCTGCATTGCACACTCCAGTGGTAGCCTGGTAGCCTTGCATTGAAAATCATCTATTTGAGAGTGCACAACGAGGCAACTGCAGCTGATCGGCTGTTATTCTTGGAAGGAGTCTTGCGTGGCTCTCGCGCGCTGCCCACTCATAGTTTCCACATGTGGCTTCTTATATATATATATATGTATATAACCTAGTGCCCTTATCAAGATGACGTGCTGTCCAGATAGGAAAAGGTAAATAACACATGCTACAACTTCGCATGGTAACAATTCCAATGTTCACCAATTGGAGAGGTGCAACGTTTTTGATTCCTTATAAATCTGTTTTAGTCTAGGAAACCATGTTTGCTTTACTTTGAAATAAATAATGCTTGATTTTGGACCAGTCTGACTGAGTGCAACTGAAATTAGCACTTGGGTGTATATATGCACAGTTTGCAAGAAAGCAAGAGGTGATCTGATTTCAGCATCTAGCACTGCTGGACAGGTCCCTTGAAGAATGGGAAAATATGAATGAAAAGAAAAATAATATAAAAGATGGCACTCTACATATGAAAGGAGTACATTCTAAAGCTTTAAATCCATTTATAAACCCACAAGTTCCATTTTATTATTGTGATACTCAAACCACTGGAGACTGAGGCGCTTCAGTGGTCACGTGACTTGAGCATCTTTCATCCCTCCTCGCGACGACTTCGCGTGTTAATCAGATTTAGTTCTTTTAAAACAAACATTTGAAAACCTGCTCCGAAGACGACTGCCATATGGTAAAGTGCTTTTGATAAATCATAAATCCATCATGGAGCCTCTTTTATTACATTTTCTTTCAAGCATGAACAAATAGAGTCGAGGGGGAAATGTGGACCAATCGTGGTTTTATTTATAAAAATAGTGGGTCGAAAAACCCACACAGATGTCTCTTGTCTGGCCAGCAGATAAAATGTGTTGTAAACCTTTCAAAGGAAATATTTGGAGAGCAAATATTAGCGAGAGAGTATCCACACACGCCTCGTATTTGGACCTGCTCAATGACTAATTGGGCATCATTAGGTAAATCCACACAGATCGAAGATTGTGGAAATAAAGGTTTGGTTTTAAAATGCCATATGGTGCAAATTACACATTAACCACCCCTTACAGCATAAAAATATCCGCAGGACTATGCTGCGCATTTAAAAGAGACGAACAGTTTGAAGGCCAACATCTCCTTGCCAACGAGATCAAAAGACAAATTAAGTGTGCTATTAATTTATTATAGGCTACTTCAGAGACCTCAACTGCAAGAAACTTTACACACATGATTAAGTATTTAATTCAATCAAGTGTGTTGAATGAAATTAGGTCATGGTTAGCAAAAAAAATGAAATGATAATTCCTGTGCGCAAAACTGGCTGGAGGTGTAGTGGTGTTTACAATTTTAGCATTGAAATCAAACCGAATTTGATATTTTTAGGCATTTTGCATCAATAGAAATGCACAAAGAATATTAAAAAAAGCATTTTTCAACGTTGTGGTGTAAATTGTTGCAATTAAACTGCTACAATGCATCTGCGTAAATGTGCACATGAGGCTCTCCAAGCGCACACGCAAATCACATTATGCATTCACATGGAACATTCAATTTCAATATTGAGATGCAGCTTAAAATGCAAAAAAATTAAATGCACGATAATAGGTTTTTCCTTGATTCTCACAGTTAAAAAATGTAATGCATGTGTAGCTGATAATGATGAACTTCTTGTTTGCGCTCTCTACGGTTTCAAAGACGCCAAACCTCATGGTAGCGAATAAGAAAGAAAATTTCTGTTCCAAACCAAAAATGCAACTTTGTAAAATGTTTTAGATGTATCCACCAAATCTGTAATTAAATGAAAGAATTGCCCTTATTGCAACACTATAGTTTTAATTATAATAGCCGCAACTCTGGTTATATGTGACTGACAGGTCTTATTTTACTATTGGTTATCTATGTACCCAGAATTGTTACGTTTTTGCGTTAAAGCATTACAATGGGAGATGGCATCACTCTAGAATGTTAAAACAAATAATTAATTTAACTAATTACACACTAGATTGGCCAATATTATCATGGAAGTGACTTTGGTCATATCATCTTTTCAGGTCTTTTTTGATTGATGGCTTATGTTGAGTAAATCGTTCTCATCACATCTTCACATTACTGCACTGAAAGCGTATTTGAATTGCATTTTGTATCTTAAACTATTTATTATTCAAAATATTTATTATCTGCCGTTATATAAAACACCACACTGCTTGTGTTTCCATAATTCCTCTTTATAAAGAGACGCAGAGTGTGTCAGTGTTCACGTTCAAGTGATTTGCATGGTTTAAGATGCGTCTGAATTCGTATCCAATATCCTATCTAGCAAATATTTCAACGTAAATAAACTGTTATCTAATGGATTCAAAGAAACCTTGAAATATAAACCATTTAGCCATTTACGCACAAGAAAGTAAACGATATGTGTACCAGTAGAGCAATTTCATAAATGCATTTGCCACTAAATAGCTACAATAATTTAATCATACTTAGCAAAACGAAACGAAAAACGCAGAGCAGCAATCTCGTACAATTGGACACCATGCATTTTCTTCAATGTAGATGCGTAATATTGAGTTATGAGAGCAATATGCCTACTTAATATTTGTTCAATGGTGCCACCTTGTGGTCAAAATAATAAAACTATATCCATTGTTGAAATGTTGCCTTTAGGTTAGTGAATCAACCTTTAGGACTTCAAGCCCCCCTTCCATTGTGTACAATACATTTCTACTTAATTAAATATATTTAAATATATCTTGGAATAATTTTAAAGATTTATTTAAAGTTAGAAAATAACCAAACGCAAAATAACTTCCGTTTTAGCGGTTCTATCTTAATTAAATGCTTGTTTTGTTTTATTTTAAATCATCTTGAGCTTTGAAAGTTTGTAGGCGCCTGCCTAGTTGAAAAACACTGCTGCAGAAGACCAAAACTGCATTTGCATTTTAATATATAAACATTAAAGATGTTTGTCATAAATGAAAAACTCTTGAATTATATTGCGTGTGTGCAAAGTCAACCCAAATGAATGGAATTGCATTCTTTCATTTTGGGATCAACAAAAATTCATTTTCATTTTATTTTCACCCCAATTAACGTGTTCTCTGCTGTTACAGTTTATCTCTGTGCTGTAATTGTGCACAAGCTTTTTAAAATCTGTGCTGACGTGTCGCACCTCCCCGCGTACCGGATGTCGTCACTTGCGTTCTGACGTCACACTCAAATCGCCCAATTCAGAGCGCGAGCGCGACGCTTTGACCGAGGAAGTGCAACGTTTTGACGTGTACATCCGCGCGCTGTGCTTCCGGTTAAGCTCAGCGTGATCAGCCGTGCTCAGTCTCTCTTCTCATCCTCGGATCACAGTAGAGGCGTCTCACAGGACTTTCCTGGATTCTTTTACCTCTCTCTCTTCTCTCCCCGATCGGAATAATCATCCAGCCCAGCGGACATGGCATCAGCACCGGTTCAGTCCAACCAGGGTCCAGCTTTGCAGCTGCAGAGGGGAATAGTGAAGATGGTAAGAGAGCAGAAGTGTTGGACTGAGGTTGAAACTATAGCGGGTTGGCTAATTTACTAATGTCCAGTGAGGAATAAGTGACTTTAAAGCCTTTAAAAGTTGATGCATTATCCGCACCAGTTATTTTCCTTCATGTCTTGTGGATTTTTGCGAGTCTTGTTTCTGTAATGATGAACTAAGTTGAGCATTTTTCTTCAGCTGTGATCCAGATGGCCAGTTATACAACATTATATTCAGCACTTCCTTAAACAATGTAATTGTTTTTTGTTTTGATGTTTAAAATATTTTTGATTGTCAGTCGCTAAATCAAAATATTTTGCGACTAAAGCTTAATATTTTCGGAGAGGCACAGATTTCAAAACAACTAATGATAGTTTGCTAAACAAGTGTTTTCCACGAGGCTGAGTTTTAACAACAAGTTAAGAGACTGGTAGAAACTGTTAAAAAAAATTGCGTAATTTAATAAACTAATGACGACCTGTGAGGCACGAGCGCAATATGCAGCTCGCTGAGATTTAAGTTTGCTTCTTCTTATAGTGTTAAGACCTGATCACATCGAGTACTCAAGTCTAACGTTAAGTTTTAAAAGTCGTCAGTCCACAACACAACGATAACTACGCAAATGCACCTTTATTTTTTCCATCTGCTTAACGATAAATCATTTACAACCAATCAAGATCCATTCTGATTTAAAGGGCTTTCCCATTCATAACGTGAAGCTGCAGTGCGCGTCATCCATAACGTTAGTTATCGTTTAGTAGTGCTTTACCACAACTTATGCTGTAATCGTTACTGTCCCTTTGATATATTTTTTAAGTCGCGATCAAAGTTCAGGGCTGCACGGTTGATAATGTCTCGTGTCTATTCGTGCTGAATAGATAGTAGAAATCTGTTACGTCACGTGTCCAGACTGAATATCGCTCGCGAGCTCCTGACTTCTGTTATACACCGAGTCAGCCTAAATTTTTCTGAGACGCAGCGTTGGACTGTTTGCTTTGCTCAGTGGGAGCAGATACCAAAAACTGACACGTAGGTCTTTGGGCCACCAAAACGTGTCGGTCAAGAATCCCAGTACATACTGTTTAAGTAAAAACAAAACGACAATACGCAAATATAGGCTTGTTTATTAATCCTAAATGCCAGTGTTTAAAATCTGTAATATTTTTATAGCTCCCTGAACCCTACAAAAACGTTATCGTTGGTCTGATATAACCCTATGTCAGTGGTTCTCAAACTTTTTTGGCATGTGGTGCCCCTTACGAAAATTATTTTTTTCTTGTGGTAAAAGTGTAAAAAAACATGGTTATTTTTTTGTAAGGCCACCTTGTGTACAGTGCTCCCCCTGTGCCCTTTGTGGCCCGCCAAAGAAAATTTATGGCATTATTTTTTTTTTATCAAGTTGAATAAAACATTCATATTAGATTATACAATGTTGTGCTGCTGGTTAGTAGCCTAATTTTCTAAGGTTTAATTACACAGCATTTATGATAAATAAATGTATTTTATAAAATGTCATAAAACTGGGGCCACTCTGGCACAATCTCACGGCCCCCAATTTGAGAACCACTGTGGCACTGCCCTATGCAATAGAAGCTCTGCCAGGAATGTACACCGGAGGTCAGACGTAAACTTTCCAACCAGCACGCATGTTGTGCAGCTGTATGTTTTGAAATAAGGAGAAGAACCCTGTCTTAACATCATACACTGCTCTAATAAAGGTAATTGTGTGATCTCATATGAGGCTTTGACTTGCATGTAAACATTTATTCCTTTGTGTAAAAGAAAATGCTAAGAAATTTATTGTAGATTGCCAGATATGTATTTTGGTCCAAGTCCTACCCTATGTCGTGGCTTTTATTATAGTTTTGATTTTGCTCCTCTATAATGTATCATATTTAAAAAAACAAATCAGCAAAGTACCTCCCGAGTCTTACTCGACTCCATAGTGGATTCAAATTAAAATGTAAAGATATTTTCCGCCGTCCAAGGTTGTGGTAACCAAAGCCTGTGTATTTATTCATACAGTCAGTAATTATAAAGGCAGGGCTACCGAACCTCTCTAGAGGAAAGGATGAACTTTTCCCTGACTCAAACCAGAAACTACATGTAGATTTGAATTCTTATTAGTAGTTTTGATAAATGTAAGTGACGGGACATTTGATTGGATCAACTTCGTTAAGACCTCTAAAAAGATTCCAAAATGTTATCCCTAAAGCAAAAAATGTGCATGATGAGGCTTGTAAACATTAGTCTTGTGAAGACATCTCAAAGCTGCTCATTCAAATGCTAATGAATACAAACACACAGACAGTGTGAAGTAATCTTTATCTCACACGGGTTGGGCTTTGCCCTGAGGAACGCTAAATTTTTCACCACTTAGTGTTTGGCTTTTGTATTAAGCTGCATTTGTTCATTATTTCTCTGATGTTATCATTATTTGTGTATGTCATGGGTCTCCAACCCTTTTTCTGCAGATTTCAGTTCCAACCCCAATCAAATACACCTGAACCTGCTAATCAAGTTGTTCAGGGCTACCTAAAAATTAGAGGCAGGTGGGTTGGAGGAGGGTTGGAACTAATATGCAGGACAGGTGCCCTTCAGGAACAACATTGGAGACCCATGGGGTCATTGTTGTTCAGCACAAACAAACAGGTCCAGAAGGAACCATGGGAACCTTGGGCTCTCAGCATTTTTCCCCTGTGACTGTATTTGACTTGATTATTTGTATCATGCACTGGCAGTATTACTCTCATCACCTGATAGTTTGGTGATTTGATCAATTGCTGGAAGGGTAAACTAAAACAATGATGAGCAGAGTTACCCCAGAATGATAAGTTGTTTATTTCATGAACTCATTGATTTTTTTTATTCCCACAGGTCTTGTCCGGATGTGCCATCATTGTTAGGGGTCAACCACGAGGAGGCCCGCCTCCAGAACGACAGCTCAACCTGAGTAACATCCGTGCTGGAACTCTCGCCCGTCGTGCCGCTCAGGGCGTGCCAGAGAGCAAGGACGTACCAGATGAGGTGAACTTGCCCCTCTTTCTATTAATGCTAGTTCTTATTTAGGAGCTGGTATTCGACCAGAGAATATTTAAATCTCTCTGTAACCTAGCCCGCATTTACACTTAAAACCGAATGATGAAATTATCTTTATATAAGACTCACAAGATTTAATTCATGTTTATAAAACAAAAATTGATGCTGTGAAAATGTAATGATTAAGTTACAAATGAAAGTCACAATATAATATAAATAAATCCTATTTTAATTTGGACTGTCAGGTAAAATACATGTCTGAACCAAACATAAATGAATCGAGCATACATTTTAAATAACTTTGTTTAATTGTAATTAAAGTGATTTTAACCCCTTCAGACACTGCGTTCACTGGAATGGACATCACGTTTTGTGGTTCAAACCAACAAAAATACTGCTCAACCAATCAAAATAAGGCCTACTGAATAAACACCTGAAAAATCAGGTCTTAAGGATTAATTAATTTTGCATTAGTTTGAGTTTTAAAGGTTATTGTAAAAAAATTGTCCCAAAAGTGCCTTTCCCACAGTGGAAGTTAATGAATATGTTTGTATTAGGGATGCGCCAAATTTTCAGCAACTGAAACTATTTGTCCGAAAATTAAAAGCATTATGGATGTTCAGACAAATAAGTGAAAATAAGAATCAATGTTTCAGTGTGAGAGCCATGCACGCTTTATAAATGCAACAAAAAAAGTCGGCTGTGTCGAAAGCTACATGATGTACAAACACATGATGTAAACAAAAACTTTTCTTCTGCAAACTATGTTAAGGTTAAAATTAAATTTTTTGTATATTTTTTTGTCTAGACTAGAGCAAGTAAAAAATCTTGATAAATCCATGTCTGTCTGGCATGGAATTGCTGTGAATAGCTTTGTGTTTTTTTCCAGGTGTATATACATTTTTATATTTATATATAATTAATTTTATATACAAATACTTGATATGTAAATATATTTTTTCTAAAATTATACATCTATTTGTGTATTTATATATTAATTCATTAATTATGCACAGTGAATACATGTGTGATGTAAACAAAAATTTTTATTCTGCAAACGATTAGTCTCGATTAATCGTTTTGCAGACCTACTTGAATTCTATATAAAATATTTTTTTGTTGTATATTTTTATGCTCTAGGGCAGTGGTTTTCAAACTTTTTTAGGAGCGACCCTAATTTAAAAAAAATTAAATTATTAAATTATAAAATTAACTGGCTAATCATTATAGTTTTTATAATACAATTGAATAAATTATTTTAGTAACATTTTTTTGAAATCTTTCTGGCGACCCAGTTTTTAATTTCTGCGACCCACCAGAGGGTCGCGACCCAGGGTTTGAAAACCACTGCTCTAGGGCAAGTAGAAATCCTTGGTTAATTCTTGTCCCTCTGGCATTGAATGGCTGTAAATAGCTTTGTGTTTTTCTTCTGTGCAGCCATGGGCCTTCCAAGCCAGAGAGTTCCTGCGCAAGAAAGTAATTGGCAAGGAAGTGTGTTTCATCGTAGACAAACCAAAAGGCATTCAGAGCAGAGAATACGGCATGATGTTTCTGGGAAAAGGTGAGCAATATTTATGGATATCTTTACAGAAGTTCTGCTGTAAAAAGTGTGCATTTCTGGGTCACTGACATCACATGCATGATTGAGATCTTTTGGTGTACTTTAAAATTAAAAATTATTCAAGTACTCAGTATAAATTAAATTAGATGTCATATGTGCCTTGTTTTAACACTATAGTATAGTTGTTATAGTAACTTGTCCCTTCGGGATTTGATTTCTCCATAGACACAACGGGAGAAAATATTGCTGAGTCCCTGGTGGCAGAGGGTCTCGCCACAGTGCGCAGAGAGGGGATCAGAGGAAATAAGTAAGAAACCTGCATCCTATCATTTCCTTACTGCTATACGCACAGAGAAAGGCTTTGTTCTGCATTGAGTAGTGTCAGTGCAGATCACGCACCCATTGTTACAACGTTCACAATGTTTACGAGGTCTGCCTGCTTTTTTTCTTTGTCTGAGGTCATGATGCCACAATAGTTGTTTTGTTACAAAAACGACAAGATGGTTTGTGCATTCATATCTAAACTTCTAGTTTCTTCATTTGATCTCTTACTCCCTCTTCTGGTCACATTTGCTCATCGCAAGTTTCTCCATCCTTCTCCATCATTGCCGGCTAGCGATGGTGTAATATTGTCCTAAGCTTTTGGGACTTAATGATGCGTGTGTTGGCTCTGTGAAATGGCCCTAAACAATTGCCACTGGAATCTGTTTGCTTTAGGCTCATTTTCCCTGTAGGAGATGGTGGTTTTTGTCCGTCTGGTTTCTCTGCAGCCTTTAACAGCTTCTCATTAGCCAGTCCTGCTGTGGCCCATCACAGACCACTGGATCGACTATCATCATCTCCGAAGGAAGCGTGTTTAAACCTGGGCTGCACTTTGCCCAACAGCTCTTAGTTATGCACACCCGCATCAGGCTGGATGCCCGCTCCCTTCTTTATAAGACTCTCTGTTTCGAAAAGATGAGGAGAAATAAAACTTTACAAGACAAAGATGGCAGCCGAGATTTGGCAGGCTGTTATTTTCTGTAGTTAAAATTTATGAAGGCCTCAGATAATTGGAGCTTTGGGCTTCGTGTGTAACAGGCAGAAAGGGTCTTTTATTTTGACATTTGCGATGTCAGGATTGTCTATTACTGCGTGAGTGATTTTTGTGTTTTTAAGTGTCTTGTTAATGCCAGTGAGCTTTGTGTTTGTGTCCAGTGTCATTCTAGCTCCGTCCATAGCTGCCCACAGTATTTTTACTTGCTGTCAGTTGAAAAAAAAATGGTTAAGTGGCGTTCAGAGTGCCCAGCTGCCACACAAATTGTTTCTTGTATAATAATTTGTACATACTGCATATAAATAGTCTATACATGTTTTCTATGGAGAGTTTTTTAGATTACCCCTACCCTGAAGAAGGCTATCTGTGCCGCTACGTGTGGGTTGCTTGCTGCCCAGTTTAATGTTTTTAATGTTATATAGCCATGTCTAAATAAAGGCTTTTTATATTTTTTGATATACGAAGAGTGCCTTGGATACCCCCTTTTTCACGTTTTGCATACCCCATAGCAAAAAGCACCTAACACATTTTTTCTAAACTAATTTCTTCAGCTATTTCTGAGCACTTTGGATTTTCTCTGATTTCAGTTTTTTAGATTTGTTCGTGCCAAGGCTTGCAAGTATATTTCTGCACCAATATATTAAGAATTATTAGATTCACTTGCTGCTAAATTTTATTTACGTTTTTGTTAATGAGTTGGTTCCCTCCTCTTTAACAAAGGGTTGTGTATGACAAAAGTGTAAAGTATACATGTATTAAATATTTTTTTTTTTTTCAGATTTTGAACTAGAGGAAATTGAGTTTTTCATAAAAATAAGTACAATAAGCCCTCGTCTAGCAATCTCAATGCTCTAAATAGTCATTAAAGACCTAAAATGATCTTTATTTGTACGTTTTCTGAAAGGTGTATCCAGGGTTTCCCGCAGCACTTTTCAGTTCGGGCGGCCCACCTAAGCTGGGATACCCACCACCTTAACTAGGTCGTCCAAAAAAAAAATTCCACCAAACGCCACATGGCCGAAATGAAAGACATGGTTCGTCACTGTCTGGAGGATAACTAGCCTGTTGATAAAACATTTAATTCATAAATAATCTAGTATGTGTTAATTTTCTGTCATAGTTTCTTCAAAATTAAGTTTTATTTGAGTGTTTTAAATAAAAGATTTTCATCATGACGCGTACGCCCCGCCCCTTTGATTGCCATGCTCCCGGCCCGCCCACCTGCACAACCCTACCACCTTAACTAACAAATTTTCTGCGGGAAACCCTGGTGTATCGTCCTTAATGCTTAATCTAATACAATATTCATGACATTTTGTTTTAAAACATGCAGAAATTAGCAAATAAAGTGAAGGACTTGCTTTATGTTATTAAGAGAGAGAAGACATGAAAACGCTCTTTCTTGTGCTGACTGACAGATCTGAAGCGTGCACAGACGTGCGAGCCTGATATATAGACAGCTACACAGAATTACAGTTTTAAAAATATCTGTTTTGACAAGAATTCACGCAAATATATAATCTGTTATGTGAATGTTTGGTTAACTGTTGGGAAAAAATATCTGATGTGTTACAGTAGATCTTAAAGCTGTCTGTCTCAATGTCAATCAAATAATAAAAGAAAGAAAAAAGTACGACATATTTTTCCTATAAAAATAGTTTTTGACTTTATGTGTGTTAGAAACCATTGGATTGGCCTGGATTTTCTGTATCATTTTGCCTGCTCGGGTCACTTTTAAGGTTTGAACACCATTGAGTTTTCTGATTTCCCCTGGCTTGTGTGTTATTTAGACGTCATGATAAATTTGTTAGCTTCCTGTTCCTGTAGTTTATTTTATTGATGCAGTCATTTGTAAAATAATATTACATTTAGATACTATTATTGTTAGAGACAGCTATTGTTGTTACCGAAAAAAGCAGAGCATGCGTTTTCTCCATAGCCGGCATTATTGTCAACAGAATATGGAACAGACATACTGTACTTGAGGTTGACGGGTGCCCAATTTAACCCAAATGAAACCACTGTGTGCAGGCTAGTAAGCAAACATCTTTGTGCAGCAAAATACGTATGGTATCTTGGGCTATGCTTTGAATTTTATTGTAGGTACTTAAAAAAATAAAAATATTTCGTTTTGGAAATAAAATTGCGTCTGCATTGAATGAAATAAATCTGATATTCCTGCAAAATGCATTTGAATCAGATGATGGTGTGTTCATTTTGCATCATCATGACATGAATATAATGCTAAAGATAAGTTAATATAAGTTGATCTTTCCATCAAAACATCCATAATTCGTCATTTAATTTTCATTAGTAGTTTGTTGTCCAAGCCAAGACATGTAAGGAAGACATGTTGAATCATTAAAATGATCGCTGGTCAAACACTGACTGATTTCTATACCCAGATGTTTCCGCACCCAAAACCCTCTTTTCATCATAGTTTCTGATTGATGCTATTTTTTTCTGTGCTGCTATTTTCTCTATAAGTGTGCTTTACTCCGTGCTACTCGAACCGATAAAGGCTTATTCAATATCTGACAAGCGTCTGCAGTGGTCAGCCAGTTTAATTCTCTTTAAAGATAATGATGGCTTTTAGAGCATCAGAGGCGTTCATTTAAATGTGTGTTGGCTTTTGATAATAGACTCATTTAAGGAGCTTATCAGAGCTTCAGAAAGGCTCTGCTCAATGAGAAACCTCCATTTCTGTTGCTTAAAACATTGAAGTTTTAAAGAAAAAAGTTGATCTTGCATCTTTTATTTTATGAATTCTTTTGGTAAACTCTTGGGTTGATATTTACCGGACTTTGTATTGTGTGTTTCAGTCCTGAACAGGCCAGACTGTGCGATTTGGAGGACCAAGCGAAGGCCAACAAAAAGGGTCTGTGGTCTGAAGGTGGAGGTGCACACACCATTCGGGATATGAAGTATGTCATTGAAAACCCTCGTAACTTCGTGGACTCACATCACCAGAAACCAGTCAACGGTAAGATGAAATGAGCTTTATATTTTTAAACAAAGGCATGAAAGAACTTCTGTTAAACATGAGATTAAATAACTTATTCATGCACTGCTTGTGTAAGCCATGTTTGATGCCTCAAAACAGGGCTTGTTCAAAAGTGTGCCATTATTCTGAAATAAATACCAGAAGGAAGCGCTACAGTTTCATAAATCAGTGAATGGTTTAGATCGCCGAGAATAGCTTTGGCTTTGCTCTGCGCACAGCTCATTTCTCCAATTTAAACTGAATGCTTACAGTCGTGAGAGTTAACCTTCATCAGAGAGCGGCCAGCAGCTCATTGTAAATGATCATGAGTCACTAAATGCTACAGAACTGTGCCCTGTTTTGCACAACCAGTAATGGGCTGATTGAATGCAAATCAAAAGTCAAAGTTTGGTGACTGACTGTATTTGTGAAGTTTGTGTATTCGAAAAAATACACTTAGCCACATAAACTGTAATGGTTTAGTGATGAATCACCTGCTCAGTGAATTTTTCACGGCAGTCGCTGTCTAGTAATGGGAAGGGAGCTGTGCATTTTTGCACACATGGTGTTTTTAAAAAAAAGACCCCTAATGTAACTGTGTGATTTTTTTTATACTTTCATCATTTGCAATGTTTGTAGTTGTATCTTTTGTGATTTTGCAACTGTTTATTGTAAGTTTTTTGCCAAAAAGCTTGCACGCACTTAGTGGGTTTTGCAGCAAAAGACATTTAAATTTGTTAAATACCAATACAATGACTAAATGAGTTTTCATTTTTTATGAAAATAATGCATTTCACTTACTTACTCATAACCTTTTCATCGCCATTAAAGCAAAAAAATGTTAATTTACAAAAAACAACAATGTCAGATGCACTTAGAGGGTTTTGCATCTTAACTCTTCATATATTTATCATGGAGAAGATAATTTAAGCATGAAATAATGTGTGATCTCTCTGTTTTTAAAACGGAAAGTTAAATAAACATTGATTTTCACTCCTACAGCCATTATCGAACATGTGCGTGATGGCTGCATGGTCCGAGCTCTTCTGCTTCCCGACTACTACCTAGTGACAGTCTTGCTATCTGGAGTTAAGGTGAGGTTCAGTTGTTCTCTACATAGCATCATGAATAGTGAAACATAACAGTCCTATGCTCAATGTCTAATATTTAATAAGCTAATGTTAATATTCCAGACCTTAACCAACTTTATTTTGCCTGAATATTTTTGGAGACTATAGCCTTCACCCTTTGATGTAGGCGTTGCATTCCTTGTTGGCTGTAAATCACTGTTCAGGTTTCTGTTTCTCATTGTTAGAGCAGATACGCAATTTGCTTTAATGATAATGCTTATGAAAAATCTGTCTCCAGTGTCCTACGTTTAAGCGGGAAGCAGATGGCACCGAGACCCCCGAACCCTTCGCAGCAGAAGCAAAGTTCTTCACAGAGTCCCGACTGCTCCAGAGAGATGTGCAGATCATTCTGGAGTCCTGCCCCAACCAGATCATCCTGGGCACCATCCTGCACCCGGTATGTCATGTCATCTTTCTCTGATATCTCCCATAGTGTCTTTGACTGCAGTGAAAATGTGCCCCTCTAAATTGGTATTTAAGCTAGGGCATCTAATTTTGGTTATAAAATCATAAAATATCTGTAAAATGTACATGAGGTTGTGATTGGAGATCCATGGATCCAAACTTGTGGAAAGGTTTGCCCATCAATTTAAATAGTTGATAAACTAATCTTACGTCCACATGAACTCGTCACAAGCTAAAAACTCTAGTTTCATTGGCTATGACAACGTTGCAACCGGATATTGCAAAAATCTTCACCTTAGCAGGAATTTTCATAAAAGATTGGTTTCAGTCACCTGCGTTTGTGTAAGGGGGGGGGCGAACGGCCAAATCGCATAGAACAGGTTATGGTATACCCGTGTACGTGTGGACAGGGCAACAGTCAGCATTGTACCTCACAAAATTTGTCTTATAGTCGAGTCCAACTCGATTCTGAGTCGAGACCTGAGATCAAGTGCCAAGTCCAGATAAAGCCAGATTTCTTGATTTAGACTCGATTACACCAGTGCATATAGTCAATATAAATGATTGGTGGACCCCTTGTATAGATGGCTTCAGAATATAACCCTACTCTCATTCTATCGTCCCACCTGTTTTCCTTTTAAAGCAAGGTCAATGTACTTGTCATGATGCATGTGGCCCTGTGAGAGTGCAGATGAGGCCACATTTCGGAACCTGGAAATAAGTTTGCGCTTTCGGTAGGAATGATTGTCTACACTGACAGTTTGTCTCTGGTCTGCGCTGTTGTGTAAAACACCCTGTGCTCATTTCCGTTATTTATGATGTGAATGGAAACAGTCCCGAGCTGAACCTGACGGGACGCAGCCAGACTACAAATGGGCCCCCGAGACCACCTGACTTTTGTACATGCATTCACTCTGATGCTATCACTGAATAGTCTATTCTTTAAATGTCGGTGAAATATTTTGTCAGTTCGAGGGATGAGTCCCAGTGGACGTCTAGTAGTCTATTTGATGGAGGGGGGGGGGGTCAAGACGTAATTTAAAGGGATAGTTCACGCAAAAATGAAAATTCTGTCATTTTCTCAATGTTGTTATCAAAATTTTTTCTAATGAACACAAAAGAAGATATTTCAGGCGTACCGCATCACTGATCTAACATGATGTCACTTTGTTTATTACAGAACGGGAACATCACAGAGCTGCTTTTGAAGGAAGGCTTTGCACGCTGTGTGGACTGGTCAATGGCTGTGTACACCCAGGGAGCTGATAAACTCAGAGCGGCTGAACGGTCAGTCCATCGCAGTTTATTAAAACTGTATATAGTGTGTATTTCAAAATGCGCTTTTTATCTGAGCTGCTGGATCAGACGGCAGAGCTTATTAAATGTCTCCGTCTGCCCTTACGGTGTATCAGCAGAATAGTTTGGCAAGTGTAGCAACTTATCATGCTGCCATTGAAGAAACACCTTTCTGGAAATCCACCTGCTTACTTACTCAAGCATAATACCCAATCACAATGAAATATGAAGGCGTATTAGGTTACGTGTTTAATCCAATTAAGTGCACTGTATTTTATGCACTATTCCACTGAAATCCAATTTTTCTCTTTCTAAAACTTTGCAGATCAGCGAAAGAGCGTAAAGTGAGAATCTGGAAGGACTATGTTGCTCCGACAGCTAATCTTGACCAGAAGGACAGACAGTTTGTAGCGAAGGTGAGTTTTCGGCCTTCCTGAAAATCTCTCAGACGCCGTTTGTCTCGAAATCGCAGATGAAATGTCGACATGGTTTTCAGAGAAGCGGTGAAATTGATGCATGACTACTACAAGATGGTCTGTGCTATTTCGGAAGGTTGCTGAAACGTGTTGGTCTCCAATCAGACTTTAGGTCCGACAGTTTAGGTTTGTTTTGCTTAAAAGACTCTTCCACACCAGCAAAGGGTGACATTTCACCAGCTGAGTCTCAACACGATAAGAAATGACCTTCTCTCCACTTCATCTTCTCTTCAGACTTCTTTATACCGGCCTGTTTTGAAGAATACTTGAGCACGGCAGCCTTTATAAAGTGCTGACTGCGGTTGACGTGCTTGTCTCCCTGACGCCTTGTTCTCTATTGTGTCTGTCAGCGAGGCAGGGCTTTCAGGTCTCAGGTGTTTCATTTCGTTTTGCATACTCCGTAAACTCAGCCTTGGGCCGTCTCAGCGGTTCTGTTCAGCTGCAGCCTTCAAAGCTCCCCTGGTAAATTACGCTTGAATCTCTGTTTTTGCATCCCTGGCCCAGAATGCAGAGGGAGAGGTTTAGACAATGTTAGCGTTGAGGGTTTTGTTGCGCTCGAGTGATGTCTTGGAGGTGGAATGAAATCTTAACATTTTAAGTCTAAAACAGAGCAGAAAACACAACCGCACAGCTTTCCTACTTTTCAACGAGCTTGGGCGGTTGTGCTCCGGTAGCGTCTGCCGTTGCTAGGCAACATTGAGCCACACTCCCCATAGATTCAGTTATGTGTCTCCATGCATTGTTTCATCAATTTTTTGTCGAAATTGACAGTTTTGTTAGTTCGTTTGTTTGTTCTGTGCATCACTGTATAGTCATTTATAACCTGCATTTGAAAAAGCAACACTCGTCAAACATAATCGTTATACATATTCATGAAAATACCTGAAAACTTTTGAAGAACAGCAATCTAAATATATCCTTAAGCTATTTCCTGGAGCTGCGTGTGTAATGGTTCTTCATCGTTGAGTTTCTGCACGAGAGCGCCCCCTGGCTTTTGGATGTAGCGGCATCGTAATTTATGGAGAAGCATAGCAAGCATCATCGGCCGATATATTGGTGCACTCCTAATAATCTAACTTTTGACAGATTTAGTGTTTAGCGGCTTTTGCATCTGAGCTCCTCATGTGTTCTTGGTAACCATATCTTTGTCACCATTAAAGACATTAATTGATAGGTTTTCATTTAATATATTTTTCTCGAACATATCACATTACCACAGTACATTAGGTGGGCGGGTTACGGTAACTTCTTAAAATATTTTGAACTTTGAAATATTCATGCCTGGCTTTGGTTGTGTAAAGGTGTCGGACTGCAATCTGTTTACCGAATTAGTTTAAAAATCGGCACACGTGCAAGTATGTTTTCCCTGAGTCAGAAAACACAGGCAGGGAGGAATAAAACATTCATATGAGCTTTAGCTTGGCTCAGATCTCTGCAAGCCTAAAGTTAAAGAAGATATACTTTGAAATTGTGCGCCTGTGTGTGTTTAAACGTGTGAAAATGAGTCAACAGAAAAAGCGACTGACGGAGGCAGAATGGCGAGTATTTGTAAGCTGTTTTTGTGTCCTGCCACACAGCTCGGGCTGTTTTAATTTGTTTGATGCATTTGCTGTCCTCAAGATGTATGCGAGTCGGGTTTGTAGTGAATCATCTTTTTGCAAAGCATTAGTTATCTGGATAGTTGCGGCTCTTTCTGTTTTTGCAATGCATCAACCAGACGATTAAGAGAGGACTGTGCATGACAATGAGAATATTTGAGCTATGTTTACATCTGCACACGTATGAGTGTGAAAAATTACTTATTACAATGTAATTACAATGGTATTACATGGTTGGGGGACATAAATCATCACATGTAAATGTTACTGTATATTATTAGCATAACAGTAATTCATTGAAACATCTGTGAGCAACTATGCAAGTTACATAAATATGGTCATCATGCTGTAATATGGCAGATATCAAAGGCCATCAGATTATCATTACTTATTACACGGCTTGATTCTGATTGGTCAGTTGAGACATTTGCAGGTTCGTTCTTTTCAAATAATAACCGCTCCAAAGTAATAACGCATAGCCGGTACTACTTGTACGAATAAAATCGCTCCGCGCCAATAAATATTACTGTTTGGCGCCATCTTGTGACAAACACTGGACAACCACAACATTTTGACATTAATTTTAACATGTACGGAAAAAACAAAACATTTAAACAGTGGATAGAAGAACGAACAACGACAAGACACAGAGAGCTTACTGAGACTGAACTTGACAAAATAGAGCATGACAGCTACGAAGCCAACACACAAAAAAATATAGAATGGGCATTAAAACTTCTCAAAGACTGGCTAAAACAGAAAAAAAAAATGGAGACAGACAAGAATGAATATATATTTATATTTATGCATTTGGCAGATGCTTTTATCCAAAGTGACTTATGGTGCATTTGCAAGGTATACATAATATAAAGGCCTTCTGAGGGTAATCGATGCGATTATTTTTTTGTAAGAAAAATATCTAGATTTAAAACTTTGAGGCTGTTTCCGAACAGGAATGAGTCCTAGACTAAAATTAATGTAAGAGCTGTCTAAACTGAAAACTACTTGCACTGACACATGTTAAAATACATCAGTGCCCTTTGTTTTGTCTCAAACTGCACACAAGTAATTTTTTCTAATTACACTAAGGCCTAGTCCTGGTTTAAGCTAATCCCCGTCCAGGAAACCACCCCTATAAGCTATGATAACTACACTCAAAATTCTTCTGGGTTATTTTTAACCTAATGCTGGGTGCATGTTTGGAACAAATGCATTTTTTCATCTAGTTGCTGCTGGGGTGTGCATTTGTTGCAGTTTTAATGATGGTCTGTAGGTGGCAGTGGTTCCCTGCAGCGTACAGTTGGCTGCAGTAGCAGAGTGAGTCATGGATCTGGGCTCTAGTTCCCTGTTGGCAGCTTGCGCTGAAGTGCCCTGCATGTGTGACTGCTAATGAAACTGCAATATCTGCCTTATTTCTCCCGTTTCTGCTCTACTACCACTCCAAAACACTCAGCAAAATAAACTGCTGCTTTGCTTAGGTGAACTTGTTAATTTGGGACTGGGTGTGTTTATGAACACACACACACAGAGTGAGACGTTCAGCCGTAACTCTGGCAAGCAATCAACCGATGATCTGTTTAATTTCCAAACCGATGACTCGGTTAAAAGCCGATTTGTCAATCCGTGCCATAATTTCTCCCGTATCACCATCTCTTCATCTTCGCGTCACTTTGAAGATGGTAATTTTGTCTTCATTTGCTCGGATCAGATAATGTATGTTTTTGAAGCACTTCCCTCTCTGTTCAGGTCTGATTATATCTGATCCATTACCCAAACCTGCACCGAACGCCTGTCATTTTCCACATCACTGACACTTTATTGAATAACCCAGAGAGATGACACTAGATGTGATGTGATATACATATTAGGACTTCACTGACATTTGTCTTCTTGCACGGATGGTTCATGTATGTAGCAGTAGCAGTGACCCTAATTTAACTTAAAGGTGCAATGTTTAACTTTTTGACAGTAATGCAATATAATATACATAACTATATTATCATAATGACCTTACTCAGTCAATATTAAAGATATCAAGGTTATATTTTCACAAAATGTTTTTTACATTATATAGGATGATTTTATGTAAAAGTTTTCCCAGACTGCTCCAGCATGTTTTTTAGTCCCACAATTCCACTTTCATGTTTCTCCATCTCCAAACAAAACAATGGACCGTTCCCTTTCTTATCTCTCTCTGCTCTCTTGTGTCTCCTCCCGGTTCGTTTTCATTGTCTAATGTGAGTGAAATGGTGAGGTAATGACGGTAGGATGAGAGAATGGGCGAGAGGAGGGATGTGGGAGAGAAGTGAGTGGGAGAGATGCTTTGTTTGCAGCTGTCTCCTTTTGTACTGCAGAAGGCTCGTAGTTGGGTACAGTAATGTTTCTCTGGCAACGAGTCAGTCTCTTCCATCGTCCAAGTGAAGTGGTGACTTGGTCGATGCCTTACGCATGCTGTTTCTAGCACCCACTTATTCACTCTTTCAACATCACTCCTGAATTTTAGTGCTGTGCAGCTCAGTTCGTGTGGAGCATTGCGTTTCGCAATGCAAAGGTCCCAGGGAATACACTTACTGATGAAAGTAATATAAACCTTAAATGCACCATAAGCCACTTGGAATGAAGAGTCTGCCAAATTTATAAATGAAAATAATGGCAAAGTTTTAAATTAACGTTTTTAGTTAACTAGTCATTCGTGCAGCCTTGGTTACTGGTGAGTAGTGGTCGAACGATATGGGTTTTAATGGCCGATACCATTATTAAAGGGATACTCCAGCCTTATTAACTCATTCCCCGCCGGCCATTTTTTGAAAAGTTGCCCGCCAGCATTTTTTGTGTTTTCAGAGAAGTTTCACAAAATGCCTTCCAGGATAAAAATATTTAAACATACCAATACATTAAATTAAAGAACAGACCCTCTGCTTTAAAACAAACAATAAACAAACATAACGGGGAAAAAAAAACATTTAATCCCATTTATATTTTTTCTCTGCTTTATAATTTTTTTAAGCAAAAAGCTGAAATAATGCATTTTTGTGAAGGAATTTTGTAAGGGATCAGATGCAGAACGATTATCAAAACATACATGGAGTTAAAAGTTAGTAAATAACATTTCATAAATTGGGAAAATGGATCTAGTCTAGGATAATCCCGGTATTGCTGATTAACATAAAAATTCTTCAGAAGCACTTTTTTATACAAATGTTTTTTCTTAATTGGCAAGATAATTGGTCAATGGCGGGGAAAGAGTTAAAGGGATACTCAGCGATTCACAAGAGTTTTTTTTATTAAATATGGATATATTTCTTAAAAAATCACATCGATTACCCCCAAAAGACCTTTATTAACCTCTTGGAGCCGTGTGGATTACTTCTGTGAAGCATTTATGCCTTTTTTGGGCTTCAAAGTCAGACGTTGTTCCCTGATCCCTGTTTTCTACTGTTTATAAGCTTGGAAATGCAAGGACATTTACTTAAATAGCTCCAAATGATGGAAATGCGTATCTTGCATTGCTTGAGAGTGAGTAAATAATGGGGTAATTTTGATATTTCTCTGGAGTGTCACTTTAAGAAAGCAATGTGGCCGATATAACAGAATTTTTTTATAGTAAATGAGTAAAAAACTGGTTGAAAACATTGTAGAACTAAAACATTTGTTATGCATAATGTTTATAAAATATACTCTGTTTAAATATAAAATATTTAGGAGTGTAGTTCTGTGTAACACAACCTAACATCACGTTAAACAGTGAATAATGGCTTTGGCTTTACATCTGAGTGTCTTTATATTATGAACAACACATTTAAGTTACAGAATGAATGTTTAACTTAATTAATGAATTAAGGTTTATTGGGCAATTTAAAGATTTTTCAGCTATACTGGCCACTGCATGGTATATTATTGGTGGGTCTTGACGATTTCCTGTGATTTGATTGGTTAAACTTGTTAATTATATAAGACTTGTTAATGATATATAAACCCTAAGCTCTTTAAAGAAAGCCTTTTAATTTGTTGAAATGGCTGTTGTGTAAGTAACTACAGGCTTTTATTGCACTAAACCTCATAGTTTTCCAAAAATGAGAACTTGGAGATTATTCTTAATAGCGGGAACATTGCTCACAGCAGGCAGTTTGAATTCAGACAGTAATTGTCTTGAAATTTATTGAAGGCGGTGAATTTGTTTCAAAAGTGCTGCTTTGATGGCTGCAGTGTTGGGGCTTTAAAGGGGATAATACAAAGAGCCTCAACTCCTCGCAGGGTTTTAAAATGCTGGCTGTGAAACATGCGTATTTTAGGAAATAATGAAGCTGGAGACCTTGCTAATCAATTTAGTTGTTGAACAAATCCTAATCAATTCCTACTGGATATATCTGTATTAAGGTTGTTGTCACCATACTGATTGTTTTTAGTCAATGCCAATACTATGACATTAGAAATATTTGCTAACAAACAACATCCTTCTCTCCTTTGCTCCATTACTGATTTTATTTTTCTGTCCATACAGGTGATGCAAGTGGTGAATGCGGATGCCATCGTGGTGAAGTTGAACTCCGGGGAGTATAAGACCATCCATCTGTCCAGCATCAGGCCCCCAAGACTCGAAGGCGAGGTATGAGTTAACGCACGTCCGTCCTTGGATACCCCTGTCACTAAGGCCATTACGGAGTCCGCAGGGTGCTGGCTGTCACATACACTGTTTGCAAAGTGCTGATGTGAAGGTTTTTCTCTCGTCTCAGTCTCTTAAGAGGGCTGATCTCCCCCATTCATGGATCTTTCACATTCAAAGCAGTACCTTTAGTGCTCACCAGGGGGAGCTAGAGAAACAGAAGCCTGTTTGCTTCAGACACGCAAGTGCTGCACTGCAGCCAAAAGCCCTATAGATTTACTCCCATAATGAGCACACGCTCTTCCTCAATAGCTCTTCCTCATCTGTTCATGTCATACATCTGCTCGAGTCTTAAATGCTCATGTTTAATTTTTGTTATATGTTAACAAATTATTATGAAAGCATCAGTGACACAGGCAGCATTTAAAGTTTTACATTCAATAGGCAGTGGGTGCTTCATCTGGGTTAAGCGCTAATATGTGCGATCTAGAGCGTGGTGTTATTATAAGGTGGTTAAAATTAGTGTTGGAACATCTTCCTGACCTCGGACCTCCCGTAATAGCAGACATGATGAATCAGCTTGTCGTAAAATTAGCTTCTTTTCGCATAGATATAACAAATTAGACCTTTATTAAGAAGAGTGCTCTTCTTTTGCATGTACATTTATGCTAATGCTGTGATTCTTTTGGCTCATTATGGGCTTTGATGTTTCAGACGATGTTAAGATTGTAATTATTTTAAAAAGATGCATTTCAGAGAGACGCTATTTGTCATGCTCATGTAAACATAGTTCTGGAATGTGAAGCTGCGGTTCTGTAGCTATGGATACCGGCCGAGGCGAGCTTTCGGATCAGCGCCCGCGTCTAGCTTGGCAGCTTAAAGATAGATTTAATCAGATCAGAGATGATTACAAAACAATAAAGATTACTGATGTATTTCCATCTTATACATCCTTCTGAGGCTCGAGACGAACCAGTGAGCTTTTAACCAGTGCGTTGTTTATTCTCTGACCGGTTTACTTTTTGGTAAAGATAAACCTGAAAGCTTAGTGTGAGCTTGATGTTGAAAAAAAAGAGACATCTTTGAATCCTCTGTAATTGTGGTATTTAAAAATATTAAGCATGGCTTTGTCATCATTTACTCACCCTCGTGTTGTTCTTAACCTGTATGAGTTTCTTTATTCTGTTAATAATAAGATATTCTGATAAATGATGGTAACCACACAGTTGACAGTACCCATTGACTTTCATATTAGGAAAAACAAATAGTATGGAAGTCAATGGGTACCATCAACCATGTGCTTGAAAACATTAATCAAAATATCTGCCGCTTTCTGACTTTTTTTGTATAAAATCTTCGTTGGATATCTCTCCCGGGACATATTACTCGCCTCGCCTACTATATAGTATGTAAGTAGGCTGTTTTGGACGCAGCTAGTGATGTAAAAAACAGGCGTCGCTAATACTGTTTTGACACTTACGCTAGTGTTGAGGACAAGGTTGGTACTTAGAGGGCGTGTACACCAAAGCATTTAAACGTGGCTGAAAATGCCAACCGGATGCCGACTGTAGGTACTTGCCAGCTTTTTTTCCAGCTGAGCGCTTTGGTTGCTGTGATACTTTTGATTTGTTTATCAGTCGTTGAACGATGTGCCAGTTGGTGGTTGTGACATTTGTCCCGCCCCTCCTACACAGTGATTGGACGGTGATAGTAAGAAATTACATTGATGAGCTGAGCGTTTCACACAAAGTTATACATTTTTCAACTCCCTCATCGGTTTTGGCCCTTAGCGCAGACAAAACCCGCCAACTGCTGTCGTTTTTGAGAAGCGCTGCGCTTCCATTGGAAACAATTGAAAACATACGCCCGCCGCCGGCATAAACGCTTTGGTGTGCATGCCCCTTTACTGTGAGCCTGGTTTAGGAGGATTTTGCTATTGCTTCAATTCCCCATGGTGTATGATGAAACGATCTTCAATCCATAGGCATGGATTGAAGTATGGACTTGAGGGGAATGTCATAGAGACTTGGGATAAGACTTGATTCCACCTAGCAACCCAGAAAACCCTAGCAACCACCCAGAACAACATTGCAACTGGATAGCACTGCTGTTGAACTATACTGTATAGCAATGGGTTGCTAGGTGGAATCAAGTTTTATCCCAAGTCTCTATGACCACACTTGAGACTCGAGCATCTTGGCATCATATCTTGCATGGGCAAGCACCACTCGCATTTGCACCATAAAATCAGGGATGTGATGTAGTTAAGAGTAAAACAATAGTAACTGTTCTGTTGTATAGTATTACATGCATTTCTAATAATCCCCACTGTAAATTTATTTCACAGCTCAAGGGTTTTATTTTACAAGTCCGTGCTTTTGTTTAAAATCCATCTTCCATAATGAGTAACAGCTTAGGAATCGCAGTATTATTGATGTGTCGGAGGTACCTCCTTTTGAAAATCCGGCACCTCCTGTTCACTTTACATACTGTATGTTCTGTAGTGCATCTCTGCACCAGATGTTCTAGCAGTATGTTTTTCCTGCTCAGCTGCACTCTTTGATGAGGGTGAGGGGGAGAGAGGAGACTGCAGAGATGAGCCTGTATTGAAGCATCACGTTAAAGTCATAGAGGTTGGGCTGTCCTTGCATGTGGGTTCTCATCAATAATGATGCTGGCATGATAAATCTGAACTCTAACCCATGTATCACTCTTTCTGAGGAAAAGTCAACTGGGAGAAATTCAAACACTGCTTGTGTGCCAAAGGATTAAACCTCATTAGTACCATATCTCCTGGCTTCTTGGTTCCAAGGGGCCTAATGGAGATCAGGTTACATCTGTTTCTAGTAGATTTTATGCATGGTTATTGTAGTGCAGGAGTTTTTTGGCAGCAGAACTTACCTGAAGTACCCGCTGAGATATAAATTAAATGTTTCAATATATTTTATAGTTTAAATATTTTTTAAAACTAATGCTGCATTTGTTTTACTCTTTCCCCGCCAGCGTTTAAAAAAAAAGTTGCCAGCCAGTGCCAGCATTTTTTTTATGATTTTAACAAAAGTTTAATGCCTTCCAGAAAATGTTCTTCTTTTAATATATAAACGTTCAATATACAAACGAAAGAACTGCCCCTCTGCTTTCAAAAATAAATAAATAAATAAAACCTTTCATCATCATTCATTCATTCATTTCATTTGTTCTCTTTTAATCACCTTTCAAATATGGGTAGATTTCATAAAAAAAACAAATTTTGTACAAAAAGCTAAGATAAATGCATTTTTGTTAAGTACTTTAGATAGAGATCTGGTTCAAAGTAGGGGTGGGGCGATCCACTTTTTTCATTACCGATCCGATTTCGATAACTGAATTCTGAGTATCGACCGATACTGATCCCGATCCAATTCTAGTATTTTTCTTGATCCATTTAGAATTGTGTGCGCGCGCGTGTGTGTGTACACACATAAATACATATATACACACACATATACACACAAAATCAGAAGAATATCATGTCAAATGTAAAATGAGATACAAGTTAAAAGAATGTAGGTGTTCAGATGATTAAAATACGGTTATTGTGTGTGTTGGTGTGTGTATGAAGCGTTTTATTCACCGCTACTCCAGTGTATTAACTCCACGAGCACCAGACCATTGAGTTTTTGTGACCTTAAATATCTTCATATATGCAATTGTTTTTCGCATAAAGCTGTTGAATATATTAGGAAGACTTTGAATATAGTGTATAAATATGTTTATGGTGCTTTTATAATAGTCTGACTTTTCTATAGCATGACAGTTACAACCACAAGTAATGCAAAGTATCGGATTTGGATCGGCCCCGTTATTCCGATATTCGATCCAGCAAAAAAGGTCTGGATCGACTCGACTCGATACACCCCTAGTTCAAAGCAATCCCCAAAACACACAGAGTTTTTACTGTTTGCCCTAAAGGGTTGCTTCCGGGTTTTATAAGTTGGGTAAGCGCGTCACCTGGTGGATAATAGCGGAAATACGGATTGCCATGGAAAACTTGTCATTAAAGCGTTTTCTCTTAATTGATGATGAAAGAGTTAAACAACTTAATTATGCCAGTCAACCTAGTTTAAGTTTTGACTTGTGATAAGTTGACATACTTCAAACAACTTGTTTTTCTGAAAATTAAATCATATCAACTTATATTTTTGTTATTTTAACTTAGGTAAATATTCATATATTTTAATAGCACATTTGCATGTTAAACTTCAAAACCATATATTTTTCATCTGTTTTAAAGTTTTTGTTGGTAGTATTTTCCATAGTTATTGTTATTATTACCTGTTCATTCTTAAATAATATTGACACATTTGCCGACATTAAATTGAATAACATGACCATAATATTTTGATCATAATAAACTACGGCAATTTCCCCAAATTGAGGTTTGCGAACCCATGGCAATTTATTTTTATTTGTACATAAAATGGATCTGTCCATTTTGCGTGAGTTCTCGGTAATCTGATATATTTTAATGTTGTGTAAAGGTCACATTACATGCATACTTTAAAAGGTATTTATATTTTATGATGTTTTTTTTCATAAAATCATGAACCCTTTGCTAATCCCACGCAAACCACCAGAACTTTGCAAACCTCAGTTTTGAAAGACTGCTGTACTTTATTACGATCATGATATTATGTTCATGTTTAATCCATTATAATGACTGTCAGCAAATGTGCCAATATTCATTCAGGAGCCGCTTCGTTAAAATCGAAAAGGGGCGGATAACTATATTTTTCTTTCTAATATAATGCTACATTAAACTTGACATAGTTTTATGTAACCGACAAGATCGCTGTTAATCTTTTCATCAAACTAATCAATTCTGGCTTGCGTGTACTCTGTAGTTTAGCACACAGCAACTTGAATTGGTATTGTAATTAATTTTAAACTGCAGACTTTCAAGCAGCAGCTGTAAAACACATTTTAAACAGCTGCAAATGTTTTTCCAGTTACTCTGTTGATTGTGTTCATTATAATAGTTCTCGGTAATGGCGTACTGTTTGTGCACATGCACTTTGAGCTCTCTCACGCACATGAACACACACTCGCAAAATGAACGGCGTTTGAGGCTTTGCAGTTAGTCTGTACTCTACATACAGTCAATTGTTATGCAACCACACAAAATGGTTCAAACTCAACGTAGCCTGATACACATTTTCTTTTGCATATTGTTATGCATTTATGCAGCAATTTTCCCGATCTGGCTCTTTTCACATGCTTACAACCCATTCTGTAGTGTTGGTGCCCACAAATAAGAGTGTATTTTAGGTGAAGTGGATTTCGGACTAATGAAATCTTACAACGTATTACTTATTTATCGCTTTTATTGTGTTGCGACTGATGTCACCATGACATTTCTACTTTTTCTAACCAACTGTTTCTTCTCTCTCTTCCTCTTGTGCTCTGCTTTTTTAAAAAAATCCTTAGTTCAATGCAGGGCGTGAAACTGTTGTCCCCTCGCTGTGTCGTACAAACACTTGTACTCAAAGAGACAAACCTGACCTCAGGCCAGCCTCAGGATCTGTTTGTGTGGGCTTCTGTACTGTCTCTCTCTCTCTGTCTCTCTCTCGCTCTGTCTCTCTCTCTCCCTTTTTCTCCCGGGGGGATTTTTTCTCTCTTCAGAGCCAGATGTGTTGACCAACAGAAAGATGAACTCTGACAGTTGCTGCCTAGTCTCTCTCCCTCTCTCCTCAGATGACTCTGACTCTTCGCATAGTGTTGGGTCGTCTTTCTTACCCTTATAATAATAATAATAATTATTATTATTGCACAGTGGTGCTGTGCTGTCAGGAAAAAAATGGTCAAAATATGTACCCACATCTTTCAAAAAGTACAGCTTTGCACCTAAAGGGTTCCTATTAATACATCAAAGATGCATATTAATACCAAATGTATACATGATGAAACCTATTTCATTGAGCTTTTTAAAGGGGACGTTTCACTTCACTTTTTTAAGATGTCAAATAAATCTTTGGTGTCCCCAGAGTATGTATGTGAAGTTTTAGCTCAAAATACTATATAGATAATTTATTATAGCATGTTAAAACTGCCACTTTGTAGGCGTGAGCAAAAGCATGCGTGTCCTTTTAAATGCAAATTAGTTGATTTCTGCACTATATGGCAGTGCTGTGGTTGGATAGTGCGGATTTAAAGGGTGGTATTATCCCCTTCTGACATCACAAGGGAGCCGAATTTCAATGACCTTTTTTCACATGCTTGCAGAGAATCTGATAAATCAGATTTTCATGATATGTCTTTAAAGGGTCCTGCCCCAGTGACAGCTAGGGTACATATTTTGAACATATTTTTGTGTGTGTTTGTGTGTGTTTCCAGCTTCGTTATTTTTTTTAAATTCATGTGCCCACATAATCTTTAATCAAAAATGCAAATCTCCTCCTAGAAACAATCTCTCTTTACTTCCGGTCATATGGTATGGCAGGTGGGCGGAGTCCGGAAAAAGATAACAGCAATTAGCAATATGACCAAATTTCAAGTCTAGCCCTACCTTTTTTCATTTTAGAAGCCGTTTCACGCGGTAAAACGTCATCACAGGGAAAATAAGACAATCGCTACTTAGTTTTAATGACGACTTTAAAGGAACAGTATGTAGGATTGTGGCCAAAACTGGTATTGCAATCACAAAACTTGTGGCTAAAACTGGTACTGCAATCACACAACTGGTGGCCAATACACTACATGACAACATAAACATCAGTTGAGGGCTGCAACTCCACTTTTTAAATGACAATATCCTGGCTGGACCACTGTTGTCAGTGATATAAGTATTTGAAATAAAACATGATTTCTTAATCAGGGTTTCCCGCAGAAAATTTGTTAGTTAAGGCGGTAGAGTTGTGCAGGTGGGCGGGCCGGCGGCGTGTCAATCAAAGGGGCGGGGCAAACACATCATGATGAAAATATTTTTATTTAAAACACTCAAATAAAACTCAATTTTGAAGAAACTATGACAGAAAATTAACAAATACTAGATTATTAATGAATTAAATGTTTTATCAACAGGCTAGTTATCCTCCAGACATTGACGGACCATGTCTTTCTCTCATTTCGGCCATGTGGCGCGTGCCCGCTCGCAGTGTGAACGCGTCCACGCTATTCTTCGAGATGCACTTGACGGCCTTTTGTGCAGCCATTTTTATTTTTTTGGACGACCTTGTTAAGGTGGTAGGGTATCCCAGCTTAGGTGGGCCGCCCGAACTGAAAAGTGCTGCAGGAAACCCTGTTAATGTCTATTGAGATATCAGGGCCATTTTATGATTAATTGATATAAATTTCTTACATACTGTTCCTTTAAGCCAATTCCTGGAGATGCGTGTGTAAATGGTTCTTCTTTTGTGGCCCGTATTGAGTTTCTGCATGAGAGTGCCCTCTGGCTTAATCTCATTGGTTAAAGGCACAGTTCATTCAAAACAAAAGGCATAATATACACAAAGCTAACATTTGAATTACTACTGTGATAACCGCGGTCACTATGAGCTGCTGTTGTTTTAAAGAGCTGTTCAGAACCACATGAAAAATAAATAGATCTTTCCTTTCTGGAGAAATGTGGCCTCACTTGCCAAATTTCTTTTTCACACCGATTTAATTCTTTGTTCACCCCCTCTCTCTCCTGTGGCCAGATGGAGACTAATTTTTGCACCATGGTGCGCTATTTCCAGCTGCATGGCGGTGTCAGCCGTTTTCGGAGCCCTCGTGAGGATGTGGAGGGGGTGGAGTTATGTCAGAGCATCTCAATGAGTCATTCCCACTCCCACTTTATGTATGCGTGTGAATGTGAGGGACTGCAGGGGAAATGTTGACATCTGGGTTTAAAGCAGAAGCTGCTCTACCCTCACTGAAATAGCAGTAGAAAATCCTGTATATCCATCACTTTTGTGTCACTTGCCATCACCTTTTCGTGGTTTGTGCCAGCATGTTATTTTTCTAATGCCAAATTTTAGCTTTCATTTTGTTTATTTTCAGTGCTTGTTTGCTTAAGGCATGTTTGTTTGTTTGTGTGTGTCCTGTGGTCCCTGTCTGGGGTCACTGTGTGGTTGCATGGCTCATCTCACACATGATTGGTCAGGCTTTTTCTTAGAGAGCACTCTGCTTCGCCTCGGGATTGGCTGACTATTGGTAATCTAGCAAACTTGCTTTTGCAGACTCTGCAATGACCCGAGGAGATTGAAAATCGTATATTTATTTTTAAAGCAGTTTTATGTATGCAGTTCACACCCGTGACATCGGTCGATTACCATAAAAATATATTTTTTGCCTGTATGAGGAATTTTACTGGAATAAATGTTTAGGAAAACACACTGTTGTGAAACTAAAACCACAACAATAAAACATGTTAGCATGTTAAAGCGTATTTTGGCTGTTGATCATATGGCTTTGTCTTTACATGAACAAAGACGCTAGAAATGACATGGTTAACCCAAGTACAGTTTCATGGTGCAACTTCACCAGTAGAAGTTATACCATGCATAACCAGTAGTTCAACTGCGAACAGGGCGTAAAGGCTTTTTTTTGAAAGGTTACACTTTATTTTGATAGTCCAGTTTAGACATTCTACTAACTATAAATAACTTTGCAACTACATGTCAACTAACTTTCATTAGTGTATTAGTAGACTGTAAGGGTTGGGGTTAGGGAAGAGGTTTGGGTTAGTGGAATAAGTTGACATGCACCTGCAAAGATACTTATAGACAGTTGAATGTCTGTTGAGATATCATCACCAAAAAGTGTTAGTAGATATTAAGCAGACATTCTACTAATTCTCTAAAGATTGGTAGTTGATAAGTAGTTACAAAGTTACTTATACTTAGTAAAATGTCTAGAGTGGACTATCGAAATAAAGTGTTACCTTTTGAAAATATGCTTAACTTTTTTTACGGTTTTGGAATCCATTCAGCCGATGTCCAGGTCTGGTGGTACCACTTTTAGCATAGCTTAGCATAATCCATTGAATCTGATTAGACCATTAGCATCGCTCTCAAAAATGACTAAAGAGTTTGGATGTTTTTCCTATTTAAAACTTGACTCTTCTAGTTACATCATGTACCGAGACAGAAAATTAAAAGTTGCGATTCCTTTCCAGAAAACCAACTTAAAAACATAAATAACATATTTTTTTGTACAGAAAGATTATAAGCTAAATTATATATTACAAAAATGTAAAAGTTTCAATTTCTGCTTTTAATCCATTTTGCAAAGCCTTGCCCCATAGTCTTCTATTATATGTAGCTGCCTGTGTCATTATATGAGACCCAGAACGCTCTTTAAACCGTTATCATTGTTCCTGTGCTCCCGCAGATGAAGCAGAGTTTTTCCTTTGGCGCTCTTTGTCTCTCTTTCCCTCGCTCTATTTCTTGTTTTATTTCCCTATGCATCACCATTGTTCGTCACCGTTGATTTATTTTAAGTGGCGTAAAAGTCATTATGATTTTAGCATTAAATGCTGCTTATTTTTCTAAGGTGCCTCTAACGAAGCTGTATGGGTTTAAATTGTTCGTTGCGATTCCCTTGACTGATGCCGACATAATAATGCTCATAATAATTCTGGCTGTCGTGCGAGACTTATGCGCTCTTTTGAGAGGCTGGAAGGTCTTGACCTCTGTCACGCTCTGACATCCAGCAGTCATTTATCGTAGCTTGGGAATTGGCGTGTTATTTGTGCCATCCCATGTTAATAGATAAGAAAAGTTAGCAGCATAATTAAATCCAGACTATAGCTTTTTGTGTAATGGTTGTCTGTTGTTGTGATAGAATAACATGTGTGATGCATAAGATGTTTCAGTACTTATTTCCCAATTTTTGGGTTGGGTTCTTATGCTATAATTTTTAACATGATGATTTTGGACCCCTGATAAGGTCTTGCTGGTGAGGGTGTTGCTTGTGATTGGTTGTTTCCTGATGGAGGAGCTCCTGTGACGGTTCAGGACCCTCAGGCCTAATGCTGGCAAGAGCTCTTCACTTTCTTTCTGCTTCATAGTCGCATCCAACCCGTGAGCCATTTATCACCTGCTGATAATGAGACTGAATAATGAGAGAGAGAGACCATAAACGCGAGTGGCTGTATTTGTTTGAGACAAAATCTCTCCCTGTATAAGTGAAACAGTGGGAGTTGTTTGCATCTTTTGGAGAGAGACAGATTAAGGTTCAGGAGCTGAGGTGGGACTGGGGCAAGCTCTGTAAACAGATGCCAAATGCACTACTTTGTTCACTGAAAATCTGCTCTTTAAAGCATACATCACATGGTCAAGGAGAAAACAAGTAAAGCTTTTCTTAAAGGGATAGTTCACCTAAAAAGTTTCTTGACTTCATGTCATTCAATATATTTTCCTCCCTAAAATAGCGCAACGGACAGGGCAGATACCCCCGGGACGTCAGGTTAGCAATTATTTGTGAACCCTGATGTCCATCAGCTGTGAAATGACATATAGAAATTTTTTTTTTTTTTTTTTGGTGAACTGTCGCTTTAAGAGCCATATTGGTATCAGTTTGGTAGTTTTTTTTGATATTACATCCAACAATTGCTCTCTTTATTGTATCAAAATGACGGGCGCATGGGTCTTGATAGGTTTTGTTCCGCCCAGTTAACCTTGATTGAATCTGTTCTTGTGTTCCTTGCATGCGGCTAAACTGTCATTTTCCGAGCTGGTAACAGTCAAACATCGACATATCAGCCAAGCACAGTAATCCTAATTTCTCCCCAACATGGTTCAGTCACCAGCCTGCCATGTCTTCTCAGAACACGCTTGATTTGCTCAATACAACGACCAAGACTTGTATCTTGACAGTCGACAAAAAGCTTTGTGTCTTCCACCAGCTATTTAGCACCATCGCAAATGTGCAAACATGAAGGAATGGAAATATTGAATTAGTTCAACGTTCGAAACTCTGAGTCAGTCGTTGCATGATTCCAGTAAGCGTCTTACCACTGATGCGTGGTGACTCGGGTGGGTTAACCTTGTCCCACGGGTCAAATATTGCACAGACTGCAAACTAAACCCAATGTCACTCCGGGTCTGCACGCTTTGTTACGTTTTTGTGTTGTGTGTAACACGTTGACATTTTTGTCCTATACCCACACAACACGCGCTCTTGCGCAGACTACATAGCAGCCACCCTTTTTCTTTTTGCTCTGGGGAAAGGAATTGCCGTGGATATTTTTAGGCAGGCAGAAAATGGGTTGTCCTCCCTTTCAGAGTTTTCTGTATTATATTTCACCAGCACAGTTTTTATCCACCCTGAAAGCTCCTCCATCAGAAGAGGAGTTTCAGTGCATTAAATGCAATGACTGTCGAAAGCGGGGCATCATGCACCTTTTTCTATTGTGGGGTCACCAGTGGCTGTTATGAGTCACTCTGTGCTCTCAGGCAAGATAAGACATGATCAAAGGGCAAAGTAAAATAAGTGTCTAGTGGTGTAGTTTTTGTTAATACTAGACTACCGCTAGATGGAATAAAACTCATTTAAGTTCCATGTAATGACACATCTTGGCCAACCAAGAATTTCTTTCCCATTTTTGTTCTCTGCTTCCCATTTGCCATAAACGGTGTGACATCCACTGATGCTCAGCATGCCGCACAAATGGATTATTTGAGTACTGTTTGTCTTTCTGTTCATCTGAACATGAGCAGAAGCAGCATGGAGGTGTTAACCAGACTTTAACTAAAAATTAAATGCTTTTTGCATTAACAAGCCCACATTTTGAAATCTGATAATGAGCAGAAAAATAATCATGACAATGTGAATATTAATAAGCTAATTAAAAAAAATCTAATGTTGCTTATAACAATGGCAATTATCTACAGTAATATGTATCACGATACAACACAATACAATGCAATACAATAAATTGCATGTTGCGATACATTGCAATGCTTTTTCTTTTTTTTTTTACCAGAAATGTAAAAAAATAGAGCTGAATTAACAAAAAAAAATTTTTTTAAAGCCAAAGTGCTTCCACACATCAGCTTTGAAAGCTGCAGGTGTTTTTTTTTACATTTTCTGCCATTTTACATTGGCCGAACAGCTGTATTAGACAGACAATTGGACAGTGACAACTACAGCAACGGCGGAGAAGGGATTTGATGGGTTTTCAAAAATATCGACAGTAGAGAGTGAAATATCGATACACTATCGGGGAAAAATGTATCACGATAGTTGGCTGTATCGATATTTTTGCACAGCTCTAGTAATTAATGTTATTTATTTACTGTTAATAATGTCTATATGTATATCTAAGATTTAGCACTGAAAGATTTGAACTTTTAAAAAAAAAATCTTTATTTAAATTTAAATTAAACTTGTATTTCAATAAAATAATTAAAATAAGAGATTCATGTTCATCTTTAATTCATGTGTTTACACTAATACTTGTAACTATCACTACGTGTTCAATAGAAAGAAATAATTTCCAGATCCATTCATTGTTGGATGTACGGAAGAGGATTAGAGCCACTGGTGAAAAAAATATTTGAATTCTGACTTTATTCTCCCAATTCTGACTTTATTCTCCCAATTCTGACTTTATTCTCCCAATTCTGACTTTATTCTCCCAATTCTGACTTTATTCTCCCAATTCTGACTTTATTCTCCCAATTCTGACTTTATTCTCCCAATTCTGACTTTAATCTCCCAATTCTGACTTTATTCTCCCAATTCTGACTTTATTCTCCCAATTCTGACTTTATTCTCCCAATTCTGACTTTATTCTCCCAATTCTGACTTTATTCTCCCAATTCTGACTTTATTCTCCCAATTCTGACTTTATTCTCCCAATTCTGACTTTAATCTCCCAATTCTGACTTTGATCTCCCAATTCTGACTTTATTCTCCCAATTCTGACTTTAATCTCCCAATTCTGACTTTATTCTCCCAATTCTGACTTTATTCTCCCAATTCTGACTTTGATCTCCCAATTCTGACTTTGATCTCCCAATTCTGACTTTGATCTCCCAATTCTGACTTTAAAGTCGGAGATTAAAGTCCGAATTCAAATATTTTTTTCACCAGTGGCCCTAATCCTCTTCCGTAGGATTGAACCCCCAAACTAAGGTATGTTTAGAGTTTTAGTGTTTTAGACGAACACTTCATTGACCTACAGTGTTCATTCAACAGCCAAGAAACATTTTTGTGTGTGTTTTACTTTCACGGTTTTGTGATATTTGTTATTTCGTTTAAGCCATATATTTTTTAAATATTCACGTATTTGAATGAGAGCTGAAAGAAATTGTTCCCTCTTGACTTCGTGTACTGGTTGGCTATGCTGAACAGCCAGTCAGAATAATCCGACTCCTAAATGAGTGCCACTTGATTCAACATTGTGAATCAGCCAAAAAGTGTCCAATAACTGACTGTAGCGGGCGGTGCTGAAATAATCAAGTCAGATGGCGCTTAAAACCTGCATGACCGCTGAATGTCTGCTTTGTTTGTACTGGGCTTTAATTCTCACGTTCCTGCTTGTGTTTTTCCTTTAAACTTAATGTCTCTGAGCATTGTTGCCTGAAACAAACCAATCCTAGAAAGAGTTCCCAGAACACAAAATTGTATCATATTTCTCTGTCGATATTGGGTAGAATGTATTTAAATGTTGCATAGTGTGTTTGTTCATACTGTCCTTGCAGCCCCAGCTGCTTCACGAGAGGCTGAAATATTGAGCATACAATCATTTGTCTTGGGAAAAATAACGAAAAAAAAGAAAATGAGGTTTTACTGTGGTTTCTTACAGTACACAGAAATCCATGTGCTGTTGGTATGGTTAGCACACCAAGAACAAGGGATTTCAAAGAATCAAAAGAGGGGCAGAGGAATGAAATTGAAAGGGATTGTGAGGGGGTGGAAGATGAGAAACTAAACAGAAGCTCAATTTTTAAGAGAAGTCCTGCGAGAGACTGTTGTGCCTGTTTTTGAATTGTTGTGTGATATTGACTTCTGTCCGTGTCTGAAGTTGACTTCTCTTTTTTTTTTCTTGCAGGAGAAAAACAAGGACAAAGATAAACGTTTCCGTCCGCTATACGACATTCCTTACATGTTTGAGGCACGTGAATTCCTAAGGAAGAAGCTCATTGGGAAAAAGGTGAGAGACTGTACTTAAAATAAACATGTGTTTCTTTATCCTATGTGATCATTTCTATGCTGACTGTGTTTGAAAAGTCAGTTTTATTTCCCAAAGTTCTCTCTTTGGAGTCACTAAACGCATTGACCGCACAGACCTTGAGCTCAGCAACTTTTCTCAAGCAAGCCATGAATAACATTTTCTGTTGAAAACACAAAGAATGCAAAAGCACAGGGCCCATTGACGTGTGGAAATGTGCATGCAAATAGGTGCACATTCACTGACCTACACGTGCAGTATTTGACTTAAAGACAAAGATGAGACATGCAGGAAAATGAAATTGTAAAGAAAAAATCTTACAAATCAATGTGCGATTGTGTTTGCTGTAACAAGCATTGATATTGTTTACAATAAATGTGTATTAGAGCAAACGGTGAACGTGATATCAAAATTGACCCTATGTAAATGTTAGGGGGGTCCTTATGAAGAGTTCACATACACCAAAATGTATAAGGACACAATTGTGAGATTTGACTGTTTATTAAGTAAATTGGCAGTGGGACATGGACACTTGTTGACTAGTAATGACCAGAAATATCCCGAACTTGAACCACAACATGATTTGAGTCAGCGGGTTATAAAGAGCTGCCGAAAGTTCTGACAATACTTGTTCTTCTCATATTGGGACTCATTAAAGTGTAATGGGCAGCCCTACTGTAGATTGTATGGCCGAGGTTAATTGTGTGTTGAAGATGTTTCTCGTCCAAGCGGTTAAGTGTTTATGTAGAGTAATGGAAAATGTTTCCTCTAAGGGCCATTTGATTTAACCCCGACAGCACATTTCTTCACAAGCAAGTGTTTTCTCAAATGTTTGGTGGGTTGTGGATTGCTAGTGCATTTTTATATTACGCTCTTATGTGCATAAGGCAGCTGCAGCTCCTAGAAACCGATATTTTATTGCTGCTGCTTTTGCTGGTTCACTGACCTGAGATCATTTGAATATTTAGTCGATAGAGACGGGAAACGGAAAGGAACGCGTTTAATCTCAGATCAGATTCATGCGAGGCATTTCCTGCGTACGCACTCAGCAGGAGTCGTCAGTTTAGCTTGATTTATACAACGCCCGGCACGGTAAGATGCCTGTTTGCATATTAATGCAAACAGTGTGGGAATGTTTGGATTTATTCACACTTTTACAGCTTAGGAAGATGCCAGCGCATGCACGCAATCATCTTAAGGATCCACTTTTGACTCATTAAATGTCAATGAAGTGCTTTGAAATTGTGTATGAAATTAAGCACACTTAAAATCAAAGGTAACATTTCTTACAAGTCTCTTACTGGAGGTGATTTTTGGATGGCACGGAATAAGCAAGAAAGTATTTTTTTTCTGTTTTACGAATGAAATGCAGGCAAGCATTTAGAGGCTGTTGTCGAGATATTTTTGTTGTTGCTAGGACACAATGACGTGTGAAGATGAGGCCTTGGACTGAGGCGCAGCACGTTTTAGCATCTCCCCTGCTGCCCTAGCAACAGCGTTGGACATTTTATGTGTTTCAACTGTTTAAAATATTAACAACATTTTGATGTGGGTCTGTATTTTATTCTGATTGTCTTGTTGATGATGGAGGAAAAGTGCAGGTCTACACACTGTCCCTGGCTGTCTCCCCTTTTATGAAGTACATCAGAGGTACACATTGGTACCAAATGTATAAATATATGTACCTAAATGGTACATATTAGCACCTTTTTTGAGGGGACTGTCCCAGTGGCAGCTTGGGACCATTTTTTGACAATTTTTCTGACGGTGTAACATCTCAGCTGCAAGATCTGGCCAGAAGGAAAGATTTTCTATTCATTTAAATTTGGTCTGGCATTTAAGATGTAATTTATAATGAATGTGCTGCCTCCAGACTTATCTCGGGGATTTGTAGTTTCTGACCCCTGTTTCCAGCGTATTTGCCAAGGTGCAATTTCTTTTCCTGGTGGATTTGTTCGAAATGCTACTGTGTCCTGTCTTTGGGTGTTAAGATGTAGTCTGTCTATCCACCTTATTTTTGACGTAAACGTGGGCGCTGCCATCTTTGAGCTCCTTTGTGTAAGACTTCCAGTGAGCCCCTGAAGCTAATGGTAGTCGTATTGCGGGTGACACTAGTGTTGCGTTTTGACTGGCTTGTTAATGTTCATTATGAAATCCAAAAAGACCGGCATAATTTGTGCAGTTATGGGTTGCCGTAATTGTTGGTACAAAGGCAGTACATCTCTACAAAACATTTGTTTTAACCATAATCCATGCACAAGTGCGTGGAATGTTGCACAAGAAAGTGGATGTTGTGCACGTGCACCCATGATCTGTATCCACACATCCATCCAGTAAAACTTTTCAAATATTGCCCTAATATATTAGTTAACCCAAAAAACGTGGTGGAAAAATATTGGTTTTAAATTGAATCAACTCAAAATTTTAAGGCAACCAAGTAACTTAAGTTTTTAAGTTGAACCAACTTTTAACAGTGTACCATTTGAGCTACATAAACATCTGAAAGTATCTGATCATTTAAAGTCCCAGTGAATCGGAAGTCATGATAGATTTCCGTGATGTAATGTATTTCCAAGTAAAACAGAATACCACACAAGGAAAATATTAGCCGTGTCTTTTGTTTTCCACTGTGCTTCGATTGGATATAGAAAAGGAAACAGTTCTGACAGTTCTGGCTAGACTGGATACAGCTATGGCCAAATCTCACAAGATGTCATAGAGGGTTTGGATGAAAAACATTGGTTCTAGCTGAGTTTAGGGGTAGGTTTGGGGATAGGATTAGGATGAAAACCGGTATCATCCGGTGAGATTTCACAAGATTTTGGCTGTGGCCGTTTCCCTTCTAGCCACAACCCAGATCGACACTTAGAGGGGGCGGAGTTAAAGAATTCCCCCTGATGTCATCAGAGGCCCTGTCCCAAATGGCACACTCCGGACTTGTGGTCCTCCTCAGAGTCCACACTTTGATGACATCATGTAGTCCAGACGAGTCCACGTGGGTGCACCAGAGTCGTATTTTGGGACAGACTCGAGCATCACACCGGAAATAGGTAGAGAAGTTGCCCGTCAGTGTGAACTCCTTCCTTCCGTTGTCTGATTGCCCTTTCGCAAGGACTTCTGGGTTGGTAAAGTGCGCGAAGCCTGCTGCTGTGCGGGCTTCGCTAAAGACCGCATCAAGGGGGCAAAGGAGGCGCTGATGAGCACACTTCAAAGTGTAAAAATGACAGATGGGACACCCTACGGACTTGTAGACTAAGGGAGAACGCGCAATTTAAGGCCACGAGACCGAAAGTCCACATGAGGTGCACCATTTGGGACAGGGCCAGAGAATGTTCGCCACAAGAGGGTGTACATTTATAAATATTTGATTGAAGTCTATGAGGGCACATGAATAAAAAAAATTGTTTAAATTGTTAAAAAATAAGAATTGTCACTTTTAATCTGTTCAAATCTCAAGTATTTCATTGACTTTACATTTGTGAGTGAACCAACCATCTTTATGCGGTGATCACAAACAATGGAAGTTATGTAAATTCATTCGTCAAAAAAAGTGGGAACCCTTATCTCAGCAGGTGTGCAATCACACCTTCATTTAGCAGCAACAACAACGACAGTCACCCAGCACAGTCACTCTGCCTTTTCAGAGCTGCAGTTCTCTGGAGGGCACACCGACAGGCAGAAGAACTTGGGAGCGTGGTGTCCATTTCAAATCGTGTTCCCTCTTTTGTGAGGATTGTACAGAAAGAGTGGCATTGACTAGCAGTGGGTAATGGAGGTAAATCTGTGGAGAGCGGCATTTCTCCCCTTTCCTTCCCCATATTGAAACTGAACTTGGCGGTGACATAATCCAAAGCTAGATTTGGCTAACTTTCTAAGTAGCGCCTCTGTAGAGGGTCTCTGCCTCAGCGAAAAAGTCAAATGGAAATGTTTCATTAATCCACTTATCAGGAAAAAGCACGTTTGGATAATCCTGCCCGCTCAAAGTGCCTGCTGTTATGTAGGTTTGTGTGTGTATGTGAACAAGAAGCAGAGAGGGCGAGAGAGAGAGAGTTGAGTGGAATGTCAGTGTCAAGCTTGATGTCTGTTTTTATGCAGGTGCATACCAAAAATCCTGCTTTATTTATTCGTTCACTTGTGAGCAGAGTTTCACACGTTGCCGAGAAACGCACCACGACCCTGATTCGCGCTCGTCTGCAGCTGGGGGGCGAGTCCTTATCCATCTTTTTTCCATTCCGGCTTCTGCTTTAAAGGGAATTACAGCGGCGTGCGAGTCTAGTAGCTCACTTTTAATCCATGAAATATGTGTAACCAAATTTCCTGACTACACCTACCCTCACCGCATTAGACTGCTCACAGGGACTTAAGCAGATCTAGCCGTGTATGTCTCTAAAACATGCATGCACGCTCATCATATATATATATATGTGTGCCACGTTTCATTTCCACAGGACATACTGTATCACTGGACCTTTCACTGGTTTTGCTTTAATATTTGCATGATTTCAGTCTGTGTTTCTCTCAGTCCATCCCCATCGCTGTTATCTTTCCATCAGATCTTTCTTATTCAGACACAACTCTTATACCAGTTAATCTGTCATCTGCTTCCCAAACGGCTGCTCTCTTGATGTCTCGTTCTTTCATTTTGTCTTTCTTCATGTGCACTTTCGCTCCTCTGAAAGAAAGGGAATTGTTGGCGTTTTGTGTTTCTTTATGAGACTTGGTCGTTCAACCGAGCTCATTACTCCTGCCCAATGGTGCAGAGCTGTCTCTGCCTTTCAGAGAGGGAACAAGAAGAGTAGAAGAGAGGATAAAAATGCAATCATTTAGTGTTTTATTTGTTGATGAAACACAAGACTCCTGGGGTAAGAAAATGAGGGTCCACAGGATTCCCCCATCTAATGAACTTCCATTTACGTCCATTAGGCTGGGTTACATACTTATTTTGGGGCAAATGGGTTCGGGATACTCAGAAAGAGTTCAAGAAGTGTAGATGGAAGACTGTAGGCCATGAATTATCTTTTGTAGCTTGCAACTTTCTTACCTTTTTGCCTTATTGATTCACTTCACTTTGTTTTGATCACTTTTGGTTCATTAAGCCTCTTTTTACATAATGTTTTATGGCCACAAAGCACAATACTCTTGTAAAATCTGCACTTTCAGGCCACACCCAAGGGCATTTTCAGCTGTGTGCCACAGATACACTCCAGGAGTTGTTCCTGTTGTGTTTACTGTGATCCTATAGCTCAATTGGTAGAGCAGTCAGTTATCAGTACAGTTGGGGGCTGCGTGTATGCGCGTATGCGCACATTGATGCATATAGGTCTTATACATGCATACATATATTTTGAAATCTAAAAATGTAAACAATGATCAGATATACATTTTTTAACAAACGTGCATGTTCATAGGCGGCAAATTCTTTCTCCGGCAGTGGGTACTCGTAACAGCGTCAAGCAATGCTTAGGTTACTTAGCTCTGAAGCGCCCCCGCACTTTGAAGAGGGGGAAAGCGGCGCAGTCACGTTTTCCACGTGGTTTTATACGTCACGTGTGAAGTAAATGTGAAGCAACCGTGCGTATGTGCTTAGCCATTTCGGTGACTGCTCGAACCGAGCCCCGGAGCACCCAGGGGATCGGCGCATATCTGTGTGTTTATTGTAGCACTTCCACACATGAAACAAGAAGTTAGAAACCTTTTTGGGGTTATAATGTTTCCAGCCGCGCTGAAAACGCGTTCTGATCGTGTAATGGTAGCGCAGATTGATACTTTTTTGCAACTTTGAGTGACCAAGAGAGAATGGCCGTTTCTCAATCCCAAGGCTGCAGCTTCCGGAGGTCGCATATGCAGGCTGCATGTCATCAAGCCTGGTTTATTATTTTCAGACATTTGCAAGTCATAAGCATATTACAACAAAGTATGATTAACAAATAATAATAATAGTCAACTTTATAATTGTTAATGTTATAAAATAAGACAGTCTTGATGATGTATGCAGTTTGCAAATGCGACTTCTGGAGGCTACATCCTTTGGATTGAGAAACTGCCAATATCTTGCCTCATTGTTCCGCCCCCAAGCCAGCGGGTCATCACTGATATCAGTTGCCTTCCCTTGCAAATAGCGCATTAACTCCACGTCTGCTGGCTGTTTGCATTAACACGAACCTGAAGACATCTCACTGGGCGAGATTGTACTTTATATTTTTCATAATTTGTGACGTGCACACCACCGCAGGGCGCACTTCTCAACTGTTAGTAATTACAACCATCCCAGCCCTAATAAGAAGAATTGAACTTGGTCATCAAGCCGACTCCAAGGGTGACCCTAAAACGCGTGGAAAAGTGTTTGATCATCCAAACCATACTTTTTTCTAAAAATTCCCCTTGCAATTTATTATTACATTCTAGTTATAGTTTTACTGGGGTAGAGCACAGTTTTAGATTTTTTTTATGTGTTGAGCATATGTTTTTGTCTCGTACGGCACTGGGCGGAGACTAGAGGAAAATCCTGTGACTCATGACCATTAGCTGCATTTCATATTTTTTAAGGTGGGTGACGTTACAGATGCGCAGCCATGCGTAGTAGTTGTTCATTCTATAACTGGATACAATCAATCCACACGCACCCAATAGACCGTGAGGCAATTGGTCGGGCATAGTCTTTGTCCTTGCATGGTCCCAATGCCACCCTAATTAATGACACGTCCACCTTGGTGTCAAGGTAGATGGGAGATCCAGCTCACTATGTCAGAATGGCTTTCATCCCTCTATTTTTGCTATACTTTTGGAACGAAATCGGTCTTTCTCCTATTTTTGAATATCGCAAGGCTTCTTTATATACAAACAAGAAGACTAAAGACCGAATGCAGTTGCTGTACCCGTGTGACCTCAAAATTCAGTCAGTTTTCTAAACTAGCTGGAGCAGTTTGGTACAGCTTTATTCTTTAGTGAAACAATCAGGTTTTGTTTTTTCTTACCTTCCACTTGTCTGTGCTGTAAAGTTAAAAGTTACCAGCTGGTTCCTCGCTATGTGATAAACAGTTTCCATGTTTGGTCTGGGTTCCTCTGGGGAGATCTATGGTCTAGCCTGACATGATTCACAGTGACTCAGGGTCACCTTGAAAAGTAGCCCACAGTCATGCTTGTGCACGCACATGCACACACCAAACCCCTCGCTAGATGCCCTAACACAATTTGTCCACCCTTCACAAAAGGCTTATAATCCATTGTTTTTGTTTTTTTAGGTCAGTAAACTCTCTTTACAGCCAGCTTTTCGCTTGATTTGCGGTCCTGTATGAAGATATCAAATTCAGAGTTTGACGTGTTGCTCTTTCTTGGCGTAATTCTGTCACATTTAATGCGACATCATAAAACATGGCAACGCTGCAGTTCTCTGTGTCCTCACGTGTGGTTTCACTGGTCAATTTATCTCCATAGCCCAGACCCCTGACAGGCTTATAGTCTGTATATAGGCCATGGTTCTTGGCCTAACATTGACTCTTGGAGGCCACTGGTTTAACAATTTCATTTGTATCATTACAGGTTAATGTCACGGTTGATTACATCAGAGCCGCCACAACTGCTACGGAAATGGGTGGGGTCCCTGCCTTCCCAGAGCGTACCTGTGCTACAGTCACCATTGGAGGAATGTGAGTACAGTCAACCAGATACCATCTCACTTCAGCTTTTTGGCTCATTAAACACCTGTTTCCACACTTCAAATCTTCTGTAGTCAAGCAAGAAACAGCAAAATCAATATAAAATAGATCTTCATATTAAAATTCCCTCAGAGCCCTAGTGAAGAAAGCTGTCACTGTTGAAAAAAGGGGCAAAAAGTTGAAAGGAATAGTAAATAAAATTAGGAGATTCACCCTTATAATTAGTGTGGCATATGCTTTTTTGTATGACTACTGCGTTTAATCATTTTCTATAGTTGTTAACGCAAGTCAGGCCATGGCACATGATTTTGGGGAATGTCTAGAGATGTGATTATCCAAGCATGTCCCAAAATGCTTGGAAAAGATAACATTGATTTGGTAACATGTGGAATTATCATAGGAAGCATAATGTTGCAATCTTTATAAGAGCTCAGTTGCAAAAAATCCAGATAATTTTCTCACCCCCATGTCATCCAAGATTTTTATGTCTATCTTTGTTCAGTTGAGAAGAAATTAAGTTTTTTGAGGAAAACATTCCAGGATTTTTTTCTATATAGTGGACTTTAGTGGACTTCAGTGGTTTCAAAGGGCTCAAAATGATACCAACCAGTGATGCGCGGGTTGCTCCGAAATGAGCGAGTGCCTGCGGTTACCCGCGGTTACGAAGCATAAAAAAAATGTTTTAATGATATTAGGGTCGCGGCCAGTCGGGTCGTTTGAAATGAAGATGCCAATTAACTATTGTGAACAGTTACTACTTTAAAAAAATGTGGGCAAGGGAGCGGGTAGGGTACAATATTTGAGTTGAGGGCGGGTTAGTTGAAAACGTCGGTCAGGATGTTTATACATTGACCCGCACATCACTGATACCAACCGAGGCATGTGTGTCTTATCCAGCGAAACAATCATGTTGCACTTGCCGTGTAACGCGCCACCTTACCTATTACGTAATCATGTCGCAAGGTCAAGTTACATGTGTGAAACGCACACTTGCGGACCATTTTAAACAATAAACTGACACGAAGTCATTAATTAGTATCATACAACAATGTCGACTCGGAACGGCCCTCTTTCTCTACACTTGTAAACGCTGGAGTGGAAGTTTGCATACGTCATGCATGACCTTTCGACATGATTACGTAATACGGAAGGTAACGCTAGCGCATCACAAGGCTATTGCAAGACAAGAAGTTCAATTCAATTTTATTTTATTTATATAGCGCTTTTCACAATTGTTAATTGTTGCAAAGCAGCTTTACATGAGTAGATGTAGAGGAGAACACTGAAAATCAATACATAGTAGAAGAAGTAGAATATAGCGGCTAAGGATAAACCGTGTAAGCGAGCGTATTAATAATGTAATGTATACTGTAAAGTGCTAAGTTAAGCCAAAGTTGGCTGACTCTCCCTGGGCCTAAAAAAACCCTAGGAGAAAACCCAATGGGAAAAAATCCTAGAAGGACAAAATACCCTAGGGAGAGATTAATATTTATATATATATAGACACGGTAGGGATAGGAAGCGGGTAAGCGGATTAAACTGGTTCAGCCGGTGGTCATTGGTCGCGCATCGGCTGGGCATCACATTGAAGGAGAGCCAGTAGATCAGTGGTGCGATGACCTTCACAGCAACAGGAACTGAGTCTGTTTGTCTCATTGTCCTCGGGGTCGAGGACGAGACAGGGAGACAAAATCAGAATTCTATTAGCGTAGGGGGCGTTCGCATGTAATGCAGGTGTCATACATTATAGTGGTTTAATTCAGCTCGGTTCCAGACAGGCTAACTATTGCGGCAAGAGTATATTACCCATATGAGGTATGTGAGTGCTTTGTTCTAGACAAAATAACTACAGCGGGAAAAGTACATTTACTGGACATTCTATGTGAATGCTTTGTTAAAGAAGAATGTCTTAAGTTTAGATTTAAATTGCAGTTAAAAAGTACTTCTTTTTATTTTTTTTGGCAAAGATGGCAATCGTTTTGCTAGATAAGACCCCTTATGCCTCGGTCAGGATTGTTTAGAGCCCTTTGAAGCTGCATTGAAACTGTAAGCTGTTGAGGTCCACTAAAGTTCACCATAAGGAAAAAAGTCCTGGAATGTTTTTCTCCAAACGTATTTTCTTTTCCACTGAACAAAGACAAGCAAACATCTTTGATTACATAGGGAACATTATTAGGATTATTCCACTTTCCTAAAAAATTGTGTGTCAGCACAAAAAATAAGTATATCAACATATAGCCGCTTGCACCAACTGGGCATAAACCCGATCCAATGTAAAATTTACACCTGTTGCACCATCTAGGCCTAGGTACATCTGAGACTCACGTGTGATAACGTCAAACTCAAAACGGCAACAATTTAGTTAGAGTCGTTGTTGAAAACCTACAAAAATAAAAATAGTTGCTGTTTTTTCAACCTGTTTTTGGTTCATTGGTTTTACTACCATATAGAACAGTGCTTGTTTATTTGCTGTAGATTCATTACAGAAGATAATAATGCATAATGTGCTGGTGGACAAAAATGCTGTGACCCCTTTTGCAAGAGTTATTTTTCACACCCACCCACCAAACAAACTTGCTAGCATTTATCTTGTTGCTTGCTTCTATTATAATCAAGGAAGCTGTCTACACTAAAAGCCCCTGATAAGAAATTCACCCATTTAACCGTCACTCAAGCGTATCCTCCAGCTCACGTTTGATTGCTCCATGGTTATTGAAATCTGTGGTTGTTTACAGCTTTCACTTCCAGCGCAGATAGCCTACTGTTATTATGAGATGCTCACACTTAATTAAAAAAACGAAGGAAAAAAATAGGCACGCTGTCAAAACAAAGTTTTAATTTTCTTCCGTTCTACTCTGTCTTTACAGAAACATCGCAGAGGCTCTGGTCAGCAAAGGTCTCGCCACAGTGATCAGATATCGTCAGGACGACGACCAAAGATCTTCCCATTACGATGAGCTTCTTGCGGCGGAGGCGAGGTAAGACGAAACTGAAAGAAAATCACCAGCGAACAAATGCGGCCCATATTCACACACGTTCAGAGGAGAAGAAGCCATCTGTGAAATGGAGCCATTTTGTTCTTCGCTATAAGTCATGGCTTGTCTGGTTAGCTCTCGTTTCATGGAGGCAATATCAGTCCCAAAGCTCATACTTCAACTGCCAGCACTAAAGCATGGCTCTTTTATTCTTTGTCTACGAATATAATTATATAGATTTGCAGTGCTGAGGTTTCCGGGGGTGCTTTATTGCACGAAAAGAGATTTGAATCTTGGGGTCTGTGATAGATGGGTGACCCTCAAGACAAAGAGAATAGCTTCTGGTTATCTGCTCTTCTTTCATTTTCACTGCTGTTCTTCACTTTTGGTGGTGCTTTTGAAACACCCACATATATTCTCTCTCTCTCTCTTTCTCTCTCTTGCTCTCTCTGGGTAATGCTTCCCCGTGGAGCCAGTGGAGATAGGCGGTTTGCGGGTCTCAAATTTATTTTTAGTAGAGATTGCTGGTCGTTACCCTACATCCTCTGAGAAATCAACCTCGGGACGGGCTCGCTCGCCCGCTCTCTCTCTCGCCCCCCTCGCTTCGGCTGAACGTGATTACACACCAGGGAGGCTACAGCCACAGATACATCTGCCTTAAAGAGGCCAAAGATGCGCCCCTCATTCCTTCCATATCCACTGTAATCTGCAGGCATCACTGCTCGCACTAAAACACTAAGCTCCATTTCGGCACTCGCACACTCACCATAACAATTCCCATGTTATGCATGAGATCTCCTGGCCTGCACTGCTTGTGGGAATCTCTGGATGGTGTAAATGTGATTTGTGGGCTCTCTTGTTATGTGGGAGGTGGTTGAATGGACCGGTCTGTTCAAGTGTGGTGGGTTATTTCCTGCGATGGTTTTATGGTCCAGGAACAGTTGTGAATATTTCTGACACTAACACTTGACTTCTGAATCATTTCAGGGCGATCAAGAACGGCAAAGGACTTCACAGTAAGAAAGAGGTGCCCATTCACAGGGTGGCTGACATTTCAGGGGTAAGTGCCTTTGTTTTGGAGTTTGATTCATTTGAAATGATGGTTCAGAGGAACTGGTTAATGGAGACCAATTGTTGTTGAAGGTCTATCTGAGAGACCAAGTATGAAACTGGCCAACTGACATTCATAACGGCCAAATTAAAAACGTATTATAAGAGTTACGGTATTCAAGGTATTCATTCATTTTATCACCGGTGCAGTGATAAAATGTGACCCTATCTGTGCAAATTCAAGCATAAGAGTCTTAATGTACAATAATTGTGAGATCAAAGGAGCATCGAAGTTTGCAGGGTTCCCACCGGTCATGGAATTTCTGGGATATTATGAAATTTTAAGAGGTATTTTGGCATCCTGTCCATAGGTCATGGAAATTCTGCTTTTTAGTCAGGAATACGTCAGGGTATTTGACATTTGACTTGGAGTGGGAACCGTAAGTTTGGTTTTTATCATTGATTTCAATATCCTTTAAAGATATGAAGATGATATATTTACACAATGTTCTTATATAGGATGATTTAATGTAGAAAACATTAAATCACAAACATAACTTAAAGGATAATTCCGGTATTTAACACTTTGAGTCTCATTTCTGGTTTGTTTTGGATGAACTACAGTGATGGACACTGAAATTTTGACAATGGGTCGTGTCTTGACTTTTTGACTTGTTTACAAGCGTCTCTTGACTGCTTCAGAATGGAAGTCAATGGCCATGCACAAACATGTCATTAAAACAACACTTAACATTCATTTTCAAAACTGTGCTACTCACCGAGTGGTTTGTGGTGTTCGTTGATGATTACAAACAAGTTGTGTAGCCAAATATAGTTTCTGTCATGTTTTATTTGGCATTTTGTAAAATTCCATTGACATCTCTTGGAAGACTCATTGCTCGCTGATATATCACTCCGCTGCCGGGAAACAGAAAAGGGTCTGTTTACATGTGGTTGTAGTTTTTTCGCTCGGTTTCTCTCAGAAGAAATTTCTCCCATATTTGATGGCTCAGTGACTAGCTTTAGGTTTGAAGTTGAGCTCGATTGTGACTGTCTATACGCTAGACATCGAGCGTACTTGCATGGCAAAGTGGTTGTCGCCATCAAGTGGTCGGGAGTAACGCTTCAGACTCAAATATAGAGCGGAAGTATATACGCATTTGTGAGGTATCTGAAAAAATAGTTCCACTATAGTAAATAACACGGATTGAAATCATACATTGCGCCAATATATTTTTTTTTAATCATCAACGAACACTACGCACCACTTGGTGAGTAGTACAGTTTTGAAAATGAACGTTAAGTGTTGTTTTAATGACATGTTTGTGCATGGTCATTGACTTCCATTCTGAAGCAGTCAAGAGACGCTTCTAAACAAGTCAAAAAGTCAAGACACGACCCATTGTCAAAATTTCTGTGTCCATCACTGTAGTTCATCCAAAACAAGCCAGAAATGAGACTCAAAGTGTTAAATACCGGAGTTATCATTTAAGCTGGGTTTTCACAGGCAGGGTCACTTATATTCAATGTCTTGATAACACCATGAAAGTGTAATTTGGGCACATGTGAATGTTTTCACCCTCGCTTTCATATCCCAGAATCCTCATCTGATTCCTTGCTCTTAAAGCCTCCTATGACAGTTGATTTATTGCTGTATTACGGTCCTACCCATTAATTTAATGAATGCTCCTCCAAAAATAGTCTTCATTCAAAGTCATCACGGTTGTAGATCCCACACTGTTTTTATGTGAATACCGTTAGGGCCATGCATCACGCAAACATTCAATTTTACTGCTGAACGGGCGACACGTCAACAGGCTTGTTATTCGGTACATGCGTGTGAGGCCGTCGACGTCTTCAACTTTTATCTCCTTCCTCTTTTTACTTCTCTCATCTCTGCGTTTATGAATGAGACTCTCTGGTTTTAATGAAGTGTATGGGCGCCGCCTGAGAACAGTTTCAGGATGTAATTTGCACCCGGGTTTGTGTAGGAGGCTTTTAGCGCCAAGAGAAAAAAGTGAGTGTCACTCTAAAACAAGTAGCGTTCTCGTTTCTCATCCAGAAACAAGATCCTCATCGTTACTTGACTGACAGTCAAAATGACGTTGTTTGGATTGAGACTGTGTTGTTGGTCTGAGGGACCATTTATCTTTGCATTTGTTTATGTCTTTTTTTGTTCTTTCCTCCTTTCGGATTTATTTTCCCTTCTTTATGTGTGGGTCACGGTTAATTCCAGCTGCAGTGGGTGGCTCCAGTGTGCGGCTCCAGTGTGCAAATGTGTTTAAATTTATACATACCAGACCCTCGGCTGTCAAACCTCTTACTTTTGCAATTACACTCTTGGTTAGGGCACACTTGAAATAGACTTTCCATTCTCTCAGAAAAGCTCACAAGTGTCATAGACTGTTATTTTAGCTCGGTCCAAATTATATTACTACAAATGATAATGTGTCCAAAGTAATGGAGGAAAACCTGCTGAGGATGTCCAACGCTATCTCATGGCAATTCGTACATATTTTACGTGGTGGCTAATTCGTATTTTTTTCGCATGACCACATTTGTACGCTTTTGTATTATGTGCCTTAACCCCTGTGACGTTGGGGGCGAGGTAAGGGGTGGGGTTTCGTAATTTTTTTATGATATTGTACTTTTTTGCACGATTAACTTTGTACGAATTCATACTTATTAGCCATCTTGTTAAATATATAAAAATTCTCGTGAGATCAGGCTAGGATGTCACAGATCCACCTCCAAATTTTTGTACAAATATTTAACAGAGCCTATAATGAACGCCAAGTATGTACCGAATACTTCGTCAGTGATTAATCTGATGTGTAGATGATCTTTTACAGCTCCGATGTGACATTTCAACATGATCTCATGAGAAAAAGTAACTATTTTACGTGGTGGAGAATGGCGTTTTAGTATGAACTTGTACGATGTGAATTATAACGAAACGTATGATTATCCGAAAAGACGCACAAACAAAAATCCACCCCTAACATCACTGGAGGGGGGGGTAGATCCTATGAGACAAAAACGTATGAATGAGAATGCATAAAAAATCTCCACCTCGTAACGTGAGGAAACCAGTTCACGGTATGCGCAGGTTGATCCAAAATGAGTTACCGGTGTTTATGAGTCATCCAAAAATATTTTTTGATATTCGGTTCGCGGTTGGTCGGGTCTTTGAAATAAAGATGCCAATTAACTTAACTATTTTAAACAATTACTACTTAAAAAAATGCGGGTCAGGAGGCAGGTCATGTACGATATAGTTGCAGGCGGGTTTGTTGAAAACGTTGATCGGGTCCGGGTTGTTTATACATTGACCTGCGCATCAGTGGTAGGTGCGGATTGCCTAAGATCCATTTCGAGATTGTTTTGTAATTGTTATTGCATTGTATTTGACACAAAACTGCATTAAATTAGCTGTTTTAATTTTTTTCTGTTAAATATGCCAAATTTGACCTTTTTACATTATGCATCCTTTTCATGGTAAACAAATGCCACTTCTCTTGTCCTTAATTTCCCCCTTTTTTTGTACAGGAGACACAGAAAGCCAAACAGTTCCTGCCGTTCCTGCAGAGAGCGGGCCGCTCGGAGGCCGTGGTGGAGTATGTGTTCAGTGGCTCTAGGCTTAAGCTCTACATGCCCAAAGAGACGTGTCTCATCACCTTCCTCCTTGCCGGTAAGTGACAGTCCACATTGGTATGTCGACCGCACCGCCATGTCGACCACTCCGCCATCTGTGATCTCATGACAGCAACAATGTGCCAGCTAATCGCTGTTGCTGCCCCGGGTTTTGTCTAGTCCCCCTACACTCATCCGAAAAAGTCTTAACTTGAATACCCCATGCAACCTACAATATAAAAGCATGTCTACAAGTAACCTTACCCAAAGCTGCATAGGAACTTGCTTTTTCCATGAGATGCTTGTGGAGTTTTTGGATTCAATAGCTTCTGTCCTTTCCTTCTGACCTGCGAAGGTTGGTGTTTTCTATAAGGTCTTTATATTTGATCTTCATGTGGGTGTTTTTTCAAAGTCTATGACCTCCCTGAAGCAACATGGCGATCTGAATAGCTCAATCTGAGGAAGGTGAAGTATCGTAGCTTCTTCCTGTGAGGTCCTGCTCCTCGGCATATGTTCATTTCCGCAAAAAATCCCAGTGTTTTTCTGTGCGTATTTGCCCTTATATGGGGCGGTGCACATTTTGCCACCGCACATCGGGGAAGGAGGTGGAGCATTTTGACCTCTTACCTTTAATCAGTGTTTTGGACATACCCAATCCCAATTCTTGGCAGCATGTGTCAACTCAAACAAATTTGTGAATTTGGTGCCAAATTCTCCTCTTTGACTGCTTGAGCGAAGCACTTGTAATATTTGATTCTTGCATTATCCAGTTGTAGCATGCGTTTATAGTCAGAGTATCATTTAGAGAATGTACGTTTACATATTAATATTTCTAAAGAGACCAACCAAAATAGTTTTCCACCAATAAAATCATCTAGGGGGTCCAAATGACGTTTGCATTTTGATTGTTGATTGAATTCCACACAGCACTGGAAAGTTTTCTATGAAGAGCGCGCAAACATTGGGTCAAGCTTCATTAGACTACCTAAAGACTTCATTAGACTTCATTAAAGTGTCACTTTCTTGCGAATCAATCAATTTCTGCCTGATGTCGGGTTAGTAAGACGTATGAAACCCTGGACGTCAGCACGCTCCCAACCTCCACGTCGCTCGCCAAAAAGTTTAAGTGGCCAGCTTGTTTGTGTCACTTCTGAGAAGTTTATTTTGGTGTCCACCCCCCTAACCCGGTCTAATTATTCAAGCAGAAAACAGTGAGAGACACCCATCTATTTCTGCTCTCTCCATCCCTCCATTTATTTGTTCCTACTTTCCCCAATGGAGAACAAACGCCCTCCACCCCCGGCGTGCTCAATTGTGCATATCTTCATTGGAGATATTTCAATTAATTTGGTAATTTGTTTCTGAGTGTCTTCCTTTTGTTTTTGCTTTCCTCCATTTGTTCCTTTTGTAATTATTTTTTCCTGATCTTCCTGTGAGGGATTTGGACAGAAAACCATTCCTTATCACGCTGCTCTTACTTTTTTCTTATCATCAGTATCTCTTCTTTTTTATGCAATCTATTTTAGGCGATTATATTTGACTTTACTGCCTGCTTTCTTTTATCTCCATCTCTCTGTCGCTCTTTTCCTATGTTTCTCTGTCTCTTTTTTAGATTTATGATTTTATCACCTAATGTATGTTGCATTGGTTCATGATTTTTCTTTCTTTTTTTGAAGATTTTATTCATGTAGTCATTTTTGCATGGGGGTTGAGTCGGACTCTGCTATCGGCTTTTTTCTGCATATCACTTACTCCACTTCTCTCTCTCTCTCTCTTTATCTCTCACACACACTCACTCTCTCTCTTTTTTGTGATTTAATCACCTGTGCTGTATTGATTCACGAAACCCTGTGAGTCAAACTCATTCAGCAGTCAAAACAAATACAGTTGATGATTTTTGGCAACGCTTATCATCCCGAAGACGATTCCTATTTTTTCCCAGCCACGAGTGCTCCGGGATGCACTCTCTCTTGGTGGAGCCTGGTTTGATCTTTTTCCATTGATGTTTTTAGTGCTTGCAGAAACCATATTTTAGAAAGGAAAACACACTGCACCGCTGGCTGTGAAAAACGCAATGGCACATGAGAAACAGCATCTGGAAGTTCTAGAAGTTATTGACTTTATAGCACAAACACTTTCGTTTCAAACCCACTTAATCTCGGCCCCAGGCCATTTTTTTGAAGTTCCAAAAAGCTTGCATGTACTTAGAGGGTTTTGCAGTTCCTTAAACTAATTAAATGATTAAAGTGACATTTGTGAAAATAAGGCATTTGAATTACTGACTCAACCTTTTCAATGCCATTAAAGTGAAATTATGTAACCTACACATTAGAGCCTGATAAAACGCTCATTTATGAGAAAATACGTCAGAAGCACTTACAGGATTTTGCATTTGAACCCTTCAGGTAGTTTTATATAAAGCAATAGAGATCTATAATACGATTTTGTGTGTTCTGTTCCCATCATGACATCTCCTCATCGTATTGGTTGCATGTTTGTATTTCCTTGTGTCCATACAGACAGGATCTTTCTCATCATAATCTTTGCATGAATGAGCTCAATGCTAAATTAGAGCGCAGGACACAGACGTCCAATCAGCCGCGTGCTCTGCGCTGAGTGGTTGAAAGGTCAGACAATGCCAAAGCCCTGACGAAAAAGAGGGAGAGAGAGACAGACGTGCTTGCTGTCACTCAACCTTCCATTACTGCACTCGGTTCCCTATTAGTGTTGCTATGGTGAAAGGCTCTCCACCCACAGGCATGCCAGCAAAGGTTACTGCATTAAAAGGGCAGAAATGCTTCATTGCTCGCTCTTTCTTTCCATTTCCTCTCGTTTTCCTGGTTAAGTCCATGCTTTCCTAGAGAACCAGTGACATACACGTTGCTTCTAGTAATGGAGTAGATGTTCAACCGACGTCAAAACCGATCGATAGATGTTGGGTTTTAACCTTACGCGTGGAATACAATCAGGGTTCATTTTTTGTAATGCACCGCGGATATTTCTCACGTATTTGACCCAAAGCATAACCGAACCTTTGTCCCACTTTGCTCAAAAAGGGTTGTCGTGTGAAACATCGAATTTTATTTGAGCTTTCAGAGCATAGGCTACTGAAATTTTCAGAGCTTTCTGAACTATAAGAAGACCATTTATGGATAATTGTCTACAAAAGTGCATGCAAAATCTTCAATTCTAAAAAAGTGTTCAGTCACATTTCACTGTCCTTTCTGAATACAAATAAAAGGCTTAGACGGGAGGGGTTCCAGTCAACCAATCGCAGCGCTTGGAGTAGAACGGACGCATTGTTAAAATTTTGTCGAGGCTGTGCATACCTATGCATAAACTAAGGCGTAGCTATGGCGTACAACCAACACACAACTGTAAATTACACTTTACATGAACGTGTGTCATTCTTATCCGATTCTTCTTATGTGCACTTAGAGGACTTTGCAGAAAAAATACTGGTATTTTTGAATGGCCTGAGGCCGTGATTAAGCGGATTTGAAGAGAGAGTATTTGATGAATGTATAATACCTTCCAAGAGCATACGTTTAATATCATTATCTCATTTTTGATGACGTTTAGCGTTTTTTTTTTTTTTTTTTTTGACCATTTGAGCGACACATTTTAATGTGCATAACACACAAAGTATACTTCGGCCTTAACATGGTTACTATATAGAAGTCTTAAATGCACACTACCAAAAATCTTATGGTGAGAGAGGAAGAGAACGAGTGGACAATGGTCATGAAATCCTAAATTATGAGTTTCATCATGCATAAACTTTGACTAACATTACAAGAGGACTTCAGTAAAAGAAATCCTACAGTGGAGTACATTATTCTTACCTTTTTAACAGCTGGATAAAGCATCAAGCTGGTTTTGTTAAAGTGCAGTCTTTTCTTAAAGAAAAATGTTTAGTTTTATCTCTTGAAATGAAGTGGAGTCATTTTCAATCCCATAGTGAACTATCTCTGAGTGCTGTAAGAATAAAGAGCCTCTCCTCTGTTCAGTCTAGGGCCGTTAACCTCCTTTCTAAGGGAAGGACCAATTGGCATCTTAAAACTCTCACTGGACTGCAGCCTATTTTTTCTTCAGACTAAAGACCTGTTTGTATTTTTAAATTGTGATATTTCATATTCTTTATAATGCACTAAGGAAAATAACTCATCTTTGAGTCATCTTTGTAAAAAAAAATTTTTACAGCAAGTTTTCTTCTTCCCAATACAGATGTTGTAGCCATATGGAAATGCAACATAGGCGGTAGAGAAATATGGCTACCAGGAGAAATGTTTGAGCTACCAAGAAATTAGAGTTTAAAAAATAGTTCTTAGAAATCTAGTGTTTGTTTAAATGTTTCTTTTGATTTTATTTTTTAAAGTTTAGTACTCATTTGCTACAAAACAAAGTGTCAAGTGCTGCACCGAATGTTCGGCAACTAAAATAATTTTGACGAAAATGGCAAAAACTAATTTTATCAGTGTTTGGCTAAACAAGTGATAAGAACAAATAACTTTTACCAAGCAATAAGGTTAATGATGCGATCAGATCACAACCGATGATGATAATGAGGCGCACCCTTTATAAATACAGCAAACATACAGCATTACAAGTTTTATTTATCATTTAAAATCAAGACATCCTAAACAACACATAAGAGAAAGACATGTTGGAGATTGTGATCCTGCAACCTTTGTCTGCTGAATGTGCAAGCATGGAGAGCAAGAGACTCTTAGATGAGAAGAGTAATGATGAAGAGCAATGGCAGTTTGTAATAAAAAAACTTCCTAGAGCCACTACATCCTACAGTCCGACAATGACAAACACGCTTATATTAAAAGAGAAATAAAACATTTATAAACAAAAGCATTTTGTTAGACAGAAGTGCTAAGTTAAGCACTTTTTTTCCTTTGTCATGCTCCTGTCAATCTTATCGCCGTCTCTCTCTCTCTCTCCCTCTGCTTGACCCTGACTGAGCAAACACACGCGCGTCCACTGCTTATAAGTGCTGCTTTTTGATGCAAAAACTAGAAGTATAAGCTGTGCATTCGACCCTGTGCATACGTTTGCATACACTTAACAAAACTGACTATAAGGTGCATTTTGTGTTGTAAAATATTCGATCTAATTGATTTCTGTTTAGCCAAGACTGTGGTTTAATTTAAATGGAACGGATTTAACAAATCTGATAGCTATCTGATCAGAGAAGTGGCCTGGTGAAAAAAGGTCCTCTGTCTCCTTTTTTTTTTTTTTTTTTTAAATCTTCATTTGTTAAATAAAGTCAAATAAATATAGTACAAATTCTGAAAAGCAATAGTGAGAAAATTGGCAAAAATAATTAGGAGAATGATAAAAACATGTTTGGTTTTCGATATTCGGCCTTCAGCTGAGTGTTTCATTTTATTTAGCTTCTGCCAAGAATTTTCCTTTTGGCGCATTGAAAATGCAATAATTGAAAATGATTCACGTACGTTCAATCCTGTGTATTCAAATACTTTTCAAGGGTATAGAGTCAGGAATTTTAAGTAGCTATCTTGGTAGTAACCCTTAAAAATCATGACTCAGAAATTCAAAAGATTTCATTTTTTTTAAAGGATTAAAACAAATTTTTTTAGTTATGGCCAAAACAGGATGTGTCTCTTCATGAAAAGATCCACATTTTGGGATAAAGGGAATAGTTTACACAAAAATGAAAATTACTCACCCTTAAGTCGTTCCAAACCTGTATAAATGTCTTTGTTCCGCAAAGCATAAAGAATATTTTTGAGCAATATTTGTAACCAAAACATTTTTGAGCACCATTGACTTCCATAGTAGTCAATGGTGCTCATGTTTTCTGCTTGATTTCAAATATCTTCCTTTGTGTTTGGCCAAACAAAGAACTTTTATACAAGTTTGGAACAACCAGTGATGTAGTGGTGCCTGGAGAAGTGGGTAATTTATGCCCCCAGTTTTTTAAAGATGTGGGTATACCCCATACCATCTAATAAAAAAAGTGGGTATACACCATATACCTGCGTATACCCTGCACTACACCACTGGGTACAACTTGACTGTGAGTAAATGATGACATTTTTATTTTTGAGTGAACTATCTCTTTAAAATGTCATAGGGGTCTAAAGTCTTCATGTTCTTGTTACATAATAGCAGCTTGACTGTTTGTTCCCCCATTAACATTTTTACAGTTTTATCATTTGGCATGCGTTTAATATATAATGTTTCCAGCTGACTGCATTTTCTTCTTGGCTATTTCGGGAATGTGTGTTTTGTATGTGTACCACCAGCTGCTTATTCCTGTATCCTGAGGTTCACTCCTCTTTCCTCATCCTCCTGAGCTACGATCAGAAGAAAAGTTCGCTTGTTTGATTTTCCGAACAGAGTACTCCTCACCTCGACAGGGTCTTTCCTTCCTGTCTCAATATAAAGGCAGCAAGAAAGAGAAGACAGCGGTCCTCTCTTGAAAAAAAGGGAAGTTAGAAGCAGACATCAAAGCGTTATTTCACTGGAGGTGTATGGTGAGACAGGGCAGCAGCAGGGGGGATCTTCCCTCTTCAGGGCATCTCTGGTGCTGATGTAAGTTTCATAAGCTGCTCAGAACGTCCTCCGAGATTAAGAGGAAGCCAGCCCTCGCTCCTGTTCGTAGGATACATTCTAGTGATTTGTACTTTGAGGATTTGGCTTTTTTGTGATGTTGATTTCTCACGTCAGAGCTGGACCCTTGTGAATAGCTCCCATGCTATGGTGCTCATTTGGGAAATATGAGTTTGAATCTAGCTTGCAACATCTGTCGTTTTAATCTTTATAGTCTGTGTTACAGTGTTGTAGTCGAGTTCAACTCTAGTCCAAATGCCCTCCAAATATATTTTAAACGGGTAGTTTTGCTTCGTTTGAAATGCATATAACTTTACAAACATAAACAGGGTTACTACCTATTGATCTGACTTTGGACAGATACTAGAGCGCAGCTCTCTGCACATGCGAGAGACAGAGAGAGGTGCCTAAATGCACATGATTATATTTTAAACAAGTGGGATCATTTGCCTCAGCTCGCTTGAAACTGATAAAACTGAACAAATACATTAGGATTACTACTTTGTGTTTGAACTTTGGACAGATGCGAAAGTGCTTAGAACGTGCTGGATTTATAACACAAAACCAAAGGACAGAAACTGAATGTGGCACACTTATTGAATTACCTTGATTATCTTGTTTTTATAATCAAAATGTGCAAAAATCAAAGTTGAAAAACGATTAATTGCAACGCCCTTGCGTGAAGGGCACATTTGTGCTCAATAGGAAAGCCCGAAGTGTATTTTTTTACATAAACATATGTGCGTACATGTACACTGAAGTTCGCCACATGCACATTGGGACAAAATGTAATGCATATCCACGGCTACATACAATATTCTTTTATATGCGCTTTTATATGCGCATGCATAGCCTAGTACCGTGGTTACAAACATGCGGCGGTGCACGAACAGTTAACATATGCGTAAACACTAAACTATACTTCAGCTTAAGGGGCCGACCACACCAAATGTGTTTGATAGAGGGGACGAACTAAGTGTGTGGTGAGATCGTAACAAGGGCGTAGTTAGCTTGAACCTTCTTACGTCAGAGTCATTTTTTAGCCCCAACATCCAATAGTAAAATTCAACTGCAATAGCCACCGTTCAACCTGAAGAGGTCAGCACTCAGACGTTTTTACACCATATATTGTAGTACTGAAACACTTTATATCCAAATGTCAAAAAAGTTACTAAATCAATGAACAGCACTAATAAAGCATTTTTACAGATCATTAACTAAAAAAAGTTGGTTTAGGGTTTAGTTACTCTAAGTACACAATCATAATCTCACATCACATGTAAAACCAAACAATTTAACTATTAGTGCGGGAACTTCGGACAGAACGGGAGCGAGTGCGGGAAGATTACTTCTCTATTACTTTTCCAACAGCGTACACAGCACAAAGCGCATAAAATCATATAGCCTAATTGGTTTCGGAGTTCCAAAATTTTGCCTGGGCGGCTGCAGTTTCATTTTCAATGCAGTATAACTGTGCTGTGTAATCAGATGATCTCTGCACTAAATGTGTTTCACTATGACTGTAACAAACTTTCATTCAAAATCTGATTCCCCAAATTAAAATCATGTCAAAGCGTAAACTCAAATTCTGGCACTTGCTTTGACCTTGCTCAATGGTGAGAGATGCACAAACACGCAGACTTTTTCTCTCTAAGCAACTGCAAACTTTTGTCACCACAACAAAACGCCCGGCCCTCCCCTCATTCGATTGAACAATTGAAAAAACACGAATGATGTGGGATTCTTTTCTGCTCAGAGCGCTCCAAAACACCAGGGTTACGTGCGGATAAACAGTGTGCATAACCCTCACTGTCCATAAAAAACATTCAAAAAAAGACGCCTGCCACTTCCATAAACATGTTCTGTGTTCATGCTAGCAGCGCAGAGGTCATGATCCTCAGGGAACATGCATACTGATAAAATGTGCATTGTAGTGCACTGTAAGTCGCTTTGGATAAGTGTCTCCCATTGCATAAATGGCTCAGTCAAATGTCAGTCAAACTCTGCATTTAGGCTGCCCATCATCACTTCGTACCAATATTTACCAAATCATAGCCCTACAAAATATTATTGGTAAGACGCATACCATAATGAAAATTTGCATGCAAAATATGTTTTGATCTGTACCTTTATTTTACCGTGTGGATTGGTTTGACAGGTTGGACAGTTTTAAGTGTGGATGCTTGTCAGCTTGCAGGCGGGTGTTTTTGTGTGCCGTTCTCAAACCAGAATGCTGCAGCTTACAATGACTTAGCGTTCACTGAAAAGAGAGCAACCCTGCAGTGCTGCTTAGAGCAAGGGATTGATTTGTGTGTGTGTGTGTGTGTGTAAGCTTTGCCTTTAGAATAAGATATTCTGGCTTGTCACTAGTGAAGTTGTTTTCATGAAACTAGATCATTTACGGTCTTCTTTACTTACTTCGTTAAGGGTATGTGCGTTTTCCACTAACCTAAAGCTCCCTCACTCTCTCTCTCTCTCTCTCTCTCTCTCTCTCTCTCTCTCTCTCTCTCTCTCTCTCTCTCTCTCTCTCTCTCTCTGTCTGTCTCTTATGTAAGCCCAGATTTGACAGGATCTTACGCACAGTTCTCGGATGCAAACGGTTTTCACTCAAAGCACCAGCGCTGTCACGTTGTTTTGTGATGATGGTGAATGGATTGACATTATTATCATGAAGGAGACCGCCCCTCTTGTAAAGGAGCTGTGTTATGTACACAACACATAGCATATAATGTTGTCTTTTAGGTGTAAAGAGAGAGTGTCTTGTGAGTGCTGCACTCTCTTAGTGATTCTCCCGAGGTAAAATACTTTTTTTTTTGTATTGTGACGTGTGCCGTGCTAGCGATGGTTGAAGGTCTCGGAATGCTTTTACAGAGCACTGCGTTTGCTGGGTGTCTTTTGTTTTCAGTGCCAAATCCGCTGCTTTTAAGGTCTGGCCTTGGCCGCCCACATTCATGCGTCCTTTCATGGATGGAAGCGCAGTGTTTTTTTTTTTAAGCAGGCGAGGAACATATATATGGAGAGAAGTATTAAATATAAAGACCTGAGTGGTGTGTAAACACCCTCAAACCTAAGGTACGGAATTGAAAATCCTCTTAATTGTTTGTTGCTTTAGCTCTCAGTTGTCCAATTGTTTAAATTCTAAAGCGTAAGTGATAAAGGAACCAGATATAACAGGGCTCGAAATTATCTTTTTTAGTAGGTAGCACATGTGCTCCTAAATTGAAAAGTTAGGCGCGTCCAATGAGAATTATAGGAGCACCACAACTTCATCATCCTGAAGATTAAATGCTTGAACAATCATACATGGGCTTAAATTATTTTCCACACGCTTGGCCCATTTTTTTTTTTTAACAAGCTCTTATGCTTAAAATGGTAGATTCACAGGGCCTTATAAAACCATTTAATGTTATTTTGAATTCATTTTTTATTTGAATTTAAATTTTCATTATTTTTAATGGTTAATTACATTTCACTTTTCAGACGGAATATTAAATTAACAGAATTTATCAAATTTAAGAGTTTATCTTTTCTAAAATAATCAAATAAATAAATACATTTTCATCAAAACATTGCATTTTTATTTTCTGACAAATTGCTGTGTAACAAAACTAAATAAAAAATAATTGTTAATTGTTGCAAAGCAGCTTTACATGAGTAGATGTAGAGGAGAACACAGAAAATCAATAGATAGTATAAGAAGTAGAATATAGCGGCTAAGGATAAACCGTACAAGCGAGCGTATTAATAATGTCACGTACACTGTAAAGTGCTAAGTTAAGCCAAAGTTGGCTGACTCTCCCTGGGACGAAAAAAACCCCTAGGAGAAAACCCGGTGGGAAAAACTCCTAGAAGAACAAAAAAACCCTTGGGTTTTAATATATATTTACATATATAGACACGGTAGGGATAGGAAGCGGGTAAGCAGATTAAACTGGTTCAGCCGGTGGTCGTTTGTCGCACATCGGCTGGGCATCACGTTGAAGGACAGCCAGTAGATCAGTGGTGCGATGACCTTCACCGCAAAAGGAACTGGGTCTGTTTGTCTCATTGTCCTAGGGGTCGAGGACGAGACGGGGAGACAAAAACAGAATTCTATTAGCGTAGGGGCCGTTCGCATGTAATGCAAGTGTCATACATTATAGTGGTTTAATTCAGCTCGGTTCCAGACAGGCTAACTATTGCGGCAATAGTATATTACCCATATGAGGTATGTGAGTGCTTTGATAAAAATACATTTAAATCATTATTATAATTTTTTTTTAAGTTGATTTTGCTATACAATAGTAATATATTTCTGTCAACTCCATTACATTTAACAGACTTTATTTTGATGGGTTGTCAGTGTGTATTTGACAATTGCATCTGCGATAACTTTGAATATAAACTTTGTGTATTTGTGTCTTCGGATGCTAAACCCAGCACAACACAGTCATCTGTGTAAAGTTTCATTGGTCTCTATGAGACATTTGCTAATTATTCCACAGTTTATGCTAACATTTCGTAAAGAAATTAAAACCGGTCGGACCACACACATTATTTGCACTCACACAAACGCTCCCAAATATATTTTGAGGTCGCACATATTTTATATTTTGAGCCCTGTATAACAAGATTGGGCACTCGTATTACTATAAATGCAATGGTCAGTATGTCACTGCTTTTGTGATCCTGTAGCTTGGTTGGTAGAGCATTGTCTTAGTGCAAGATTTCCAGGAAACACAAATACTTATTAAATATATAGTTCAAATGCACTGTTAATCGCTTAGGATAAAAACGTACTCCAAATGCATAAATGTTTTTTTAAAACCGGCATTGCTGATCTTAAAAATTAGCCGTAGTAGGACTGTCAGAGGCAAAAACTCCAAAACCCCAAAATTGCTCTTGTTCGTGTGTTTTGCTTTAGGTTTGAATGAGGTCTTAACCCTCATCTGCAGGCATAAGCACAGACAGCTGCTCCCTACCGTCAGGTCTGCATTATGAGTTTACTTGAGGATATTAGACACCGTGTTCCTGATTTCACGTTTTTCTATAAGTCTCTCCTTTGCTCTTCATTATCTGCTCTCAGCGTCTTCTGTAACAGAATGTTCTGGGTGTTCTACTCGAGTTTGTGTGTGTGTGGATACAGGAAAGAACTGATGGTGTCATTTGATGTTTTACTGTATATTAGATCAGGAGGGATTGTCAGAAAAAATCACCCTGACAAAACAGTCATAACCTTAGGTCTGTATATTTGAGAGACGGCCTGAAAAAGGCTTTAATCTCAGAAAGTGGCTGTCTGTTCCTGCATAAAACATGGGGCTGTCACTCGGATCTCGGTTGCAGATATTCCCGTGCTATGTGGTAGCTTCCTGATAGCTAAACTGGTAAAGCATGGAGCCTGTAACCACAAGTTTGCGGTTTCAAAACAAGTTTGTTCAAAATGCATTTCATCAGTTTGCTTTGGATGAAAGCTTCTGACAAATGCTGCCACAGCAGCATCATTAACAGCCGCTATTTCAGGACATACAGGCAACATACGAGTTGAAAGCAGGGCAAGATTTACTGCCGAATGCCTTCAAACCTTTCACCGGGTAGCTGACTTATTAATCTATCCACGAGGCACGTATTTGAGCTTATTTCTTTTTTCTACTCCATTCCACCGAACTAGCCTGACGTTTTGAATGGATAAACACACAGTTGCAGAAATGATGATTGGTTGCTTGTAGGGTTGTCACGATGCCCACATTTTAGTAGTCGATACCAATTGCAATGCAATTTCACAGTTCTCAATACCAATTTTAGTGGCACTGAAAAAAATTATATGCTTTCAAACACATTTCATTCAAATTAAAATGATAGCGTGCGGCCTTTAAGTACTTTTCAATTAAGTAAACATTACATAAATATACAAAAGTAATTATAGATTGTTATTCAAGTAAACATTCATTTATAAGGAACAATAAGGAACTTGATAACAGTAGTTTTATTTTATGTTACTTGTTATGTAATGCTGTTGAAATCAGTTATTCTGTAAGGTTGCATAATATGATTTTTTATTTTATTTTATTATTTGCATGCAAGACGCATGCACAATTTACAAAGCAGGTTCAAAGGCAGAAAGCACACTGGTACCAAATGAAATCTGTACAGATTCTGAACGAAAACTGGTAGTCTCATTACTTTTAAGTATTGATTGTACAGATGTTTATTTTTTGTAAAGAGCTGGGATATTGGGCAACAGACACCAGACTTTTTTTTGCACTGATTTGCCTTAAAAGGAGCCTGTTATTTATCCTACATCATAAGTGGAGGTTTTTGTTTTGGGGGGGCAGTGACCCCCTGCTCCCCCCCAAACCAGAGCCAGTTATGATTTTGTCTGAGCTTTTAATGAAATGGAAATATGAGAATTCATGTTTTATTTGTCTAAACTTGAAATTTAATAATCGACTGAGTACCTTAAAGGAATATTCCATTTTCTTAAAAGAAAAATCCAGATAATTTACTCGCCACCATGTCATCCAAAATGTTGATGTCTTTCTTTGTTCAGTCGAGAAGAAATTATGTTTTTTGAGGAAACATTGCAGGATTTTTCTCATTTTAATGGACTTAAAAAGAGCCCAACATTTACTTAACAGTTTTTTTCAACGGAGTTTCAAAGGACTATAAACGATCCCAAACGAGGCATAAGGGTCTTATCTAGCGAAACGATTGTAATTTTTGACAAGAAAAATAAAAAATATGCACTTTTAAACCACAACCTCTCGTCTAGATCCGGTCGTGATGCGCCAGCGTGACCCCATGCAATACGTCATGACGTCAAGAGGTCACAGAGGACGAACGCGAAACTACCCCCCAGTGTTTATAAGTGTGTTGAAAGAGGACCGTTCCTACGTTGTTGTATGTCAACTGATACTAATTAATGTCTTTGTGTCAGTTTATTGTTTACAATGGTCCGCAAATGTGCATTTTATATATGTATCACGTGACCTCCCTACGTCACTACGCATTTACGTTAGGTCGCGCTGGACCGGACCTAGACGAAAAGTTGTAGTTTAAAAGTGCATATTTTTTATTTTTCTTGTCAAAAATGACAATTGTTTCGCTAGATAAGACCCTTATGCCTCGTTTGGGATCGTTTAGAGTCCTTTGAAACTCCGTTGAAAAAAACTGTTAAGTGTTGAGTTAAGTATTAAATGTTGGGCTCTATTAAAGTCCATTAAAATTAGAAAAATCCTGCAATGTTTTCCTCAAAAAACATAATTTCTTCTCGACTGAACAAAGACAGACATCAACATTTTGGATGACATGGTGGTGAGTAAATTATCTGGATTTTTCTTTTAAGAAAATGGAATATTCCTTTAAGGCTTTTCACTTCCATAGTAGGAAAAAATACCACTATGGAAGTGAATGGGGCTCATGAACGGTTTGGTGACAAACATTCCTCAAAATATCTTCCTTTGTGTTCCTCAGAACAAAGAAATCTGTACAGGTTTGTAACAACATGAGAGTGAGTAAATGATTTCATTAATTTTCATTTTTGGATTAACTATCCCTTTAAATATATTATTTTAAACTATATTTAAAGGAATAGTTCACACAAAAAGGAGAATTCTGTCATCATTATCTCACTCTCGTGTTGATAAATTAATTTTTTTATGATGAACACAAAGGGAAAGAGATTTTGAGGAATGTTCATAATCAAACCCCCATAGTATTTTTTTTTCCAACTATGGAAGTGAATGGGGCTCACAAACACCCTGAGCACCCTCTCGCTAATCTCAAAGCATGCAGTACCCTTATTTGCCGATAGTTGCGCCCCAGCACAAATGCGAAACTCCACCCTAATCCACTGAAGTGACATAATCTCACAAGAAGGAAGTGGGCTGGCAGCCTGAATGGGGCATAATGGGTACATACTTATCCTGGCAAAGTTTGGCACACAGTCACAAATAACACTTTTGGACTTGTTGATGTAATTCCTTATAACCAAACATTTGTGTAGCGTTAATTGAATGTAATCACTCTCAGCTTTTTATGTAAACTGTGGTCTTTGTGCTTCCTATGACGTTTATGAATCATTAAAACTGGTGATTTTTTTTTTTATTGTTGTGTTGTAATTGAGGAAGTCAGGGTCATTTTTGCCCATAATGCTTTATTGACAGTGGCTTTTATTGGCGGTTAAATCCTGTCTTTTCTGTGGTGCTGCTGACGAAGGTAAAGACTGCCAGCGTCTCAAATGCCCATTCAAAAGCGAACAATTCATATACACAACTCCAGTCATTGAAAACTGTGAGGAGAGGACAAAGCATTTGAGACATTTTTATCATAACCTTGGATCGGCGCACACATCAGATTTCAAATATTTGCCTTTACATAGCTGAAGTTTTTTCAGCTTTCTCATTTCAATTCTTTTGTGAGTATAGCTGGCGCTCCGCATATCCAATGTTTATATGGTGATGCTTTGTATAAATGGAGTCTTTTTAACAAAGAGGTCAAGGATTGCTAGGCTCATGAAGGCTTATATTAAGACGCCATGTGACTAAGAGCCTGTCAAGGTGTGATTTTCAAGAAGGCACATGCTTGTTATATTAAAATTCAGATCTGCTCAGTTTCAAAAGACAGAGAGAGAAATTCATAGTTAATGTCATTCTCCTGTGTGCTTTTCAACCAGTTTAAAGACGCCTGTCTTTAAAACACTCCAGTTTTAGTCAGAAATCGTGTACTGCCTTTGAGCAGGCCGGACGCCCGGAGCAATTTAAATGCTAATTTTGGGACTCTTTACTGACAATTACCCCATAATTGAGTTGTTTCGTTTTTTTTCTCTTCTGTGAGCTGGATAATAGCGATTGGTCGCTTATTTTGAATGTATTTGTCTTTGTGGGCAAAAGGAAGAATTACTGTTATTATCACAGGAGTGATGGCGCTTTGGTTGCATACATGTTTGTATGTTTATTATTGCCGCGGTGCATTCAGCAATCAGTTATGTTGTTATAGCACAAGGCTAAAAAGCAAGGCCACATTTTTGTGAAGGTGTTTTTGAGTGAATCAAATGAATTATTGAATCAGCATCTCTTTGAAACTAGTTAAAAAGATCTGATTCACGAAAATTACTTTCCACATGTCTGCATTTTTACTGCTTTGCTTTAAAAGAGACCCTGTGAAATATTTCTTAAATGTAATGTAATTTGAAAATATAAGATAAAAATGTAATGCTCCTAATCTCAACATTAGATTTTAGCTTGGATTTCACAGAAAAAATAAACGTATTTTTAAGAAACTTAATAGACAAACTTAATTGTAATATTTATAATAGTTCATTGAATGTAATTCTTTCAAACTCATTCTAAATTTCTTTCTGTGTATTCAGGTATTGAGTGTCCCAGAGGGTCTCGAAATATGCCGGGTGGGATGCAGGTTGCAGAACCTTACAGCGAAGAAGCCACACTGTTTACCAAAGAGCTGGTTCTTCAGAGAGAGGTAAGCTTGCCCTTTTCTCCGCTCTCGTCTGTTAAAGTCTGATACTGTCGCTTTATTCCTTACAGGCCCTGTTTTTAGACTTTCCATTCCTAGTCTTTCTCTTATTTCTAGCTGACGTGACAGCAGCTGTGATGTTTGGTCTCAGCGGTCATTTTGTCGCCGCAGCTATCCGTCTGTCTTCCTTACTGCTGTCTTTTCAAACAGAAGACACATAGCTCGCTTTTTGTGCTATATTCAGAGTGAAGCTAATGGCAGTATGGATGTTTCAGTTATCGTATGAATAATGACCGCGAAAATTACATGTCCAAATTGAGGAACTGCAGATATGCACGCTTGCGCACTATTCTTACCTTCTCCTCAGGGTGCCTGACGCAGCGCAGGTGCCGTTTCCATTAATGTACCGTGATTGAGGTTGGTGGTGCAGTCGAGCCTAATGAGAAGAGCTTTTTTAAGAGCCTAACTTTAACCTGCTCTTTGCAGAGGCTGGACACAGGAACCTACTGCTGAGAATAAGAAAAGAGACGGCGCATACAAAATAAAAAAAAATTTAGCCATAATGACCTCCTGCGCCCACTGTGAAACCAAAGGGTTGCTGATATAAATGAAAGAGTACAGTGTGGGTAGTGAACCACTCAAAGTAAAGTGTGAGGTGTTTAGACGTCATCCATATGTCAGGGTGCCAGGCCACTCATGTGCAGGTGCCGGACAAACAGTTCTACCCTTTGGGAGCCTTAAGGCCCGGGTATACTTCACTTTTTACATGTACGCAAGGGTCCATATTAATGAATAACATACAAAAATTGTAATATTCAGAAATTAGTTTACGCAAGTTAATATAACCACCAAACTATCATTATCTGTATTGGCAGATGTCACTCTGAATAATCGGCTGTTGATATCTGTGGAAAATCTTTATACCGGTGCATCTCTAATACCATGGATGGATTTTTTTTACCTCACGTACACACAGGTTGCACATGCATGTAACTGACTATGTAGGCCAGGAGAGGTAATGCAATTTGTTGGAATGCACATGCGTTAAATGCCTGTGTACTCGTATGAGTCAAATGAAGTATACTTTATGACTTAAGTATACAACCGTGCGGGTACGCTCACGTGCGCATAACAAAATCTAAGTTTAAAACCTGTTTTTAGGTGCATTTCATTTTAGTGATATTTAGGAAAAAGGAATGCGCATTTAATTATAGTTTAGCTTTGAAATGTACAATTCAACCTATTCCAGAAATAGAAAAGTCATAGAAAGTTTATATTTATGTAAAAGGCATAGAAATGTATTTGTTAAAACAAAGGCATGAAAGTATAAAATATGCAAACAAAACCAGATTTTCTCATTTTTTTTTTTTACATAACCTTGAGTCAGTTAATTTTAGATACTTTATTCAATTGTGACCCTGGACTGCAAAACCAGTTATAAGTCGCATTTGTAACAATAGCCAACAATACATTGTATTGGGCAAAATTATAGATTTTTTAAGTAAAGCCCAAAATTAACTAAAGATTATGTTCCATGATGATATTTTTATTTCCTATCGTAAATATATATAAAAAAGAATTTGCCATTAGTAATATATGTAACAACTTTAACTGTTTCCCTGCCATTGACGAGTAATCTCGTCAATTATGAGAAAACGCTTTCCTGCAATGACGAGTTTTTATGGGAATCCATGTTTCCGATATATCCACTAGCTGACGCTCTTAAGGGGATCGCACAACTCCGAGGTCGCACAACTACCTTGACAACTCCGAGGTATCGTAAACCGGAAGTGCACATTAAATAGCGCAAGGTTCGACAGATAGCGTCTACTTCAAAATGCTAAATATACGTTAGCAGCCAATGTTAATCGTTAATGATTTGGGACAAATATGATGTTATTTAATGTTAAACTATGTGAGTGGCGCGACATGGATTTGATAAACTTCCTGAGTCAAAGCTGGGCGGGCGGACAGGCACCTCCTGGCGGTGCCGGTGTGCGTATACTCATAGAAAACAATGTGTTCGAGTTTTTTAGAACGGCGCGGCACTGAGCTGAGCAGCCGGTGTGCGACCCCCCCCCCACCACCCCCCTTTACCCAGCTTATAAAACACTAAAGCATCAATGGTTTAAAAAAAAACCTGTAAAAACTGTTTCCTTTTATCCCTTCGTCAAATACCACATTTTTTTTTTAGCAAAAAGCTTAAATAATTGCATTTTTGTGAAGGACTCTTGTTGGATATTAAAACAAATGAGATAGGATGAATCTTTTTTGTTTGTTTGGTTTGAAAGCAGAGGCTCTGTTTCTTCATTTGATATATTGTAGGTTTATTTAATTAAAGAAGAACATTTTCTGGAAGGCAACAGGGAAGGAGTTGAAGGTGATTTTCTCAATATTTTAATTTTTTGCTCCCTCGGATTTCAGCTTTTCAAATAGTTGTATCTCGGCCAAATATTGTCCTATCCTAACAAAACCATACATTGATAAAAAATGACCCTTATGAGTGGTTTTGTGGTCCAGGGTCACGATTGTTAATTGTTTGTTTTTCAACCCGATCTTTATGTATTCATCATCACGAAACAGTGACATGACGCCGCGTTTGTGTTTCCCACTTCTGGGTGCATTGTAAAAGTTTCTTCTCCTTCAAAATCTGCCTCTAATCTCTCATGATCTAAAGCACATAATTAAACTGGTGCACCAGACCACATGTTCCCCCACACATACTTCCTGCTTTTGAGGCTGGGATTAACACCGTAGGCTTGGGATTTCCTAAAACACACATAGCAAGCTGCTAGAGAAGGTCAAAGCACCTGTCTGTGCGGTTGGATGTGGTTAAATCAATCATTGTGTATGCGAGTGTATATAAAAAGAGAAAATAAGACCCAAGGCCCTGTTAACACCTGGTATTAAGATACATTTTGGTCGATCGGATGACAAGTGGACGATGCTAAATACAGGTGTAAACAGGGTGTGAAAAGTTTGGAGCTTGTCCACTTCCGACCACATGAGTGTGTCGAATGTGTTCAAACAAACACAAAGGGCCACCTACTTTTCGCCTATTGATCTAATGTGAAATGTATGGAGCACAATGTTTTTCCATCGGTCCTATCACAAACCAACAGTGTTTGCTGGGGTCTTAAGGGGGTCGCACACCGGACTATCTGAGAAAGGTCCGCATATACATGTAGAAAACTATGTTTAATAACACAAGCAGCGGTACGACAATAAACTGTAAACTCGTGTTTTACCGACTCGACCATAGACCATCCCCTCAAAGTAATCAGGACAGAAGTTGTTGAAAGTGGACAAAAGAGATGCCAGGTGTGAACCGACATGCGTCTCTTTTATCCACTTGTGATCTGATCGACCAAAACACATGTTAATACCAGGTGTACATGTGCTCTGAGGAGGTGTGCCATCTGATCTGAACCCAATGGGACAAAGCTACTAGGTTCAAGCCAAGTTTGGGTACGTTTTAATGTATGACTTTAGGTGGGATTTCGATCAATTTGTCATTTTTTGCTAACCATGAAAATGCATGATAACGCCGTTGCAAGAGTACAGCAGGGTTCACGCGTTGTCTGGCAAAGCGTACAGGGAAGTTTTCTGTAAAATTGGGTTAAACTTCAGAAGAGATGTAATAGATGTCAGCTTTTCCTCTTCGCCTGTGTCTCATTTCTTGCCTCAGTTAAGGAGGGCAGAAGTGTGTGCGTTCATGCGGTAAAGTGAGGGGATAGGGGTCTGTTGATGGCGGCACATGCAGAAACTCGAGCGAGCGAGCGAGAGAGAGAGATTCTCAGACACAGTAATGACTCATCCTCATGCGTGTCGCCCCAGCTGCTCTCATAGATCGCCCAAACTCAACAAATGACCTTTCTGTTCAAAACCGCTACGTCTTGCGCGCGCACACACTCCCATTTCTCTGCGTTTGCCCCAGTGTTGTCTATCTTGCGCTTATAATTGTGTATTTAAAACACCTGTTTGTGATCTGTTTGTGAAATTCTCTCTCTTTTAAGCTTTTTTATTTCACAATATTTAATCTGCTGCTTTATTTATTTGAGTTTGCAAAGACACGCAGCACTATTGTTATTGCTTATATTTAGTTAGGGGTTGTTCAAATTCCCAAGTATTAAACTTTGGTGCGGCACTCATCTCAAAGTCATGAATGATTTCTCGAATCTCGGGGGATGTGAGCTCAGACTTACATTTTCCCAACGAATGGGAAAATTATGATGTAGGAGAGACCTGTGCTGTATCTCCAAAGATATTTAACTTGGGCAGGTATGCGACCACCAAAATCCAGTTAAGCACAAAGTCTTGACATAAGCTCTTCGTTTTCTCCTTTTTTCTCCTGTTACTTCTGTGTGGTTGAATCTGTGTACCCCTCAATCTCTCTTCTCTCTTTCTGTCTTTGAATAATAAATGATGTGTTTGACAGGCAGGACACACACTTGGGTGGCTGCTGTGGTAGAGTCCCATTAGATTCTTCCTCGCCAAACAGACGGGTAGACTGTAACATATGCTATAAAATCTGCCAATGGACTCTTGTTTCGACCAAAAACAGCTTTTCATACATATTTGAAGTACAACAGGCGTGGGACTGTCTGATTTTTATTCTATTTGTCTGGCTGTAGTGATTTTAAGTATTAATGAGCTGAAACAGAGTTTGAGAACGGGATTTCTCTCTGTACTTATAAATCTGGTTTCGCTGTAAAATCTCTCTTCCCTTCTGCGATGAAGTCTGGCACATGCTCTTTATTATTAAAGAAAGCTTTTTTAATGGATTTTTAGCAGATTGCAAGATTAAGGGTCGTGATTTTTAAGTAGAAATTAGCTCTGAAGCTTGTTTTAAAATGCTTGAAGCTTTCATGGCTGACCTGAATGAGGTCGCTCTGTTTCTGAGGCCGTTTGCACCTGGTGTTAAGATTCGTTTTGGGCGATCGGATCACAAGTGGACGACACTAAGGGGCTGTTTACACTTGGTTTTAAGATGTGTTTTCATCGATCGGATCACAAGTGGACGAGAGAGACACATTACGTTTACACCTCGTATTTAAATCCGTCGCTTTTGTCCACTTTTTGACCGCATCTGTCCTGAATACTGTGAGGGGGTGGTCTGTGAGACGGTGGGCGAGTCTCTCTGGTGTCATTCAAACGCGAGCGGGAGTAATTATGAGTTTATAGGGACGCAAACTTATATTATGTCGGAGCCCGCTGCTTGTTTAGCAAGTATACATGCTGCACAGTGTTTTGTACGTTTATTTGTTGGAGCTTTCTCTTAACTTTCAGCGCAATTGATGAAATAGGATCGCACAACTTTCACGCTTTCAAAACGCAACTACGGAGAACACCCGCAGTAGTTTTATCAATGAAAGGCTAAAAATAGCGCTTTTCACCGTATGTTCACGGCAGAAGTCAAAAAAAGATGTAAAATTAGTGTTTAATACCTCAGATTAGATAAATGGGCGGAGAGAAGGCGGTCGCGTGTGGCTGTTCGAACACATTCAACCACATTGCGTTCCGCAACTCCAAAGCGATCCAATCGAAAGTGGTTTCGACTACCTTTGAATGTGGTTGAAAGTGGTCGAAAGTGGACGCGTTCAAAACGTTTTGAACACCGTTTACACCTGGCATTAACGTCGTCCACTTGTGATCCGATCGACGAAAACGCATGTTAATGCCAAGTGTAAACAGCCTCTAAATGCAGGTGTAAAACATTTTGAGCTTGTCCACATTCTGGGATAGTCGAAAACGCAATCAACAACATTGCTTTTGTGGTGTAGATTCCCAAGTGGTCGAACAGTCACAAAGGATCGCCTACTATCGCTAAAATTTCTCTTAATGATTTTATATGAAAGTCTACCGGAAGTTGCGTTTTAATCCACAAAAGCTACTTGTTTATGTAGTTGCTCCTGAAACCATCTATAAACAAGGTCTCTCTCTCTCTCTCTCTCTCTCTCTCTCTCTCTCTCTCTCTCTCTCTCTCTCTCTCTCTCTCTTTCGTGTTAATTGAAAGCCTTTCTGGACATGAGATCAGTGGTCATTTGTCCTGTTTCTCTTCAGGCTGGGCTCCACATTAAGTCATTTGCTGCGTAATAAACTTAATACATGAAACTAGAAAAAAACTCTTCCCCATCATCATAATCCTCAAGTGCTTAATGCAGGCGCTTAATAATGTTGAATAATCGCAATAAATCATTTATATTCATTCATTTAGCAGATGGTTTTTGTCCAAGGCAATTTAAAATGAGAAACAACACAGGCGGGTTAAGGAAGAAGCTAATCTTTATTACAAAAAAACTGCTCGGAAAGAAACGAGCTGTACTTTTCCATTTTATAATTTTTCAGTTGCTAAGAAACAATGAATCTTTTTATATGGTTATCACGGTTTGGCTACTCTCTTTACAACATCTTTTTGTTAGTGGGGTTTTAACCTTCTGTGTTTCCTTCTGTATAACTTTTCGATTATAGAGAATTGATTTTATATAAACGAGAACCAGCAGAAAAGGAAACATTTCAATCGCCTCATGGCTTCTTGTGTGGATTGCCAACACGGCGAAACTAAATATGAGCAGTTTAAAGAAAAAAGGGCAATTTTTCTGTGCAACCCCCTTTTTCTGTTTCTGTTTAAAAAAAAATTAAGACACTGGTGATTTTTGGATAAAATCCTTTATATATAAAAAAAAATTATCCTTATGTCGATTCACTTACCCAAGCAGAACATACAATAGATTTATGCATTTGGCGGATACTTTTATCCAAAGCGACTAATATTATGTCAGAGTACCGCTGTTTGTGTTGCTTGTAAACACGCTACATCATGGCTTTTGTCATACTGAAATGAGACAATTGTGGCACTACTTTCATTTTTTTATCAAACGTTTTGTTTAAATTTCCTATCTGAGATGTCTGAATCAGACAAGTCCTGTGTGTTCTCTGCAGGTCAAGCCGATGTCTGATTTAATCTGCATTCGTCTCTTCAGCTGTATCTCCTAATTTTTGTTTAAACTCCTCCTGTCTTTTCTAGTTTGTCTTGTATAACTATAAATTAGTTGAGCTCCGGTCCTTGTTCTTGCTTTAGACTTTCAATGCCACAGTCTGAGTTGTAGGCAGACTTGGCTATTTTAAGTGCCAATTCATTTAATTTGTCCCTTGCTTCCTATTTCCCCTCCCTTCCTCCAATTATTTATTTCTTTTCCTCTTTTTGTTCGTCTGTTCATCCACTGGCTCCGTGTTCACTGTATGAGAAGCTCACGTGTTTTTCCAAGTCGACAGTTTGTTGCTAAGTGACACGAAAAGAGAAAGGGGCTGAAAGTGAATGAGAGGCAGTCGGTCTTGGCTCTCTGCTGTGTGAAAGACTCTCGCTCTCTCGCTCTGGCCCTCTCGTGTGGGTGACATTTTGTGTTCTGGCGAATTGAGGACTTTAGTAATTAAGCTTCGAGTCATTCTCCCCATTTCTCACTATGGCTACGTCCGAAACCACCTACTTACAATACTATATAGTGGGTGAAAAGCAATTCATTTCATTTTTCATTTGAAAATTCAGTTTCATTCATTTGAAAAACTTAAGGTGAAAAGTACCCGGATGCGCTACTACTTCCAGCAAGATCCAGAAGTGTTTCTTTGATAGACACTTTACTATCCGTGAACCCCAGAATATCCAACAAAAAGAAGGAAATGCGTTGTCATATTCCAAAATGTCGGTAGCGCAAATGCAAATACATATATTAAACGGCTGTCTCTTGTGATTAAATTGTGCTTGTTAAACTTCATTTCCTGTTAACTCTTTCACCGCCATTGACGAGATATCTCGTCAATTGAGAGAAAACGCTTTCCGGCCAATGACGAGATTTGCCCTTCCGCAACTTTTTAACCCCGGAAGTATTGCCCTATGGCAAGCTGCTGCATGTCCGTGTCTGTTTTAAAGATCGCTCTGAATGGGATCTCTATGAAAAGTCCGTCACAAAAATGGAATTATCTCTGCTTTTTGCTCAAAATGTGGTGTTTTTGCAGAAACCTACCCATATTCAAAAGCTGATTACAAAAGAACCACTGAAGGTTGGAAGAAACGTTTTTTTTTTGTTTGAAAGCAGAGGGTCTGTTCTTTCATTTGGTATATTGTATATTTATATATTTAAAGAAGAACATTTTCTGGAAGGCATTAAACTTCGGTGAAAATCATGAAAAACGCTGGCGCTGGCAACTTTTTAAAAAAATGCTGGCGGTGAAAGAGTTAACGACTAACTTGTTGTTAATAGGGTTGTAACAATACATCCATATGGATCAACACATCTATTTTTTTTTTCAAACGATCCAAAGCATCGATCCCACACGTAAAAATAGATTTGAGGTACCTTTATTTTGACACTCCACGTCCTCATTTCTTGACGTAACGTCCATCTTTCCGCCAAAGCGTGCATTTTTGCTTATTTTTATACTGTTAGATCTGATGATGTGTGACAGATCAAATGCCTACGTTTAACAAGCTTTATATTTTTATATGAATTTATTAATCCATCCAATTACATTTTTTTCTAAAACTAAATTTTTTCTAAAACCTATTACACATTTTGGCACAAAATACTGCAAGACTTCGACTGTTACCAAAATAGGCTTGATTTTATGTGGCATTTTGCCCCTCATTATTCCTTTTTCTTTGCTTAAAAAGTGTATTTTTGTTTGCTGCTTGTTGTAAATGTTTTAATTGGGACAGATATTGTGCCATTTTCAAAGAGTTTAATTAAATGTTCATCTTATATATTTTGGTTGCGTTTGTAAGTAAAAATGTAACTGCTTAACTAGTCACGTTATAAATAAAAAAAAATCGTTATGTGCATCTAATCGGATCGTAATCGCATCGAAGAAGCATTTGATGTATCTGCAAAAATCGCACCGCTGGCGAAGAAAATTTATTTTTTGTATCGAATCGTAATGATCTGTCCAATTTACACCCGTAATTGTTATGATGACTTGCGTCACGTGATGTATCAACATTGTGGATGTAGTACGTCCGCATTTATTCATACTATTCATATTCATACTATATAGTACTGTTTTAACGGTCGATGAGTAGGTACTTTATCTAATTCAGTACCTACTATCATAGTATGGGGTTTTGGACGCAGCGTTTCTCTTTTGCGTTCTCAGCCTAATTTGATAAATTGACATACTTCACTCGTATTGCTAGCTGCAAACATTATCAAATGAGACGAAATAATTAATAAATGGCCGTACATTCTGCGTGGGTTTTACCATCTGCCACCCTGTGCTCTAGATACGTCGAACAACTCGACCACTATACACAGTCAGAAGTATTTCTGATATATTTTTTAATATGATTATTGATGTATGAGTATGACTGTGTAGATTAGAATAACAGGAGCTCAGTCTAATCTGATCTCTCCCCACCTTTCTCCATTCGCTTGTGCCGTGATCTGGAAACAACGGCTTTATCTCCGACCCCGTGTCAGTGTTAGATGAGGTGAATGTTTCCCTGCAGAGGGCACACAGCCCTCCGCTGAGCTTAAACTCAACGCCGTGTGCACACAATTAGCCTCCCAGCTATTTTTTCCTCTGCTAAAATAGAAGCAAATTAAAATGCTGTCATTACCCCTTCCATGGAGATAGCGTGTCCTCTGGCTGGTGGTCGTGCAAATGAGACATCGGTTGTTTGCGTCACGGCACCCCTTGCACAAGTGCACTCTTACGGTTACTGTTGTCCGCCGTTGCACGGTCTGTTGTCTCGCCAGCTCTCTAACAGGCGGTTGGCATTCATTCGTTGGATTCTTTTTGGTTAACCAAAAAAAGAGTTTGTGGTACTTAAAAATGTGGCTGTACAGTGCACTCAGCAGTTTTCTGTCTGTAATTGTTAAGAACAATGACATTTCTTTTATGGATTTTATTGATTTTACTGTAGGGCACAATGTTTAAGTCACTCGTCGACATGAATTGTTAAGCAGTACCAGAAATATCTTGCAGTGTGACATACTATGCTTTTACTTAAAGTATTTTAAATTTTCCTTTTTATATAGGCATTGAATTTATAATAATAGTGACCAGCATGTTAAACATTTTCCGACAGGGTAATGTATATGGTGTATTGTATATACAATACTGTGCAAAGTCGTAGGCCAGCACCACCAGACTTGTCCATCCATATTTATTTTTCAATATTTTGTTAAGATACAAACAGAAAATACAGAAACTTTGTATCAAAAATAAAAAAATAATTTTCAGGACTAAATGTCTTTAAGCATTGTCGGTGTTAAGTGTGACCTCTCTTGGCACTAAACACATCTTGAGCAGAATGAAGTAAAAAGACAAATTTCTTTAGGATTTAATTTTATTTATAGGTTTAAGAAATCCTGTAGTTTCCTGCTATTGCTCAATTGGAAGGAGTTTAGTCTAAAAACTTGACACATCAGTTTACATTTTTTATATCATTTTTAAAACTATATACACATTTCCAGTATTTTCTGGATTTGTTCTATTAAAGAGACTGAGAAACAATTATATATGATTATATAACATTGCAAAAAACAACAAATCTGATTCTGGCCTAAGACTTTTGCACAGTACTGTATATGTTATGGGTCTTCAACTGAGAGTCTGGGACCCCTTGGGGGTCAGTGATGATATTGGGGTCTTCCAAATATTATTTAAATTCAAAATATTTTTTGGAATTTGTTTTATTTTTTTCCAAAAAAATGCATTAAAAGGCTCATAACAGAAATGATCAAAGACTTGAAATAAAGGTTTCCATATGTAATATAAAACTTTACTAAAATTGAAGGTGCCCTAGCATGTAGTAAATTTAAAATGTTAGCAGTATGTATATGTTTATACAAAAATTTAAGTTGTATATTTTTGTAATATAACCACCATAACAATGTTAATCCAGTTTTAATTGAATACATGTACACTTTTAAAGGGATAGTTCGGCCAAAAATGATATTAAACCCATGATTTACTCACCCCCAAGCTGTCCGAGTTGCATATGTCCATCGTTTTTCAGACAAACACATTTTCGGATATTTTAGAAAATGTTTTAGATCTTTCAGTTGATTAAATGTAATGTTACGGGGGCCACCCATAGTCCACGACCTTCAAGTCCAAAAAAAGTGCGTCCATCCTTCACAAATTAAATCCAAACGGCTCCAGGATGATAAACAAAGGTCTTCTGAGGGTAATCCACTCGGTGTTGTTGTAGAAATATCCATATTTAAAACTTTATTAACGTAAATAAATACCTTTCCGGTAGCGGCGCCATCTTAGTCGCTTCTGCATTCAGGATGAGAGCTTACGCAGCCTACGGAGGCTACTCTGCTGCTGCTCTGTGCCCCCGCCCTCCGAATTTGTCATACGTCACTAAGAAAAGTGCGTACACTACGCTGATACTCTCTCCTGAATACAGAGGAGTCTAAGCTGGCGGCGCTACCGGAAGGTATTTATTTACGTTAATAAAGTTTTAAATATGGATATTTCTACAACAACACCGCGCGGATTACCCTCAGAAGACCTTTGTTTATCATCCTGGAGCCGTTTGGATTTAATTTGTGAAGGATGGACGCACTTTTTTTGGACTTGAAGGTCGTGGACTATGGGTGGACCCTGTAACATTACATTTAAACAACTGAAAGATCTAAAACATTTTTTTAAATATCCGAAAATGTGTTTGTCTGAAAAACGATGGACATATGCAACTCGGACAGCTTGGGGGTGAGTAAATCATGGGTTTAATATCGTTTTTGGCCGAACTATTCCTTTAAGAAAAAAGGTACAAAAGTTGTAACTTTTGGTACAGATATCTAGTTTAAGCTACCAAGTGTACTTTTTGAAAAGGTACCACCGCAGTGACAACTTTTGTACCTTCTTGTACTTTTATTTTGAAAGTGAACTGGGGGTCCTTGGAATTCCTCTATATTCATTAAGGTGGTCCTTGGCCTGAAAAGACTTTGAAGACCTCTGTTCTAGAAACATGCATATTATCAACTATCCAAAGACTGTATTTGTAATACTTCCAGTATCGTGTATAGACCTGTCTACTTTTCTGCGTGAGTGTATCCAGATACCAGCAGTCAAATCCCTCTGTGTCCTTCCAAACAGAGAAATGCCCTTCCAAGAGAACTCATCTCCAGACACGCACACGCGCACACCCTTTGTCTTTTTTTATTAAGCAGGCCACGGGTACGCTCGTTCATTGCGATTCGTTTTTCATCACTCGTGTCACTTTACCCTAGTAATGTCACCGTGACCCAAAAACAATTTGCCTTTAAACTTCTTTTTCATCCAATGAGAAGTCACACTTTTGTTTAAAGTTTAATAATTTACATAGGTCACTTAACCTTGTGTCCTAACCAGGTGGGATGCATTAAAACTTGCAAAAAGAAAAGCAATGTCTCCTATATCAATATGGGATTAAGATTCTGTATTAATCCTTTGGTTTTCCCCTTTGCTTGTTTTAAGCCACACCCACTGAAATTATTTAATTGGTAATCATTAATGGTTATCATTAATAATTTAACATCATACAGGTTTTGATTAGCTCTGTCTGGCGCATCAAACAGCATTTTCGTCACGTTGCACCTGGTTATGACACGATGCATACTGTATCTCATTCAATAGGGCTTTGTATTTTCATACAAAGGCAGTTCATTTTTTTTCACTAAAAATCTTAACTTTACAGCCACCTTGTCACTTTTAGTGTTCTGTCAATAAAAGAATAAAAATGGGTTTGTTGAATTTATCCCTTGTTTTGCAGTTATAGCATTTCAGAGCCATAGCATCCTAAGAAGGGCACAGGCTGGCCTTCACATGAAGAAAGATTTAGGAGGTCTCCTATATCGCAGTCATACATGTGCATGCACTCGTGATTCATAAGACTGCTGAACCGATTCATCGCCTTTTTTATGATGTGACTTTATAGAGTTTGGCCAGAACAATAAAACTGCAGTGGGCGTGTTTGTGTCCATCTTCTCTCTCCGTCTATTTCAAGACGGTCTTTAGCTCCGACCTCGGATGAAACGAGAGAACAAAGTGATAATTGTTATAATTGCTGAGGGAATTAAACACCACAGCCTCGCAGTCACCATTTCCATGCATATCTCCGTCTTTCTCTCTTTCTTGCCTGCTGGCTCGCGCTCGCGCGGTGCAGGCGTAATCTTTTAATCAATGATATCGAGCTGTGCTATGGTTAGAAGTTTTATTCGCCTACTTCAAGGGCTGTGTGTGAAAACCTGCACCGATTCCTCTTCATTTTCGAGGGAATTGAGATATTATGCCTTTCTGAAAGGTGTGCAACCATTATCCGACCGTTAAGAGCTTTTGGGTTAATGTTTGTTTATGTGCGTGTGAATGTGTTTTTGTGACAGTCAAAGGTGGAAGTTTTAAAGGAGCTTCTAGCGCTGGGTTGAATGGTTCCCATGACAATCAGGTTGTTGGTTGCCATGGGAGCCTCATCCTGGTCTCTCCTTTGGCCCGTTCACACTCGACAGCTGTCATCTCGCCCATGCACATACAGATTTCCTCAAGCCACTCCTTTTTTTCACCTCTTTTATTTATTTGACCTGTGTATTTTATCTTGTATTCATGCATTTATTTGTTGGATGCTTTAATCAAAAGTGACTTGCAGTGTATTCAAGATAAACATTTTATTGACTGTGATCAGACCCATTCTCATGCATAAAATTCTCATGTATCAACTTATTGGCAGAATAATTTCTGTAAAAAGTGAAAATGTATGAAGGAGCTTTCTGCGATCAGACCTTTATACCCGATGACAAATCTACTAACTAAACATACAAGACCTCCTGAAAGGAACACAGTGAGTGCAATCCACAGGAAGCTCCAGAGGAGAACCCGGCAAATGGGATCCCGCAGAGATCTCCTGAGGATTACCTAACCAATGGTTTCGCTTGATGAATCTGTCCTTTTGTTCACATCTTTACAAACACATGCAGTGGATTTTGCATCAGATGGAGTTACAATGTAATCCTTCAAAATCAATTTTATTTTCTCCCTGCGGTTTCTCTCCATTTGCTCTGCATCATCCCAGCTTTCTTTATATCTTAATTTTCTTTCATTTTCCTTCATTTTATTCCGGTGGTCTTATGATAATGATTTGTGTGTAAGCTTAAGGGTATCCCATTTTCTTTTGCTGATTAGAGAATATTTAGTAAATGAAGCTTACTGTGTTGCGTAAAATTGGCTTTACGTTTATATCAAGGCATATGACAGACAGTTATCCTAAACTCATTTTTATTTTATAGTGTTTGGCTGGTAAAGCATTACATTAGCATGCAAAAGATCATGGGTTCGATCCCAGAATGGGAGTGGGAATCGTTTGGACCCTCGTGATTCCATTCAGAATCGATGCTTGGATCCCGATTCGATTTAGAATGGATTCTAGACATGCCAATTAGCAAATAGTGAAATCATTACATCGCATTTGCTCTCAAAGTCGGACTGGTACGAGTACTTTTTTGCTGCTAGTCGCTGAATTGTCATATACTTTATTTTAATACAACTAAGTGCACAATAAAGCCATTCTCATTAACATTTATGTTCTGTTTTTTTAGACATTAAAACAAGTAAAAATTAAAAGGAAATCTTACATCCCTATTCCAGGAACACATATACTGATTGCATTCATGTTAATTTTATGCAATAAAAAATACATTTGCACCATTTTTATGAAAGTTAAGACTGAGTGGACTGGAAAATGTCAAGTGGTGTAATGGCCAATTGCACCAAAGAATGAGAAATATTAAATATTTTATCCACCTTGATGGCATGTAAGTGTAATCATCAAAAAAACAAAAACATTTTAAAATATCATCTTATTGTAAATGTAAATTTTTATGCTTTGTTGTAATATTTGTCCTGACATATGCTGAAAACAGCTGTTTTCTAAATAATCTTTAAAAAATATGTAAAATGTATGTAAAAAATCATATTACACTAAACTAGTTGATTATATTTTAGTCCACATTTTTATGAATCATTTTATATTTTCATTTAAAAAAAACTAGTTACACCAATTGACACAGACCGGTTGCACCACATTGAAATTTTTGCAATAATTCCCCAGATATTGTCAAAATAAAATAAAGCCAGAAATTTTAGACTTTATTTTTGCAAGTAATCTGCAAATTTATTTTGAAATTTTAACTCTTTTTACATTTAATTGAACCATACGGACAAAAAATAATTAACGTCACGTCATTGATCCAAAATACACATAGCTTGAATTCACTGTAAGCCACTTTGGATAAAAATCTCTCTGACAAATGCATTTTACTAGTATGTGCATTTCCTTGGGAATCCAACCCACGATCCTGGTACCTTGGCTTGCACAACGTCGATCAGCTGTGTTACATGAAAGTCGTTTACGTAAGTTTTCGTCTTTGCTTATTCAATGCCATGGGCCCTGGGGCTATTGAATCCTCAGGAATCAGCTCTTGCAGTGTAATCCTGCAGTAGCTTACTCCAGCACAATGCCTGACCTCTCCTGGCAGTCAGGACACCCCGAGAGCCCAGAGGAGAGGGCATGATATGCCCCGCCACGTCAGCGCTATGCCACACTACACAGCTCGAGGAAGGACAAACAGGACAGAGCTTCAAAACATTTGGACCTTTCTTAATAGTGTAGAGAAAAATTATTGATATATTGCAAAAGCCAGGGTTGGAAGTTATCTAGGGCGCAGCACAAAAGTGACCCAAATACCCCACTAATTGCATTTGTACCATTATATTTCCTAAACATCTGTTTAGTGAAATTTTTGACTATTTTACTTGTCAAACCAAGGGAATTGGAATACTGATAAAATATATATTTTGTAATGCACTGTAATTCCCTTTGGATAAAAGCGTTTGCCAAATGCATAATTGTAAGTGTTAATGTAAATGACTTTGTTTCAGCGCTAATATAAAACAGCTGGTTATCAGGCTGTTGTTTTGGCTTTATTAAAAAGCCTGATTCTCACAGTTACAGGCAATGGTTTATAAATTACACTGGTGATTTTTCCAGATTAGTTGTGCTTTGATCCACTTATTGATAATGATGCATTGAGTTGCCATTTTATCATAGTTAGCAGTGTGTGTCTTTATTTAAAATCAACTGAAAATGTGTTTGCATTTGAAATATGTGTGTATGCTTATTGTATTAGTAAATTGGTCATGGACGATTGTTCAGCTACTTTTGTCTGTGTATCTAAAGCTCTGATAGTCACATGGTCCTGCCCTTAAGCAGAACAAGCAATACAATGTCACATTAACAAGATGGCTGACCCAATAATAAGTACTTCGGGTCATACACATTCTCTTTAACTGTTGACCAATAGTGCAACATTCAAAACTATCAAGGGTAATCAGCAAAAAGAAACCATATGGTCTAGATCATAACAGTTGTTAATCCAACACAAATGATTTCTCTGGATTTTGTGCATTATAGTGCTCGCTACAAGCGTGCCAGATGATAATAATAATACAAGTATTAATGGCCGAAGCATCTGCTTTTAACATACTCAGAAAAATGCATTTGCGCTTCTGATGCTCTTCTGATCATTCGCGTTCCAGTCTCTGCCTATAAATGAGTTCTGCGCAACTTAAAGAAAATGGAAATAGCTGCAGCGATGCTGACATTTTTGCTCAATTACACTAATGAGAGCATTAGGAGCGTGTCTGCATTTGTGCCAGAACTCCGAAATGGAGCTTTTTCACGCCTGAGAAGCGAGGTTCAGAAAGAGCCGTCTTAACTGTAGCTCGAACCTCGACTTGCTACGTAAAGCGTTTGTTCAGACGAGTGGCATCACTTCATGTTGTTTTCTCTTCTCTTGCGTTCCTTTAGCGGGTTCCCGTGCCAGCAACTAGTTGGAATTTGGCCGGCCTCTAATGTTTCACCTCTTTAAAGTGATGAAGTTGGCTTGCTGTCTCTTATGTCGTCCCCACAGGTGCATTTGCCTCTGTTGCTTTATCTTTTCTGCAGTTTCAATGGGCTGCTAATGGCTGTGCTTGTCATGATCTAGAAGCTTAAGCGTGGCCCGTGCCAGGAGAAGTGAGACATGTGCCAGGGCTTCTCGATTCACCCCGCTGAATGCCAGCGAGATGCCCGACGTTATCCGAGCATCTAGCGCACGGGAACCCAGCAAAACCTGGCACTGGATGCGTCTTGCTCCGTGGGCCTGTGGCTAAACTCTTAATCTTTTTTTTTGTTCGGGAATTTGAGCTAGCACGGTCACAGGTGCATTGCAAGTCAGATTTATTTTGTTTGTCCTTAAAAACTTTGCCTAACACTTTAGCTGTCTAACACCAACTTTAGTTTAGTCTGCAGCCAAATTGGCGATGCCTCCCAGGCATGCATGGATATCTAATTTCTACTTGAATTTTTTTCAATAACACATTTCAAATTCAAATGTGTATGCATGTTCTGGAGTAAACAAGCGGGTGATGGACTGTTTTTATGATTCAGCTTTCATTTTTCCAGACGACAGATTAAGTGTTGCAATGCCTCCATCAAAAAGCTTCCTGGCTCTTAACAACTAAGTGGGTCTACAGCTGCAATACTTAGCATTTTTTAGAGTGATGGAACAAAATGGCAATGCTAAGTTGTATTCAACCGCTGTTGAGTTATAAATAAACCTATGCTGGGTTGTTGTTATAAACTATGGGTTGAAACAACCCAGCCTTTGCGTTGAAATATCACAACTGTTAAGTTTGTTCAAATTTGAGCCATATATGGGTTAAAGGGGACATAGCATGAAAATCTTAGTTTAAATGCTATAATTGGGTCCCAAGTGCTTCTATCAACATAGAAAATGTGAAAAAGATCAACCCAGTAACTTAGTTTTGGTAAACCATGTGAAAAAATAGCTAATTGAGATTTGGCTCCCCTTGTGATGTCAGAAGGGGATAAAATGCTATAATAAATGATCTATATGATATTTTGAGCTAGAACTTCACACACATACTCTGGGGACACCAAAGATTTATTTAACATCTTAAAGTCTTGTGAAATGTCCCCTTTAAAAACAACCCACCATTTTTGTTGTGTACTATTTGGTTCATGCTGCCCCAACAAATACCAAAATTTCAAACATACTAAAATTAGATTTAAATGTTGGGTTATAATAATTTTAAAAATTAACCCCCCCCCAAAATAATGAAACTTAGTGTTTGTTAAGGTGGTCTGAAATAACCTTTTAAATAAAGAATGGTGCAAGAAAGCCCCCCCCCTTCTTTTTTGCCATCGCCTATGCATCATACGCATCTTTATTCAATTTCCCGGAAGCCTCCGCTTCAACGCTAGCTTAGATTTATTGCTTTATTAATCTACTTTATGTATTAAGTACTCTTGGCATCAGCGCTTGCATCCAGAAACTGAGCCGGCGCTGCTCGGCACGTTGTCACCTGGTCTGATTTAGCAGGTGCTAACCTCCATCAGCCAGGAAATGTCAGGTTGCCCTGGGCTGAGTTTGTCGGCCGCCTCCTTCAGGGCAGCGTCTGCTAATTTGAGCCATGTGCCGTTTAGAGCAAGAGAACGGCAGCGTCTGAAATATGAGACATGATGTCGACGTACCTTGTACTTTGTTGTAGCTGCGTTTAATTAGCATGTCACAGGTAAATGGTGAAAGTAAGTGGGAGCTCATACTGACATGATCATCAGAGCGGGGTTGTATAGGTGTTTCTGCAGCTCAGATGGTAGAGCATTGCTAACATATATACTGACTTATGGCGCTTCTCCGTTGTGTGGTACCGCTCAGCTCAATTTGTTTTTCCATTTGCAGTTTATCGTGAGTGGGTAAAACTATAGATTTTAGACGTTACTTGCACTGCTTCTACTGTCGCCACATCATCGTGAATGCAATAAAAGCAGATGTTCAACACAGGAGCAACGCAGCATGTCGATGAAACTGTGCTCTTGATTGTCGGCATGCAGATGTTTTTCACCGCTAAAGGGGAGTTTGGGGACATCACTTGGTTTGCTCGACGGCGCATAAGGGTAAGCTAATCTTGCATTTAGCAATGACGCTGGTAGTGACGATACTTTCTGACCAACAAGTGCAGTGTTACACATCACGTTTTAGTATCAGTATGGCTAGCTTGGAATCTCAACCAATGTGGTACTAAAGTATCAGGCACTAGGTACTGTACATAGAACTCCCCCCCACACACACACCCAAAAGTGAGCTGTACCAAGCCTTACTATTCAGTGGAAAAGTGACAATAGTGATAAAAAAATCTATCAAAAAAGTCTTGATTATAAATGTTTTGAGGACTGAGCTGATCGGCGTGCTACTGTCTCTCTGGTATTTGAAGCACTGATGCACCTGATGTGTCTACATATTCCCTGTTGGGCTGCAGGCAAAGAGGCATTTCAGGATCTGTCGATCTCCGGATCTTAGTCCCTTTAATGCATAGCTGACCAATCTCAGGAATCTAGGCAACCACCCCTAGCAGCTATGTTTTAATGTAATGGCCATACAAGTACATCCCTTATCTAATTTAACGTGGTAATGTCCGAAACTGTTTGCCACGATTACTATAATAGGTTGTCAAATCAGCAGTAAAACTATGGTATGATAAATTTTTCTCAAAACACATTTTTTTAGGCTGGTTTGAGCTAATGCATGCATTTTCATGAGCTAAAATGAAGCAAAACAAGCCAGGCTCTTATCAGTAACGGAATTGGCTCTTAACTGAATGGTTGGCCTTTCCTGTGGCTGCCATATTGATTGATTGTTGCGATTTCTCATTCATTTGTGTCCATCTCCTCCATATATCTGCCTTGGTCCACTTATGTTAATCGGATGGTGTTCTTACTTAGTAACACTTTTTTGCATTTTCTTTGTGTACGGTACATCAAAAGTATTATTTTTGTAGAGCCCTGTGGTTTAGACTTCATAAGGGCATTTGTTTCCTCAAACATGGTCATGTTGTTTGATTTTTATTTTTTTATTTCTCGAATCGCATAAATGCAGGTCCATTAAAAATTAGAGGATGCGTGCCTGCTCATAAAACCGTCTGTGGATTCAGGATAACAGCTTTTACTGTATTTTAATGTATTGTTCTTGAATACATCCTTTCCCGTCGTGTACATTAACCTATTAGGCGTAGTTTAATAGCTGTCTAGATGGTGACGGTAAATAATGAGGATATCGAGCTTGTTGGTTTTAAAGAAACTTCATGATTTACCAGATTGGGGGGCGTGGAGCCCAATTTATTCTTTAAAGATTACTTGCCAAAGATAAGCAAGGCCAGTCTGTTGTTATAAACAATTTAGAGCAACATACCAATTTAAGTTTTCCTAATCGTTTTCAAGTTGTTAAAGAAAGATGATTCCGTAATTGCGGCAAGATATTAACCATAGACCGTAATAAAAATAAACGTAGTGTCCGTGAGGTCACCCATTGGTTTGTTATGAGCTATTTTGAAGCTTAAAGTAGGCAGTGCCTGTCGTCGCCATCTTGGCCGCGCAACACTTGTGGATAACTGAAAATGGCTAAAGAGGGGCGGGACTTGGGTGAAGCTGAGGTGGCTGGTAGCTGAAACCACGCCTGCCTAGCTCAATTCTAGTGACAGCAGTGGCAGTTCACCCGTCAATCAAGTGCCCATGCCCTTAATTATGCAGAACTTTAAGGCTTAAAGGGGACAGAGAATGAAAAATCATTTTTACCTTGTCTTTGTTAAATAATGGTAATCTACCGGCATTCACGAACATACAAAAAGTGCTAGACATGCTAAACATCTCAGTCTCATAGAAATTCCTCTTTTAGAAATGTCACCCAGAAAAAGTCCCGATCTGAAAAACTGATGCTTATGACATCACAGGCATGTAACTGCCCCTCTACTTTAAGATAATTGGCTACATTTTTTGAGTGGCAGCAAAGTCAGCCAATCAGTAATGAGATTTCAAGTTAAGCCAGTAGGGGGAGCCAAATAGGTGCAAAACCACTTGTTTAAAATCCCCCACCCTAATAGAGCTATCTGATAGAGGTTTTTAGGAAGCTTCTAAGGCATTACAGACCCAAACAAAAAAAATTTAGTCTACATGTCACATCACAGAACAAGGATAAATACCCCGTTCAATCGTTCTATGTCACCTTTAATACAATTTTAACAGAAGAGTTTAAAGGGCATAATTTGCTATATAGCCTCTAGTGGCCAGTCGATGAATTGCAGTTTAAGTCACTTCCGTATTGGCTGCAATAGAGATCCGAAGGTTGCCCCTCGATATTAAGGCATTGTTAGTGCTATAGATACAAAAGGTGGTATTTTGTCTGCCCTTTATGCAATATTTTTGCAGGAAGCCATGGGCTGCTTCCACTTCGACACAATAAATGAGGCGATTAAGCAGGCACGTTATTTAAAATTTCCATTTTGAAGTCGGAAAGAATTTAGGCTACGTTTTAAGTGTATTGTTAATGGAGACTAGCGAATTCTTACTTGTACGGCTGCCATTTGCATGATGTTACAAAGGGAGCAGGCTGGCACCGGCAACCTCCTGCGGCACTGGAGGCTTCTAAAATGGCACTGAGGAGATATGCAAATGTGCCATGGAGAGGGACCTAAAAACCTCAGATAGGTTTCTACAGTCACCAAGAGCGCTTCATAATGATAGTTTTACTAGCTGAAGAATGCTGCATTTTTGGTCTTCAGGTGGTTTTAACACGATAATCTTTGTTAATTTGTGCAAGGAGTTGCTCGATTTGTGAATGTGAAGAACTACACATTTCTATTTTTTGCTCTTAAGTGCTTGGAATCTGTGCAGCAGCCACCCAATAACTGTAGGCAGTGTCATCTAAATTAATGATGGGTGACTTGGTACCACGGCAATGCTCTTTCCTGTGTTTACTTCATGGGTAATTGGACCCTCCTCTCGCCCTTTATGGATGTGGAGATGGACAAAACAAAACCTAACAAAACGGTGATTAACTGTGCTGCCTTTCATTCATTCCCCCTCAGTGGCCGTCATAAAGCCACTTCTTTTATTTTCGGCCAGAATAGATGCTCCGACAGAAGTGGAGCCAGTTAACATCTGTTCAGGAGACCTCCTGAGACAACCAACGTGAAGGTCAGACAATGACAAACGCTCTGTTAGTTGTTGCGCAGGGGCTGTTTTGGCAAATAGTGTAAGAATCTCGAAATCTGCTTTTGCACGCACAGGGCAGATTATAAATGCCAGAAATGATCACTGCTTGTCTTTATTACCCATCTCTTTTTTTTTAGATGAAATCTTAAATCATTTTAAGTAGTACTATTGGTTTTATGGCTATTGTTGATATAAAGTGCAGGCTTGTCTATGTAATACATATAACACAAATTAAATGATTGATAAATTAGATACAAAGCTGCTGAAGTGAAGTATGACATACTTATTACAAGCTATTTTACACAATATTGTAAAGTGAAAGCATTTATTATGTACTGACAAGGCAACGTTCATGCATTTTAAACTGTTAGTCTGCCATTAAAAGAAGTAATTTTAAGCTCCTCCCCTTTTTGCACCTCTATCTGTACACCCCAGCATTCACATTTATAACCTTCCTGTATCTAGCTGTCAGTCTTGACTCATGCTTCTCCTTTAAAATCTCTTTCATATATCTGCACGCTGCCTTTTTTTAGTCCTTTGCTGTCTAAAAGTCTTATTTGATTTACATTCTTTCAGTTTAACTTTTAAAGAGACTCACCTTGTCATTTACTCACCTTCATTTTGTTTTAAACCAATATACGTTTTTTTATTCTGTTTACCACGAAAGATGTTTTGATAAATGTTGATAAGCACACATTTGACGGTACCCATTGATTTCCATTGTATTTCTTTATTCTACTATGGCAGTCAATGTGTACCGTCAACTGTGTGCTTACCATCATTTATCAAAATATCTTATTTTGTGTTCAACAGAACTCATACAGGTTTAAAACAACATGAGGGTGAGTAAATTATGACAGATTTTTCATTTTTTGGTGAACTATACCTTTAATGCAACATTTAAATAACATTGTGTGTGTGTTGAATTGAATAATTTTCAATTGAGAGTCAAAAGCACACTTCTATTTCATTTCTTTATAGCATCTGTGGCAAATCTCTTGCATTTGTGCAGATGTGTTATTGTAAACGTCCGACTCCGTGAAGCCACACTACAGCTTACGTCAGTGGATTCAGGTCTCTTTATCTCGCCAATGAGCTGAAGAGCATGAAGGGTCCTCGAACCCTTCGGCAGAATGTGCCCTCATTTTTTATTCTCTTTCTCTGAACTCTTATAAGCTGCCTGTTCAGGGATCTGCTTCAGTCTTGTACAATGCTCCATTAAAGCCAGACTGGCAATTATAGCTTAGACATTCGACTGCATAAACAGTAGCTCAATGGCTTTAATTGCAGTTTTTGAAGTTATGCTGGTAACAGTGGTATTGTTTTGAAGAAACACCAAAGCCAAGGTTAGAAGCTGTGCAATGTTTTCGTGTGACATACTAGCTGAATAGGAAAAATTCACTTTGTTAACAAAGGCATCTTTTACAGATTTTTTTTTAAATAAAAGGCATGTCGGTTTTTTCAGTGATTAAAATATTTTTCTTAACCAGGATAATATATATGAAGAGCTCAGATACCAATTGTAAATGAGCATTTTTATCATGCTCTTATGTTTAGCTTCAGTAATTTCACTTTTATGTTAATAAAAAGGTTATTAAAAGTCAGTAATTGAAATGCTGTATTTGTACAAAGGTCATTTAATTTGGCAAAACCCTCTAAGTACATTACAAAAACCCAACCTTTAAAAATGTCTCCAGTCACTCTTCACTGTCTTAACACAGATTAAAAGGCTGAAAAACAGTTAAAGGGATAGTTCACCCCAAAATCAAAATTCTTTCATAATTTACTCCCCCCCATGTAAATGTATTTGCATTGATAAACACGAAAGAAGATATTTTGAGGATTGTTTGTAACCAAACTGTTCAGAAGCCTCATTGACTTCCGTAGTAGGATAAAGGAATGCTATGGAAGTCAATGGGGCCTCTGATTGTGTGTAACAAAATGAATGTGAGTAAATAATGACATAATTTACAATTTTGGGTGAAATATCCCTTTAACTCTTTCACCGCCATTGACGAGATTTTCCGTCTTTCCACAATACCGCTATTATCCACCAGGTGGCGCACTTCCGCAACTAATACAACACGGAAGTAGCGCCTCTCGTGAAAGAGAAAGAACTCTGTGTATGCTTTAAAGATCGCTCCGCATCTGATCTCTATCAAAAGTCCTTGGCAAAAATGGAGTTATCTCAGCTTTTTGCTCAAAATTGGGTGTTTTTGAAGAAACCTACCCATGTTTGAGAGGTGATTACAAGAGAACTAATGAAGGTAGGATGAAACTTTTTTTGTTGTTTGAAAGCAGAGGGTCTGTTCTTTCATCTGATATAGTGTTTGTTTATATATTTAAAGAAGAACATTTTATGGAAGGCATTAAACTTTTGTGAAAATCATGAAAAATGCTGGCGCTAGCTGGCAACTTTTTTTAAAATGCTGGCGGTGAAAGAGTTAATATCTAATATGTTTGGTAAAAACTCACGCTGTCGTTTATCCAATTCTTCTTTTGCGCACTTTCAGGACTTTGCTAAAATGTAATAGATTCTGGCAACAAACCAATATTTTTGAACACTCTAATGTAGGGAAAAAGCAGATTTGTATCAAAGATATTTGATGAATGCATAATACGTGTCGAGAGTCATCTCATTTTGATAGAGGTGGCGTTTCGCGACTTTTGCATCTAAGCTCTTCGTATATATTTGTATGTGTCCTTTTGCAAACGTTTCAATGTCTTTCTCATGCAATGTCATGTTTTTGTCTCATTACTAGCATATTTGGAACTTGTCATTATTTTTGCAGTAACCTGGTGTGTCGCCAGTGGTGCAGAAATTACACACTTCACCTTCAGTATCAGTTTAAATGACAATTTGTGGCCATTTTTCTCCTGCATGTTTATTTGCTGTGTGTAGGTGGAGACAGGTGTAGATATTTTTCTTTGGCAGTAGTTCAGATGTTCGGATGATTATTAAACGCCAGATCCGGGTTGCTGTCGTTGTTTCATTGCCGTGTATGTGTGCCGCAGTCTGCATGGCTGTTATGCAGTTCCATACATTTACCCACAATTCCCTTTGTGCTACCACAACATCAAGAACCACTGATAAGACGGACACGCAATACTGACTTACTTTTTCAAAACCACAAATATAAACAGTGTGAGACTGGTCTTAACTGGGGCGCTGCATAGCCTAAAGCAAGAATTTCTGTGTGTGTGTGTGTGTGTGTGTGTGTGTGTGTGTGTGTGTGTGTGTGTGTGTGTGTGTGTGTGTGCACCATGGGACTCGGCCTCACTATGGCCAGATGTCCCAACTTTATGTACAGGGTGTGTGTCTGTGTACGGTGGATCAATTATCTTGTAATGAGCTTTAATCTCCCATACAAGCTGCATGCACTCAACCAATATGCTTCACAATGCAAACCTATTTTAAATCATTTTCTAATATGCCTTCATTTGATTTTCCTTCATTATATCTTTGTTTTCCGTGCTATGACGCACATTTTAGGATTAAACCAAAGCTGTTTCAAATGATATCATTTGCTTGTCCATGTAATGTTTTCAGTTCATAAAGCATTTTAAAGTTTGGATTATCAATCATTATTGAATAGCAAACCATTTACGGCATAATTTAACCTTCTACTTGAATAATGTTTGACCAAAAATGCATCTAACCAAGCACTTAGTTAAAAGTAAGCAATCTTCCAAGTATTTTTCAAACATCATAACCACCCCTTTTAACTCGATCGTTCTAAAAGCAAAGGCAGCCCATCTGCTCTGTGCAGACCACTTAGCTAAACACTTTTCATGTTTTTTTGGAACCCTGTTTTAGCAACAACAACCTTACAATCATCTTTTTACATGATACTGATGGTCTAGCGCAAGGCTGTGGTACAAAGGCAGCACGATGTGTAATTCTGAACCAGAGATCTCCTGGGATGTAAAATAGCACTTTTGCGATTCATTTTATATGGTCAGTTGAGCCACTGCATTGAGGGAACGCACACAAAAGAAAATGAAAAGGAGGAAAAGCTGCATCTGCCCAGCCTTTTAAGACTTGACCGGCACCCAGCACGCCGAGGGTTAAAAACAGAACTGCAGTGAGTCCTACTGCAGTGTCTAAAGCATTTAGCTGATCGCAACAATACATCGAAAGAAAGAAAGAAATCTAAATGGTTCGTTCTTTTTTTTTGTTCTTTTCTTCCAAAAATCCTTTTATTGCATTTGTAACATTTGGCACAGTACAAATTCATGGTGCTTTTACAAGATAAACCTGTAAAGATCAACATTGACCTTTTTTCTGTTTTTGTTTTATTTTTTAACGAAAGAATTCTCTGTATAAATGTTCTTTTGTATTTTCACAGCATTCTCTGTAGCATTGTTTAGAAATCACACAGAATGCCCTTTTTAAACAAGACTACCCTCATGTCTCAAATTCAGTACAGCATCTTAAAACAACTCATTTTTTTTAAATAAGAGTTATAAGTTAGAAAATAGTTTCAATTTATTTTTTAATATAATCTGCTTCTCTATTACCAGCCAATGGTAGTTTCAGTTTTTCCATATATATTTATTTATAAGCATGTACAACAAGAATCAGTCTGTAGGGTTTGCACTCTGTACAAAAAAAAGAAGTTCCTGTCTTTTTTCCCTTTGTGCATTCTATTGCATGTTTTCATGACGGTGCGGGGGTTAAATTATAATAGGGGGAGAGCAAATTATTTTGGATTGTGATTTGTTGAGGGGGCATACTATATCTGAGTTTCTTGTACTTTTTCCTTGTTATGAGTTTTTATTACAAGAGCCTCAGGAGTGGTAGTTATAGCACTGGGCAAGGTTCGAGGCAGAGAATTTCCAATACTGTTGCCTTCTGTCCATTTGGCTCCATGGCCCGGTGGCTTGTAAGTGTTGTATTTGGGCCTCATGGTGCTATAGTCTGTCTTATGCGGGCTGTAGTCCACCTTGTGAGGACTGTAATCCATTTTAGACTTGTGGGGACTGAAGTCTGATTTGCAGCTTACGTATTCCGCTTTGAGAGGGCTGTAGTCTGCTTTAAATGTACTGTAGTCTGGTTTGAAAAGGCTGCAGTCTGTCTTGAAAGGGCTGTAATCTGTTCTGGGCTTGGGCATAGTGTAGTCAGTTTTGGATTTCGGAACTCCATAATCTGGTTTGTATGGGCTGAAGTCTGTTTTAGGAGTGTGAGATTTGAAGTCAGGTTTGTGAGTATTATATCCTGGTTTATAGGGACTCTGATCAGGTTTTTTATGTAAGTGGTAATCTGGCAATGACTTGTGTGAATAGTCTGTTTGTTTGTAAGAGCTGTATTCCAGAGTAGGTTGGTATACATAATCCGCTTTAGGTTTGTAGGTGTTGTAGTCTGTCTTGGGGTTGTGGATGCTGAAATCTCTAGATTTATGGATGCTGTATTCTGGTTTTGGTTTGTAGCTGTAGTCAGATTTGTGGGTGTTGTAGTCCAGTTTGTAAATACTGTTATGATCCCTTATCTCTGGTAGAGTCAGCCCCTCCCCTGCTATATTGGCAGCAGACGCTGGTGGTGGCAGTTCTTCCTCTACTGGAATAATTTCCACAGTTCTGGCTGCAGCCACTGTGCTCCTTTGCTGATGCCGCTTTCGTAGTTTATAAAATACAATTAGCATGATTGCTGCTAGCAGAGTAACTGCCACAAAACAACCAATGATAATCTTTGTTGTCTTCATCACCTCATCCAAACTGGTACTGGCCGGTTTGGGCGTCTTTCCTGTTGTCACTTTCGAGCCAGGTACAGCAGATGGGCGGCTTGGTGGCGTGTCGGTACTCTGGAGAAGGACTGTTGGTGTTGAAATAAAAACCGGCTTAAACACGGATGGTGAGGCCGTGGTAGTGGTGCTGGCTCCTGCTGTGGTTGTGGTGGTTTTGGTCTTAGGCATTTCAGATGTGGGGCTCAGGACCTCCACTGTGACTGTGGTGAAGTAGCTGAGGTTAGATGTGTTCAGCTCAGCCGCACTTACATTTAAGTAAGCTGAAGCATTGGAATTTCCTGCTGCGTTTGACACCATGCAGGTATACATGCCCGTGTCACCTGCTAGCACGTTTGAAAAGTTTAAAGTCCCGTCGTTTAGCACTGTTATCCGTGGGTGGCTTGAAGCATGAGTTAAAATAGTCCCATTTGGTAGGAGCCATCGTACGGCAGACATGGGTGCTGTTCGGCATCGCAGTTCTGCCACACGTTCGGCTGAAATGTTAAGGTCTCTTGGGGCATCTGCGATGAAAGGGGCAGAGCACTGCATTGACCCCGTGTCTCCTCTGTCTAGCTCAACCAGCTGCCGGCCCCTCATGTGTGCAGGGGAGTGACATCGTCCACAGCATGTTGAGTTGGTGGGTATGTACTCACGTAGCCAACGTGCTAGCCAAAGTGAGTCACAGCCGCAGTTCCAGGGGTTGTGGTGGAGGTGGAGTTCCACTAGGTGTTTTAGTGGGGCATAAAGATCATGGGGCAGTGAGCTGAGATTGTTGTGAGCCAGGTTCAGCTCCACCAATGAGGCCAGGTCATCAAATGCATTTCGTTCAATAAGCCCTATCTGAGAGTTCATGATCCATAACTTCTTGAGTGAAGTCAGTCCTCTGAATGAGCTTGGTTTAATCTCAGGAAAGAGGTTCTCTGATATTTCCAGCTCCTCCAGCCCAACCAGAGGGGTCAGGTTGGGTATCTCACCTTTAATGTTACACATCCCCAGGTTAAGGTACTTGAGGTTGATTAGACCTTCAAAGGCTCCATCTGAGATATACTCCAGTTTTCTCAGTTCACCCAGGTCCAGTCGCATTAGGGAGGGCACTCGGTTAAATGCGTAAGATGGGATACTTTCAATAGGGTTATTTCTCAGCCACAGCTCTCGCAGCTTAGACAAATACTCGAATGCCCCACTTGGCACCACTGTCAACCTGTTATCAAAAAGTTCCAATGTATTAAGATTGGTTAGTCCACTGAAGGCACCCACTTCTATCTGTCTAATTGCATTGCGGCCCAACTGCAACACCTCAAGATGATGGAGGTTACGAAAAGAGTCAGCCTGTACAGACTCGATAGAGTTTTCCATCAGGTTTAGGTGCCGGGTGTTGGTGGGGATACCCGGTGGCACTCGAGTAAGCCCTCTCCTTGTGCACACCACCTTGCTGAGTTGGTTGTTGCAAGAGCAATCAGTCGGGCAACCCTGGGGCCCTGCCGCGGCCGCCACGTCTACGCACACTTGAACCATGAGGTACAGGACACAGAGCAGGGCGGCTTTCCTGGCTCGACGCACAGCTACCCGCCCCAGGAGACTCATGATGTGGCACATTCATAATTCAGCATCGTCTGGGGGGGCGTGGGGTGATGATGGTGGTTGGGGAGAAGGGGTAGTAAGTGGGGGAAGGGGGGAGGGGTTCACCTCTTGACTAATGAAACCCTACCCTGGGTTAAACAACACTCTAGATTGTTTTTCCATTTACTGAACTGGAGGCTTAACATTCAGTGGCAGCTAGCAGAGTTGAGAAGGAGGAGTGAAACGCCAATGATAATGAATAAAGTAATAAGGGGGATATATATATTTCAATATGTGAAAAACGGTTGGAAAGTCTAGGCACCTACCTCAAATGTTTTATACGTCCCAATTTTTGTAATCTCAAAATAGATGCTGATAAATTTTTTCCTCAAATTCCTATATTCCCAGGAGAAGCAAAGCCTTCTCTTTATTCATTTGTCAGAAAACGAGATGAATGCCAAAATGGCCCCTAATAAATCCACAGAGGACCATCCGAAGAGAAGCGTGTAGTGGCTCTCAGAGCTTTAGGCAAGAGTACCATTCCAGTTTGGCTCCTTTAGAAGCGCTCGTTCTCGCACTATCCACAGATGCTTGTCCTTGGATACCTCCGCTTGACGCCGCCACCAAATGCCCGTGTCTCCATAGTGAAACGCTCACACATGCTAAACCAAAGTAGAGGGAGGAAAAAAGGGAGGGGTAGTTAGAAAGGATAAAAGATGAATATGAATGAGAAATCCAGTCTTTTCAAATGTTCCTCTATTCTTTTGTTAAAATAAAAATAAAAGTGTCCTTTCAATATTCGCCACTCACTTTATTGTCTCTGGCTCCCTTGGTATGTTTTGCCCGCTTGATTTGTTAAATGCCTTGTCCAGCTGAAAAGACTGTGACACTGCGGTCATTAGCGCATTTCTTTCCTTAAGTAGCTGCGCATTCCATCTTCATACATGCGCGCACTTGCAAGCACCGACTGCAGAAGCTTTTTTGCAAACTTCCCAATAATCCTTCAGTTGTGTAAAAAAGAGCAGGTAACTACAGTCCAGGAAAGGTGTAGGGGAGGACCAGTGAAATAGGCAGCTCGGTTAGAATGCTCGTTCGCTGGAGAGAGATCGCTTGCTCTCTGCCTCCTTCTCCTTCGCTCTCTCCTGCCTGCGAGCGCGCTCTCTCACTCTCTGGAATGAGAGAATAAAGAGAGAGTGTTTCTCCCCCCTTTCTGTGACGTCGTGTCGATCAGAGAAGTATCCGTATAGCGCTGCAGTGCCCAGAGCTCAGTGCAGAGTTGGAGATCTCAGCTTTGTCAGCGGCACAGCTGTCCAGCTCAAGCTGGTGGACCAACGCTGAGGCATGGGAAAGTGGCTCCCCACAGCAGCATATTTCCTTGCTTGCTTTTATTTTTAACCTTTTCAGCCCCAGGTTAGTCCTCTTCCTGCTGTTGTGTGCGACAGGCACAAATGTTTTTTGCAGTGTTGTGTGGCATAATAGCAGACACCCAGGACATAGGCTTTACATGCTTGCTCTTCCTTTTGTCCTTCAATGGGAACGTGAATGTACTGCTGACGCATCACGCTCCAAGCAGTGCATTGGTTTGATGCATTGGTTTTAGTACGTTAGCTCATCCGTGTCCGCCCCCTCTTCTCTCTCTCGCTCTCTCTCTCACCCGCTCTCTCTCCTCTCTCTCTCTCCCTCATGCTCTCTCTTTCTCTCTCTCCCTCATGCGCTCTCTCTCTCTCCCTCTCTCTCTCTTGCTCTCTCTCTCTCTTGCTCTCTCTCTCTCTCTTGCTCTCTCTCTCTCTCTCTCTCTCTCTCTCGCGCTCCCTCTCTCTATCCCTTTCTCCGTCTCTCTCGCGCACACTTGCTATCTCTCTTTCTCTATCTCTTTCTTTTGCTCGCTTGTCCCCCTCCCCTTTTTCTGTCTTTTTTTCTCTGCCCAAGGACCTGGTATTTTGTAGAACTGTTCAGAGTTGGCTGCAGTTTGCGAGTGAACTGTTGTGCATTGGAGCAAGTTGCTTCTATTTAACAGATAAACACAGTCCAATTTATAAATGATTTTACTGTTGGCTTTCCCGCTGGGACTCAATTAATACCTTTCTGTCTTTGTTACTACTCCTTCCTTGCCCCTCTCCCTTCTTCCCTTGTGAAAATTGATGTGGACTGATTTGTGTGGTCTAAACCTACAGTCAGTTGCACTTTAGTCAGTTAGACTGGCCGGAGTATTAAGTCCTCAGGGATATGTGTGGTAGGGTGTGGGGATGCTGGACAACATTGTATGTGTGTGTGACCAAAGGCATTTGCTTTCTTCAGCTGGATTAAGCCTCTTTTGGATGCGGTAGAGGGAGTCTCTGTACTGTGCAAAGCTGGTTTAGAGACACCTTTTCAGTCATACTTTCTCCCTCTCTTTAGAAGGCTAAGATTAAAATATCTCCCCTGTCATGCAGCGGGAGCTAAGATGGTCCCTGCTCTGAGAGAATAGAATGTGCAGTTTTAAACCTTTCCCCGTGGAGAGAGCTGTTAAACATTGCTCTGTAATCAGTCTCGCAAACCTTGGCCACGTTGGCTTACACCCAGTATTTGCCAGCAGGTGAAAGGTACTTTAAAGAGGTACTTGTGGAAAGGTTGCATCTCACACTTGTAACAGCAGATGTTATGGATTTGAACAGCAGTGCTAAACAGCACAGCACCCTGGGCAACTGATGGCTGGCATTTTGACACACCACTGTGTATGTGTGACAGTGAAAGTGTGATTGTGAATGTTTTTGTAAACGACACCTATAGCTTCTGGTAATGCCTGGATGCAAAGTAGGACACGCTGAAGGATTTGTGACCTTGTTGCATGTGCAATGGATTCTCTTCTGAATTACCTATGCGCTAGCATATATCATTTGTTTTTTTTTTTGTGCGCATGTGCCGTACATCTATTTATGTCAGGCTGCGGGTGGTCATTGGCAGGCCACCACCATCATTTGGGCCACCTGCCGGCTGTGATGCTGACCCAAAATGCCATGGCTATAGTAGGGATGCCCAACCCCCCCCCCCCAAACCCCAGGCCTTCTGGAATGATCTTGAGAGGTCCCAGCTTGCCAACTTGACCAGCCGTAGGCTGAGGGATGAAGGGAGAGGGAGTGTATGCACACGCGACCCAGTTTGGCGGGTTGGGTGTTGTCAGTAAGTGGGCGCGTGAGGGGTAGGGATTGCTGCCTCGGGGTTTGCCAGTGTATCTGGGATATAGGGTCTGCCGCATGTAGGTCAGCCTGCCTCGTTTATCCAACTCACTAGAGACAGACCAACAACATCCCAATGATATCTGTGTTTACTGTACTGTGAAAGCAGTGCATATGGTTCTTGCAGAGCAGATGTATAGGAGTCGGTCTGTGATGGAGAAATGGTGGGAAAAGCATTTGGTGAATCAAAGTAAAGCACACAAGATAGTATGACCTGATTTTAATGGCTGATTTTGAAAAAATCCACCACCTAATAGACCATATATCTAATATTAGATATCGAAATAACCTCGCATAAGATTACAGAATATTGTGACTATTGAATCATTTATTGTTAATATCATTCATTTACATACACTGTAAAAAGTGAAAAGTACTTGGTTACACATAAAAATTTAAAAATGTTCTATTTTCTATTTGGTGTTACTATTTTAAGCAACGTTTACTTTTTACAGTGTATTTGGACCATAAAACCACTGGTATATTTGTAGAAAAAGCCAAAAATAAATTTTATTGGTCAAAATTATTGATTCTTTTCTTGTATGCCAAAAATTGATATTATCTAAAGGTCATGTTCCATGAAGATATTTTGTAAATTTCCTACCATAAACATATCTAAACATTATCTTTGTGAGTAGGTGCAGTTGCTAATGACTTTATTTGGACAACTTTAAAAGCAATTTTCTTAATATATTTGTTTTTCAACATGGGTTTGAAAATTAGTGAGGTCCAGGGTGGGGTGTGAAGAGTTATCAAATGCTATTCCGGGTGAAAAAAGTACACTTAAATAAAATACACTTTTTTAAGTACACGTAATAAAGGTAATATTTTCCAGCACTAATTTTGTAGCTTATATATCACATTTGTCTTTAGTACTTCCTAAGATTATTTAAGAACATCTAAGTGTACACAACTGTTATTTTGAGACATCATTTATTAAGTATTAGTGGTATTTTGCTCAAGCAGAACATTACTTTTAATTAGTATATTTGTAGCTTAAGTTTACATAACTTACAAATGTAATTGCTAGTATTTAAGTGGTTTTAGTACATTCAAGTATACTTTATTTTTACTTGGGATCTAATTTATTCTGTCTTAACCTTTGGGTTCACAATTTGTCTGTCTGTTTTGGGGAATGGACTGGGATTGTTGACTAAGAATGGATTATTTATTTTTCACGCAACAATGTTTTTTGTAATCATTTTAATAAGCAATAGCCTATTATATATACAAGAACTTTACAAGATACTACACAAGTACTTTGTTTAGTTCTCTTTTGATTGTTTTCAGGATGACTTTGATAAAGGTTATTCCTAAATTGAACGAAATAACAGAATTCTCAACGCTTATGTTTTGTTTGATTGGCTTTACCGTTGTATGCTAGGGGTGTTAACATATTTGACATTTCATTTAAATCCAATTTTTCTACATCTTTGTACTCAAATTATTTTCTGTTTTTCGATAGGACACTGTTGATACTCTTACAAACACAATTATGATGATTACTGCTTTGCTTTTGTCTTACCGAATGTAGTTTTCTGTCAGTAATAACCTGCTCGCTGAATGATGCCTCTTATTTGATAACTTTCAGTTTAGGTGGTCACCTTGCTGCCAGACATTAGTGCCAAAAACAAATTGGCCTTAAAGAACTTAAGTAGCCTTAGTAAGTTCAAACCTTGCCTTTCAGAAATAAATCAGATAAATCGCTTATACTAACCTACACCTAATCATCACTTTATAGTTAGTTTTAAAGTGTCACATTATTTGCTAAAACACTACATCTTAAGAGGATTTTTAACAATGGGATCTGGCAACACTGTAACTTCTGCATCCGCGTCTTTGCAGTTTAAGCCAATCTTCATCATTTTACACTAAACTGTACAGTAAACGGTCCAAACTTAATTATATACGCGAATTCGTAAAAAAAACGAATTATTCATTCAGAGAACTTCAAATTTTATTTTTTAATATGAATAATAGTACGGCCATGCTCAGATTCCAGATTTTTAAATTGGTTGTATCCTTGCCAAATAATTATTCTAACAAATTGTGTGTATCAATGAAAAGCTTATTTAATCATCTTTTAGATGATGTCTAAATCTTAATTTAAAAAATGACACACTTGACCGGTTTTCTTGTCCGGGGTCATGTGTGTTAATCTACATTTATTTATTAAAGTATTAAATTGTGCTAATAAACTAATTTTAATGCATGTAAAATTTAGAAAGATACTAAGATATCAAGTATTGGGCATATTGTCCATCTCTACCACCACCTAATTCCAGTTTGTTTTATATAAACTCGAAAGTTTATTATTGAAAAACTGTTTAATAGTAGCAGATGTTTTAGAGTACTGTTAAGTTTGACCTAGTCCTTTTGTATCGTGATTTATTTGCCTTGCAGTTTATTAAATGCATTCCTCCATAGTGTCTCTTCAGGTTTTACTAGGCTTTAAAACCCAGTGTCTACAACTCAGTGTGTCCACTTTCTGTAAAGCGTTGGCTCTCTGCAACACGTGATCTGCCCACTCTTGTTAAACACATTCTCTTCTTTTTCATATTTCTCTCTAGCTCTGAATCAATCAGCCTGGGGCAGGTGGAAACGTTGTCATTTCGGCAAACACTTGTGACCTTGAGTGGGGACGGGTTGCCAAACACTTACTTTTAATTTCATTTCGATTTCCAGGAATTAATTCAAGCTAGATTAAACCACTGCTAAGCAGGGCACTCTGTCCACTATCATCCACTTTATAATGTTCAACGGCAAACAACTGTTTCTCTCTCTCTCTCTCGTTCTCCTTCTCTCGGACTCTCCACCCACTCTATTTTAACTGTCTGTAATATAATATTTGAGGGCCAGTGCATGGTTAATGATATTTTCCGTGGTTGTTTTTCTTCTGATGGATTGGTTGAGCTCAAGACAATCCACTCTGAAAGGATGGAGGGAGTGTCAGATGGTCTCTGCTCCAGCACTCTTCTAATGGCTATTGTTTGCAAACTAATGACCTTCATTAAACCTCTCTGTCTATTACAATCTTCCAGCCCAGATTAAAAACGCTTTGTGCAGTCACTTTAAAGCAGTTTTTTCCCAGCCTTATTTGTCTTATGAACCCCTGCAATCCCATCAGTAAGGCTCAAGTACCCCATTGTCGACACCGAATGTGGCAGGAAATGTGTTTCTTTTACCTCATTATACTAGATTTCTTTTAGTATTAGCGTTAGTATTATTTGAATGGCCTTTGTTACAGTGATTCACTTGTAAACTAAGTAAAATTGATATTGCGGCTGAACAACACACTCGTGAAACGGCTTTCTCTTCGTTTAATGAGACACCTGAGCTTATTTTGAAAGTATCAGGAGCAATTTTTTCTGGTTTGTGTAAAGGATGAAATAATGATGGAAGATACAACCTTGGGGTTTTAGCTGTATTTTGTGAAAGACTTGGAGCTTTAAGTCTATATAAGTACCCCTTGTTTGAAACTGCTGCTTTAAAGAGACTGATTTACAGTAGGTGGCCCAAAAGCGCACACTCCAATCTTCAACCCTCTCCAGAAGATGGACTTACAGAATATATCTCAATATTTCAGCTTCAAAAGCAGCAGGCCATTGCCAGACATCTTGTTGTAGACAAGTATCTGTCTCTTTATACCAAGCAATTGTCTTGAGATCGCGTCTGTCATTTTTAACAGCGTTGTTTCAGTGCACACTCGAACGATTGGTTTCATTGTTTGAGTTTCAGAATATCGTCTTGTTTCACGTTAAATCGTCTTGTTTCACACATTCATACTAAACACTTTTGTAGGAATGCAGAGAGTGCAATGCATTAGAATGACTGACTTTTTTAGAAGATGCATATAAATAGAGCTTGGTTCAATTTTTTCTTGCGATTCTTGAGACCCCATATAGAGTACTCATTAGCAGGGAAGGATTCATATAGAGACTGATTGAGACCCTTGTTAAAGCGTTAAAAGAGCACCAAACACAGTGTGACAATCACATGTAAATAAGCAAACGTTAAGGGTTATGTCATTCACAAATCTGTTCCCTGTTGTTTCAAATCTATTAAACTTTATCTGAGCCTGGACCACAAAACCAGTCATAAGTCGCATGGGTATATTTGTAGCAATAGCCAACAATGCATTGTATGGGGCAAAATTATTGATTTTTTGTGTCAAATATCATTAGGATATTAAGTTCATGAGATCATGTTCATTGAAGATATTTAGTACATTTCCTGCTGTAAATATATTAATGTATTTATCATTAATAATGTGTTGCTAATGACTTTATTTGGACAACTTGAAAGGCGATTTCCTCAATATTTTTTTGCACCCTTACACCCCATTCAGACAGCCAATGACAAGTAGTAGCAGAGCAATGCGATCTCATTCATTTCAATGGAAACTGGGCGACTTCCGGCGACACGAGCGAACGTGACCGTTGGCGACAGAATGTAGGCGCGATTAGCGACGGAGTCGCGCGACAAAAGTTGAGAAAAGTTTAACTTTATGCAAATTAGCAGCGAGTTTCACGAGCGACTACCAATGGGAGTGAAGTAAGTGAAGCACTGATTTGTTGTTTACAACATGGGGTAACGTCACACTACTACGCAACCAGAACTGGGAACGCCCACAAGCGACATCAACCACCAGCGGCAGGCGATAAGCAGCGATAACATCGCTGGCTGTCTGAATGCGGCGTTAGATTCCAGATTTATATTGTCAAATATGGTTCTATACTAACCACCCATACATCAATTGAAAGCTTATTAATACAAATTATGCGCAATAATTTGCATGTGATTGTCATTGCACATCTCGTCAATGAAGCCGGTTCCGTGATAAGTAAATCGCTATCAGCTGCTTTCAGATGGAGCGGCATTTACTACACAAAGCCGTAGTTCACTGACAATCGGGGCAATTTCGAATGAATTATTGCAGACATATCGCCAGCAATATGTATGGCCGAGCTTTTAGTGAACTACGGCTTTGTGTAGTAAATGCCGCTCCATCTGAATAGCAGGCGATGGCGATTTACTACTAATCAAGGAACCGACTTTACTGACGAGATGTGCATGATATCGCATGCAAATTATTGCACATACCTACTTATGATTGGTTTTGAGGTCTAGGGTCACTTATTAAAAAAAGTAGAAATTTTGAAGAATGTTGACTCCCCTTTTTAGTTTTACAAGTCCATCAAAACATTTAGTTTTACAAATCATACAGGTTTGGAAGAAAATTTGAATAAATGACAAAATATTCATTTTTGGGTAAACAGAGCATGCTTTAATGGATGTATTCGTTGGTTCCCTAAAGGCCCCTCTTGGCCAGACAGTATGACAAAGACAAGGACCTCAGCCTTTTCAAGATTATTTTAAGTGGACGAGCCATTAAAATAATTGAGTGCTAAACATTCTGGCACGCAATGCGCTTTTTTTCCATTGAATTGTCATGCTACCCAGTGTATGTCAATGCCTGAACCTGAGCTTGGTGAATTAAATCAGGGGCTTTAAACACCCCAGACAACATATCTAGGGGGTGGTCTTTTTGCCCACATTCTCACATAAAAATCTGCTTTTTAACAAAACCTCATCTGTGTTAGCCAGCTACACAACACAACCTTTGTGCAAGTTTTAGTGATGCAGTCAGCTTGCCCAATTCTCCTACCCTTCATCTTTATCTCCACAACAAAATAATGAAGTACTGTAATGGTTTGCCGGTTTATTGGCTGGAGTCATTTATTTTTCTTGCATTTAATTGCCTTTGATGAATCACCAGTGTGGGATTATTGTATCACACCAGTCCTGTTTCAGTTTGAGCCATCGGTCTGTGTGCGTAGTCAATAGCTGTTATCTAACCCAAATCTTCCTTTCTATCACAAATGTCAAACATTATCTTCACCTTGGCTGTCCTAGCAAGGGATTATGCGTATTAGTTAGATTTTCGCCTCGTTCTCAAATCTTGCGAAACATCGTTCTGCGTTACAGACCAAGGTCGTGAATTCCACGTCGCCAACATTGGCAGTCAGATATTACCAATCACCAGAAACGCAGAGGCCGTGAGTAACGAACCGAATTGAGGGAATGCAAGTGGCTCTTTGTAATTTTTCACAAGGGCTTTATATTCTGGTGCATAATGGAGCCTAATATATTCCAATGGCACTATTAAGCTGTGGAGTTACAGGAAGATTGAGTTCTGTTAGATTTAAACGAACAATATGCCCACAGCTTTTTCTGGGTGAAAACGAGAGGGAGCAAGGTGCACGGACCTACAGGCAAATGTAATCCAATGCATAGGAAATTATATCCACCCAGAGAGGCACATCAAGGTGAATTTTTTATAGCGTTGGAAAATAATGATCTTCCATTGAAAAGCAGTCTTCTGCCACTCCGCCGTGCTTGTTTAATGTGTGAATTTGTATTCTGCGATCCAAGTTTCCTTCACACTCTATAGCCTCCCTCTTATTAACATCTGAATTGTTGATTTATAGTTGTCTGGCTTCTTAGAAATGTATATTATAATGCGAGACTCCATCTCTGGCTGTATCTCTTTCGATGTCACTCTCATCCGTATTTCTAGTAAACAAGGAGCTTTGTGGACCAAGCTAAGTGTGTCTAATCTTATGCGCGGCAGTATGGGAATATCCTAATGCTAGGTTTAGTCAATGGCTAGATGATGCAGCTTTTGCACCGCCAACAATGGGATTGGTGAGGAGGGGGTCAGGTAAAAGGGTCCTGGGGAATGATGGAAGGCTCCAGAATAAATCCCCTTAAACTGCAGGTTGTGACCTTTCTTAAACGCGTTTTGTGTTGCAGTGCAGTGTGGGATTTCCCTGAGGTGACTGCCTGCTGCTGCATGCAGGGATCACTTTTAAACCCAAACTCAATAACGCAGCGATCGGTCCTCGCTCTGGCCAGAGTTGGGCCAGTGTTCTCAAAACCCCCAACAATGAGGGCATAAAGAGTGAGCGACTGATGACTTAGAATGAAAACGCCACAAAAATATACAGCAAATACACCTTTTTCAATGTGGCAGGGCGTCCTTTTTTATTTTTAGCCTTACACAAGCACGTTTTTTTACGGTTCTCAGTTTGTGTGCATGTGTGTGTATTTTTTGCAAGCAAGACATGCAGAATTACAAACCTAAGCACGGCCTGATCCTCATCATTAAAATTGGACAGATACTGAGTGCATGTGGGGGTTTAGTTAACAACAATTGTTGGCAAAAAGGGCAAATTGTGTCTTATTTATTTTTTTATTTATTATTATTTTTTTAATGTATTTTTTATTTATGTATTTATTTATTTATATTTTTATTTATTTATTTACTTATATATTTTTTATATTTATAAAATGTTATAACTATTCTATATATATATATATATATATATATATATATATATATATATATATATATATATATATATATATATATATATATATATATATATATATATATATATATATATATATATATATATATATATATATATATATATATATATTAACCCATTGCGAGCGTTAAATTGAGAATACTTCATACATGTGTGGCTTGTCTTTTTTTTGTACCTATCAGTCGGCACTTGGTCAAGAACGCATACTACCTTGACATTGTGTAATAGCATGCGTGAAATGTTGAGCCGTTCTTGACTGCTCTTGTGAGGTCTCTGCATAATATAGTATTTTAAGAGGAGCTCATTTTAAAATTGAGACGCTCTTGCTAAGGGCTAGATCAGTGTCCTTCATGCACAAGCCCAGTGCGCACACTATATTTATTCTGTTTGTCTTTATTTGGGAATGTGGGTTTTCCTCATCCTGACAGAGCCGTAGGTTGTATTTCTTCTCTGGTACGACATTGTAACATGGTTTTAAATGTTATATGAGTGCATCGATGAATCCCTGGCCCACACACTCTCAGACATGTGTGCTGTCATTTGATATTATGTGGTTCTGAAGGAAACCCCGCTGCAGGATATTCCTACAAAATGAATATCTTGTTTTAGCTTTTGATGAGGCTTAAATCTATGTAGTTGTTTGAAGTCGAACCAGTGAAATCCAAAATTGGTTTGAAATTAAATTAAATGTGTGATAGTAAATAAGCAAACATATGATCTGTTGAATTAATGTGTAAATACGGTGTTGTCTTTGGTACTTGTGTTGCCTGGTGAGATCTTGCACCGCAGGAAGATGTTATGATGGACTATTTCCAGTTTTCCCTTTTTCTTCCAAAATTGACAATCTTTTTGGACAGGACTAGCTTTCAATGCGGAGATCAGGCAGATTTTTGTTGCATTGCTATGACTAAAGCAAATACCCCAGATATTGACTCTGCTGTCTGACAGATCCAACAAACAGGATTTTTACCACTTGCCAGATGAACAGGTGTAAACAGACATTTGAAAAACAAGATTATGAATCTTAATGTATTTTCTTTCATTTTGTTTGTCCCCACTACCATCCCTATTGAACATAATTTTTGCAGTGCAATGTGCAGGTATTTTTTCTCTCTCTCTCTCTCGCTCTCTCTCTCCCTCCCTCTCTCTCTTGAAAGCCTTGTCTGCAGGCAGTGCATGTTCCTTTGCTGCTTCATCCTTCCACTGAGGAACACACAGAACATTAGACATGATACATGAAAATAAGCGAAGAAAAGGAAAAATGAGTGTTAAAGAGAGTAAACTCCACTGCATGTGACAGGGCCTACGTCACTTCATATATTCTGTGTGTGTGTGTGTATACACACTGCACAAGCGTAGGTCTATGCCCCCCAGCTGAAGAAAAGGTTTATGTAAGATACGTTTTCAGAATTGCAAGAGGGTAATGTCCAAAGACCTAAAAATTACATTTGTGTAAGAGGTTCAGGAATTACAAACGTCACCTTTACAAAGTAGTGCATATCTACACATGCTGTCATTATCTGGTGGAGCATGGCGCTAGCAACGGCAAGTTTGTGTGTTTGAAGGGAATACACATACTTGTATATACAAATATATAAAATATAGCATCTGAATGCACCGTATGTCATTTTGGATACACACCACATATATATATGCATATATGTACAGTACTGTGCAAAAGTCTTCATCAGCAGCTTTGTTGTTTTAGCAAAGTTTCAATGTCATATTTATTTTTCACTTTTTCTTGTATTTTCTATTTTTATCTTAAAAAAATTTTTTTTTTTTTTTTTTGTTAAATTAAAAACAAAACAATTTTCAGAACGTAATGTCTTTTTTAGGCATCGGTCAGTATTTAGTGTGACCTCTCTTGGCACGAAACACACCTGAGCTTTTTTGAGGAGACTGAAGTCATTTGATTAGAACTAGAAATTAGGATTTTATTTTATTTAGGTTTAAGAGATCTTGCAGCTGCCTGCTATTGCTCAAGTGGAAGGGAAGTTTACCCTTAATACTTGACACTTCAGCTTATACTTTTACGTTTTTAATACTACGTACACATTTCCTGTATTTTCTGGTTGTATTCTAATAAAGAGACGGATAAATAATTATATGATCACTATAACATTGCAAAATCAACAAATCTAATGGAAGCATGGTGGCCTAAGACTTTTGCACAGTACTGTATATTTAAAATATATAAATTTAAATATACATTTCGTATGCAACCCTTTCTGTGAAATTCAAGCTAAAAGCTCATAATCGAAATATAGGTGCGTCAAAATTTATGTGTATCAAAATTAATTTAACTGATTTTACTTTAATTTCAATCTCTTTTATATGACTTTACTCAGTCAATATTAAAGATTTCAAGGTTAAATTTTCTATATCACATAGGATGATTTTACGTAGAAAACAAACAATCAATCTTGTATAGTTAAAAAATAGTTTGAATAGAAAAATCAAGAAGACACCCACGATCTACCTGTCAAGCCTGTCTGGGGTTGAATGCTTATGATAGTCATCAGTGCTCATTTTCTTATTATAAATTTTAAATAATATGTCTGATGCAGTTGTCAGAAACTAAAGAGCCATGTAATTATCAGAGTTTGTCTTACGTGTCTAGAAACCGCTTCATATCCCCCTTGTGCTTAGCCGCTTGAGTTCATGTTGACTCATCTTTTGTTAATTAAAGGGTTGAATTTTAAGTTTGATATTTAGGCCAGAACAATTTTGACTTTTTAGGTCACAATTTATGATTGGCTGAGATGAGCTTGTAATGGTGGCCCTGTGGCTCAGGTCATGGGTTTGATCCCCAAGGAACACGCATCTTCATAAAACAATATATAGATTAAATTCGCAGTTAGATAAATGCAAATGTAAAATTTAATGAACAACAAAAACCTGCTAACTTAATCAGCAGACACCAGTGACCCACGATTGCATAACCCTGTTGACGCAATGTTACATAACCGCAGCCACTCAGCGCTGCTTCAGCTTACCAATAAGCACACAACTCCCAATGCCACTGGCATAAATGCTGACTGGGCTTTTACTTCTAGACTGTTTTTGTTTTTTGCATTTAGATGTGCGTTTAGAACTCATACTACTTATTTGACACTTATTTTGTGTCTCATCCTCCATATGGTTCAGTGGTTAGCCTTCCCGTGTTGCTCCTATATATGTTTTCAAGTAGTAACATTGTGATTTTGGCCGTGTGTATGACTGCGTTACTGAGCCGGGTTTCATCAGCACCTTCAGGCAGGCATCCCAGTATTGAATCTCTGACTCTCTTCTCTCCGCTGCCCTTCTTTGCTTTTACGCTTCTCCCTGATTTGAGAGTCCGTGTGTGTCTACGTTCAGGCAGGCTGACTCTTTCTGGCTGATTAGCAGCATCTGTGCGTCTCCCAGTCTTTGGGGGGTTTACGAAAAAAGAATGAACGGTTTTCTCCTCCGTCGCTCTTTCTGCCGCCTCTCATTCTGAAGCTGTTTGTAGGTGCAGCATTGGTTTTGACAAGAAGTCGATTGTTTCTTCTGGATCGAGGAGAGTTTGGGAGGTTTTTCTTATTGATTAATACCCATGCAACCCAAACTTGTATTTGACTGATGGTTTTCTTTGGGACCTGTCTAATTTAGTATTAATCGGTGCATGTTAAAAAAAAAAGGTTAGGTGTTCACAAACATTGCACGATTTTATCCAATCATTTCTCGATCAGTGTGCATTTATTCTGTCGAACACAAAAATAGATATTTTGATAAATGATGGTGAGCACACGTTTGACGTACCCATTAACTTCCAATATGTTTTTCCCACTATGGTTACCGTCAACTGTGTGCTCACCATCTTTTATCAAAATATCTTCTTTTGGGTTGAACAAAACTCATACAGGTTTAAAACAACACGAGGGTGAGTAAAAGATGACAGTTTTAAATTTTGTGTGAACTGTCCCTTTAAACAGGTGCAGGTCTTATGTATCTCAGCTGAATACAGTGGTGTTTTTGGCAGCCCTTTTAGTTTTAGTCTTAGTCTTTTGGATGAAAATGCTTTTTAGTTTTAGTCACATTTTAGTCACTTATAAACTTGATCGTTTTAGTCAAGTTTTAGTTGATGAAAACGCAAAAAGGTTTTAGTCAAGTTTAAGTCAATTTTAGTAAAAAAAATATTCTTTAAAGGCAGGATTGGCAGGAATTATCTAAAAAACTTTTTTACAAATTTGTTTAAACTGTCTTTATATACCAATACATAAGTAAAATGTAAGTACTCTGAAAAAGAGAGTATAAAAATTGAGTGTCTGTAGACCTCTCACGGCTAATTAGTTCCATTCAGGACGAAAAACAAATGATTGGCTTGCACGACTGTCACGCTCTCGCTCGACCATGGCACCAACCCTGTTGCTACGGGATCTGCCCACACATGCGCACACCCGGTTGATTTGAACGTGCATGAGCACTCTAGGAAGAGCAAAAGTATGGCACAGAAAGAGCATTCAGAACTCACAGTACCTGCATATGCAGTCAGCGAAGACAAAAAAGGAATAAACAAAGGAATCAAACGAGAGTAAATATCGCGTGGCTTTTCCTCGAGTCGAAGGTGTGGTAGCGGTATTGTCTCCGGAGTGTAGTCCTCATCAGAGTCAACATTGCTTTCATGACGGAAACTCTTCCATGCAAAACACCTTATATGTTATGAATTTTCCACAAAAAGCTTGCAACTTGCTCAATGCAACCTGTTTTTAGCTTTGTCTTATAAATATAACTAGCTTGTTTGTTATCGAATCAAACAAAATATATTTAAAACTTTACCAGTATCGAAATGCTAGCTTAAAAGTGAGTACTTAAAGCTATCGTATTTGTTTACATTCAAGTGTATTATTACATGTGATTGTGACATGATGTTACTACATGCACCGCGCTCCTTCCTCTGAGGTAAATGCTTCTCCCAGCAGAGCCGGTCAGCGTTGTGCGTTCATGTGTTTTGGGGGCGTGGCTTAAAAAGAAACCCAGAAGGGAGGGGGTGGAGTGAATGGAAAAATTATCGTGAGAGGTCTACAGACTCTCGATTTTTATACTCTCTTTTTCAGAGTACTTACATTTTACTTCTGTATCGGTATATAAAGACAGTTTAAACAAATTTGGAAAAAAGTGTTTTAGACTTTTTTAGACTTAAACCTGCCTACTCTGCCTTTAACAAATTAATTTAGGTTAAAAAGTGTGGTGTATTTAATACTATTAAAATGTGCATTAAGGTAGTCCCCGAGGGCTTGCCGTTGTTTTAGTCGATGTGCCTTCTACGCATGTCATAACAAAAAAGTTGAGCCTGATATACCCTCATGTTGAGTTTGTGTGTTACGCTTATAAAGTTGAGAAACGTGTGCCTTGCCTTGTTATTTAAATACACCACAAAAAGTATTGGAAATGGGCTTAGTCATCGTCATCGTTGACGAAAACAACACTGGCTGAATAGTGTGACCAGTTCACCAGGCATAGGTCACTCTAAAGTGGGCTATGCACGCATAAAGCGCATCCTGGCTGAAAGATCAGCACATTGTAATTGTGTTGGTTGACCAGCCATATTTGATTAGAAGGTACAAATGCGACTGTAAAGCTGTCTGACGTTTTCTTAACCGTCTCTCGATATAGACACCATTTACGGGCCATTGTGTTTGCAGTTCTGCAAAACTGAAGTATTGAATTGTCTGTGACATTTGAAATGTTACACAACACCTATTAAGAGCTTTTTCCCTTTAGAAGTCCGTATGGATTGAATGCTAATGGTCAGTCTGTGCGAGGATTATTCGGACTTTGGGTTTGAAGCGATTCTTGCCATGTAAAACGATTGATTGCAAAGGTTTTCCATTTGATAACACGGTTCCCTGGTAAAAATCTGCTGTTGTCAAATAGGAGAGCAGATTCCTGGAACATCGCAAGGCCAAAGGCCATTTCGAGACAAATGGAAATTCACTGACATATATTCCAGCTCATTAATTTGGCCAATTGCTCTGTACAAGATATATGTTCTTCAGTGTCTGGTTTTGAGACCGACCCTTTTGTGGGTTTTTTAACTTTTGCATTTCTCAAACCAATGTCCTGGTTTTTTATTTTATATATATTTTTTTGTTTTACCTTCACATTTTCACTTCAGCCCTCAGTGTGATATGTTTGTCTGTGTGGCAGGTTTTTCGTCTTATCGCACCATGCCTCACCGGTTTGACTCTGGCTTTACGACAGACACTGAAAAATGACTTGTGATTCTCAACCCCCCGACCCTTTCACCCGTCCCTTGTTCTGTGTCGTTTCATTCAATTCTCATTTGTCTGTCAGTGCAGGATGGGCCGAATGGCCTTTTGAGTGACACTGGTTTGGCACATCATTCTAAGAGTTGGTGGAAAGGGGGCTTTAGATAAATAGTGATGTGCCTCCCATGATTGCCTGCTGCTTGCCATCTCCCCTCCTTCCAACACGCTCATCCAAATAACAGCTGCGTTCGATGAGAAATGTCACCCTGATGTTAAGGATACATTCTTCTGCACCCTTTGTCATTTTTATGGCTTTGCTGATTTTATAGTCTACATTATCACGGACAACAGGCATGCTTGAAAACAATCCACCTCGTGACTTCCTAATGCGCAGCTACATAGTAAATGAAATGAAAAGCTTTGCAGTTTGAGCATTTTTGACTTTTACAGCATTTTCTCGAATAATAGAGCGCCGTAAAGCATTCATCACTCTTCCAAAACCACCAAGGCCTTTAAACTCATCATTGTATTTTACTTGGCTGAATTGCCTTGACCCAGGATCATGGTCTATGTATGCACATCTCTGACATAATGGGAATGTCCTTCTTTTGGGAATAATGTGGCTTAATACAGTTTCAAATCATTTCCAACCCTTAAATGTGTTCAGTGTAGCTTGACAGATTTTTGGACAACTCCCCAAAACTGTTATTCTTATAACCTTATATACGATCACACACATCTATAATAGTGCAGACCACATTTTATCATCAGTGTTGGTGCTCACTCAGCAGAAATTAGTTGGTTAGTGCTAGTTGGTTTGGTTTGCTAACCAAAACTGCATGAACATAAACAGCCAGAAATATCCACATCTCCAGTTCTGATTCGTCACCTATGTAAAGGGAATAATCTTTGATATTAGCAATTTTACAGATGTAGTTCAATATGCATCGATCTTAAGGCAAGGGCAGCTGTGAAAGAGATGGATCGCAGTTATTGCTATCATTGATTTTAACAACCGAGCTGTTAGAGTCCGCGCAGCTCACTCGGTCGTTCTGGCCTCCAATCGGATCTCTCGGTTTACGCTCGCTGACTTTTCACACTGTTGTTCATTATCCTGGAGTGGTCCAACAAAAATCATTTAAATATTTATCACACTATGGGTCGTCTATCTCTTTGATCACCATAGTTACAAAGATGAATCACATTTCCAGTCACCTGACCTCTCGCTACCCAATGGAGTTTGGCACTGAGCTCCCGAGGTAAAGAGAGCAATACAGGTACCCCTGCGGAGAGAGATCAGGCTTATTGATTTCTCCACCCTCCCCTGCTGGTTTTTGTTATGTGCTGGGACAGATTGACCGGCTTAAGAGAGAGGATATGAAGGAAACATTTTTATTATGATGTGACCGCATGTGTCTCCCAGCTGGACACTGGGGATTTCAGACGGATTCCGCCCGGCTTTATGGAATTTATGGAGGAAGACGGTATGATCTGAGAAAATCTGACCACGGTGATGGTCACGCCAGTCCGCAGAGGTACACACTTAAAATTGCTGGGTTATTTTGAACCAGCCGTTAGGTCAAAAAGGATTAACCCAGGAAAGGTTATATAACAACCCAACGGCTGGGTTCATCCCTTTTTGACTTTTTTTTCAGTCCACCATTGTGTCAAAAAGAACAAACCCAATCGTTGAGTTAAATTAACACGGTAATGTTTATATTTGACCCAAGAATGGGTTAAAACAACCTAGCATCTTTGGTTGAAACAACCCAGGAAAGATTAAATGGCAACCCAATAGGTTGAGTTCGTCCCTCTTTGACCCCACCGCTTAGATTGTATCTCCGATCTTGCGGAGCCAAATAAGAAATGCATCATCTTTATGGAGAGGCATACCGTGTTTACAATTGATTGGTCTACAAAGCCATGTAGGTCATTTAGAGGGGACCACCAGAGCTCCACGAGTCCCATCGACTCAATATTGACCTGTTCCCACAGAGGCCACGGGGGGCATTACAATAAACGCTCATGTGCCTTTAAAAGGTCCATGCCCTCGCTCTTCAGCAAATGCACATTGTACGTACATTGGCAAGATTTGTGTACACATGCTATGAGCATAATCCTTTTCCAGAGCATGCAACGACACTCGCATAATCTTAATACTCGCTAAGTGTTTGCATGCATGTGTATTGTTAAAAAGGGGATTTGTCGTCACGCATGTGTTTGCACAGTATTAAAGCAGCTTAATGCAACTGTTTAAAATGCCGCACCACTGACAGCGTTTAAATGGACAGCTTACGTCAATGCCACTAACACATGCTCATTGGTTTAAATTTCTTATCTCTTACCGGCATTGTCACTGTAATTTGCTATGCATGTTGTCTCTCTACCTAACACATCAGAAAGAGGATGCTTTGCATTAAAAGGCCCTCACCTTATTTATGTAATCCAGATATCTGTAGCAAAGCCCTTAAGCACCATTTGGACAGGATTAGTTTTGTAGTTGCCACTACTGTGGCCATTCTAAGCTTTTTGATCTCACGCTCATTTATTCGCTTTTCTTTGTTGAATGCCAGAAAAACTTAAACCACTTATTGTGCTTTTACCAAGGAAAGTTATTAAAAGGCCTGAATTCATAATGAAGGCGCAATGAGAATTTATTTTAGTTACAGTATTCATTGAAGGTCAAAGTAAATGAGAATCTAAGAAAATAATGCTTTCCCAATGGGTTGGGATGGGAATTCTCTGAGGAATTCTCAGGTAGACAAATACTTTCTCCATAGTTTTTTATCGAGGCTATGTGAGAAGAATGCAGTTCGATTCGTATTGAATCCTAAGCACAAAGTACCTCTGTGAAGCACGAATTTACCGACCTCCTTGGGGACGACCAGTCCCATCTGAATAGGGCTTTGGTGACATGCAGCGGAGATAAAAAACATCAATTTCTCCCACGTCACGTAATAATTTACATTACTTTCACATCCTGTCTGCCAGGTCATTTAGTGGCTTGACGGTGATACAAGATTTTCATTACCTTCATTTACTTTCTCATTTGTATCTTGTTATAGTTTGCTTTATATTTTTAAGTAATAGGCAGAGGCTTCATTCTGAAGAGTGGACAGGTGCGTGCGTGTGTGTGTGATGGGCAATTTATCTGGTTTGGCATGCAGATTACAGGGCCTGTGTTTGAAAGTTTCGGTTTGCACTGGCATGACCGCAATATTGATGCATGCGTTCTGAGCGCACATCAATACACGCAAACAAAACACTTTGCATATCTGGTTTGAAGAAAAGTTTGCAATGTGTGCATCAGTCTAATGCACTGCTGAACTAAGGCCAGTCCAATCCTACTGTTTGTCTTTTTAAAGCATAAAAACTTGACCTTTTTTCAAATATTTTATTCATATGATACTGTGTTCCAATAATACCATCAGGAATTGGTTGTTGAAAACGGCACTATAGGCAAAAAATGTTTCTTGTCAATAATAGGTCACATACTAACCTACTTCAACATGTTCTCTGCAACATTAATATCCTAATGAATATTAATATAAGCCTATAAAAAATGCAGTTTTATTTATGTGTCTTGGGAAAGTATGGGGAGGAAAACACTCACTATAAACAAATAATTTTTTTTTAAATACACTGTGAAATGCACAATAAATTTGATTTTTTACGTGAATACATGCAAAGATGAGCATTTTGACATTATTTTGTGTGAAGGATTCAAGAATGTATCTGTGCATGTTATGGAAAAATGCAAGTACATGCAGGGGGTGTGGCCTCAATGGCCCTTTAGTAAGCAGTGTGGGTTTTTTATTTTAATTTTGTTAACTACGTGTTTTAGGCAACTCTGCAATTTTATTTTTCAAATTACCAGTTTATTCCCATTAATTCCAGTATATTACCGTTAAATCCCATATATTCCCATATAAAGTTCCAGCTTAGAAAATTCCTGGAATTTTGAAACCCTAGTCTTTTACATTGCCATTGGGGGACTTTTTTGCCACTCTTGACTGAAATGGTCACAAACAAAAAAATTTAAATACACTGTGAAATGCACACAATAAATTCATAAACAATGGCCACAAAATAATGTACATACTTTGGAGGACATGCTGTAGATGAGTTTGTTGTGTCCCAGCAAAATATACTTGACTGCGTTTAAGTCATGCACTTTATAAAGACTAGTTTCCATGTTACAGTAGCATGTAATGTTTGTGTTTTTCTAGTCCTTTACCACTTTGCACACTTTCATTAACTCGAGTCAATCTAACCCTTGACCTTTCGTGGACTTTTATTAACTCTCAAGTTTTTCCTTTGTGTTGTAGTTGAACACAGTTCACTTCATTGACCACCCCATTAATGAACACCCGCCTTTATTTAGTGCAGTTGTGAACCTTTTGGGTCAGCGCTAAGTCCAAAAACACATGCAGTCACAAATACAGTATTCTTATGAACCTCTGGTAGCGGCATGACTGCATTAAAAATCAAACCTTTTACTGTCACCCTCTTGGCTGTCTGATGGGTGGAAGTGCCTATGGGGCGCCATCTCGCGTGATGTGTAATTCTGCCTTTTTGAGAGGGGTTCAACAGAGCTGTCTCTTTCCCTAAATCAATGTCTTCTCACACGCCGGCGGTAGCTTGAGCTATTGATTTAAGCCGTTGTTTAAAGAAGAAACCCTCTTCTACCGTTGATCTCTGATACTTGTAGTAATACTGTTTGGCTGCTGTTTTATGAGTGTGCTTTCTTTTGATTAAAAGCCCCATTAACTATATATTTGCATCTAAAATAGATCTGCACCATTAGTGGATCGATCCATCACTTTTTTTTTGGAGGGGGTTGTGGAGGCTGATCCATTTTATGGATTCACCCTGAAACCTCTACTTGGCTAGGGTTGCAAAGGGTAAATTTCCGGAAACTTTCAATGGGAAGTTGGGGAATTTTGGGAATATTCCAAATTGATTGGGAATTATTTGGAAATTTATATAAACTATATATCACATACAAACATAAATAAAAAAACATTTTGGTCATAAGCAGACATGCATGCAAGTTAATAATACATATTTTGAAGAATCCTGATACTTGCACTCATCAAGTTTGGATTTATTTGATCGAAAACCATTCAGAAGTTATTATAATATGAACACATAGCACAAGGATTTTTTGAACAAATTTATGTTCTTTACGTGAAAACATGCAAAGGTGGACAGTTTGACATTATTTTGTGTACAGCATTCAAGAAATTATCCATGCATGTTATGGAAGAATACAAGTATACGCAGGGGGTGTGGCCTCAATGGCCCTTCAGTAAGCAGTGATTTTTTTTTAACTACATTTAAGTTTCCTGATATAGGCAACTCTGCAATTTTTTTCAAATGACCAGTTTATTCCCATTAATTCCTGTTAATTCCAATTTATTACCATGAATTCCCATATTCCCATGGAAAGTTTCCAGCCTTGAAAATTCCCAGAATTCTGAAACCATAGTTTTTTACATTGCCATTGGGGGACACTTTGCCACTCTTGAGGTTTGCTTTTGCTGGCTTTCAACAGACGCTGGACTGAAATGGTCACAATTCATGTAGAAAGGATGATTAAAGGCAAAACTTGAGTGGTCTCTTAATTCTTCCCATGGCTGTATATTTTTAAACTGAAAGGCATGTAAAGGCAATGCTCAGACGCATTGTTTCGGAGCGTCTTAAGAACTTAGATTGCGGACCGTACCGCGGGGGCCATCTGTTGGATCTGCTTCCTGTTCTGGCCGACTCTCCTTCCTGTTTTGCATTTACCTCGCAGATGGCACCACATGGTGCCACCATTTGACGCGGTTGCTATGGTTATGCAAGGTTAAGTGAAACCTCTGAACTTGCTTTGCCTCGTCTTAACGCTCTGCACACATGGACTGTCTTGTTTGTAGTCATAGCCTGCATGATTGTGTTTGATCGTCTTGTGTAGCTGATCAGAGTGTTAAAATATACACACTTCCCATGTCTACATTTACTATGTAGTGTAAGCATAAAAGTCACTCATGCCAATTTTGTCTACTAGCACCTTGTTAAATGTTTCGCTCCTTTGCTAAGTCCCGGGGTCATTGAGTGATATTTGTGCAACTTTTTTTTATTTTCATGCTTTTTGCAAAGCTGATTTGCAACATTATTAAATAGTAATAAAATTGAACAAACACTGCAGTGCTGCCGTCAACTGTAATACTACCATTAACATGACTTACAGCTGAAACTTTAGTCGATATTGCCACAGATGAGGCAATTTTCCTCTTTAACGGAAAAGCTATCGCTTTAAACACACACACACACATTTCCCTCTCGTTCTTCTCGGTGGGCCGACTAATATTACGTCGGTCCTGATTGCAGCTGCTTTCACAGGGTGTAAAACGTCTGCTTTAGCCCTTTCGAATGATCCATAATTTAGATAAGGATAAAAGGAGGAGGCTTTAGAAATCATTTTCACTTTAGTTAAAGTTAAGAAGTTGAAAGTTGCATCAGTTAAAAGTGGCAGTAGGAGGTTATTAAACCGGTTTGAGACTTAAACAGTTCTGATTGGATAAGCAATCTTCAACACTAAGTTCTCACCTGTGACCTCACAATTTGATATTAATGCGGCAGAATGCTACGCTCCTTGGCAATCACAACCAGTCTGCTGAATAATTTCAGTTGTATTAATAATGAATAAGACTTCTTATTGGTTTTGTCGTATTGATGTTGCAGCTGTCGGCTTCTTGTCACGTCCAAGAACAGCATTTCTGTATAGCGTAAAATCGGTGTAATGCACAGCCTCTGGTCGCCTATTGCTTTATTTGATTGAATATTGTCGGTGTGTGCATGTGTGTTGGTGATGGACCGCCCTGGCATATGTTTGCCGTGCTGATAATGGCCAATGTTTGAGAGATTCTGTGCAGACGGGCATGACCACAGCACTGATGGATGTGCCCTGAAGCCCGATCAATACACGCGCACACACTCATTTTCTACATTCTCCCCCTTTTACCCCCGAGTTGTGATGTGTGAGCTGGTCTAATATACACCTGGGAAAGTTCACCTTCATCGACCATCTCACAAACATGTATAAATAAAACTGCACCTTCAACCACAACCAACACTTCCTCCAGTCCTTGTGTGCATATAAAATGAAACATTGACTATATACAATTTGTGTGTTTTATTGATGGCCTGCACGGCTGTTTATTTTAATGTCACTCGCTCAATCTCTAAGTAAAATGAGGTGGAGTTCGATTTAGTTGTCAAACATCTTATTTTCTTACAACATTAACAACTAGTTCAGTGCCCACCACAAAGTTCACGGTAGCGTAACCTTGCTCTTGTGATTGGTTGAGTCAAGGTCCACTTGGGCTGCCCTAACTTAATACAAAAATCTCATTCAATGCAGGTCACATTATTTATAATGAAAATGGAGGCTAACCCCCACACAACATTCATGCCTGTAAATTTATGTTACATAGGCAAAGCAGTGAGATGTGACAAACTCGTCAGTCGCCTGTCATTGGAAAGACATGATGGGCTACAGTGGCACAGTCATGCCAGGATATCTACCCTATGCATTGGGTTTTGAGTTAGGGCGTGAGAGACTCCCTCTGTAATTGGTCCGTGCCATAAAATAAGATTTAAAGTCTGTGAAGGGCTGTCCGGTGATTAAAAACGAGAAGGCACGAGTCCTGCGAGTGTGTATATTACTCCAGTAGTGTTTGGGGAATGTGTATATCATCTGAAGGAAAGCTTTCAGGCAAGGTTAAGCCTTGATAAAAGCTGTAGGTGTGTCTGGACTAAAAAGCTGTATTTAGACCTGGCAAATAACATGCAGTTGGGTATAAATGCACACAAGATCTATTGAAATCACATCACTGAAACCTTTCGAGATGATGGTTCGAGAGCAGTCAACAAAACAACGCTATTGCATTTTTAGCCACAATATAATTAAATGGCAATAGGATCTCTTAATACTGTATGAAGAACATTGGATATATATATGCAGTACAACTAAATATCCACATAAGTGGATATCAAAACATCTGTTAATCCCAGATGTAAAGAACGCTGAAAATTTTTTACATGTTCAGCTCTCGAAAATAAAATAATTTTTGCATCAAATGCGTAAGTTTCTTCTCTAAAAAGCGACCCACCCTGGAAATCAATCTCTATCCACTTTAATATTTCTCTGTGCGGCATTTTTCACACTTACAGAAGCCATTTGTGATCCAGCGGGAGCCATGTTGGCTCAAATGCTCCCTCCACGGGGAGCCATAGTGGCTCTGGAAACCTCCACTGGGAGCCATCTGGGCCGGCTATCTGAGACTCGCCGTGCCCTTACGGTGCCGGTGTATTTTCCTGTTGTACAAGCAAGTGCTGTGTGGGATGAAAGTATGTGTGCGAGTCTGTACCGTTGGTGTGATATTAATCCGTTTACTTGCACTGAAAGAGAAGGAGGTGATGGTGGTTTATGTCTGGTTGTGATGAGATGTTCAGCGTTCACCAGTGTGGGCAGCCGTCTTTAAAACACACAGCCCAGATATCCGCCTCCAGTCTGTCGCACGCCCAGTTTCACTCCAGGGTTGAATGTTGAGATTGTGTGCGGCTTTACTGAAAGGGCCATTTTTCACACTAAAACGCATATTTTTAGCACGTAGCTGTTAGCCTGCTGTCCACCTTTTCCAGTAAAATTCCCCCATGTTTGTTTTTTCCTGACACCAGTAGCTCACGGTTGAAGGTGTGATTTTGTCAAGTGCAGAACAAATTGCTTGTCCATTAGTTTGAAACACGGCATTGCAAATTAACAAATATAGACGGTCAGAGCTAATGCAACACCAATTAAAGCATCCGGCCCATTCCAGCCATTTTCCTCTTAACAAAACAAACAAAACTGTGCCTCATAAGTGAGGTTTAACCGTCTAACCGGCTCTCGGCTTGACTGAATTGGTAATGCACCGCAAGGGATAAGCCGAACCTTCAGCACGGGTCGCTATATGTATACTGTAGTAGATTGAATATCCCTGTACGAAAATCTTTTGTAGATTTTAATCACATTCATTCTCTTTGTGTGTGTATATGCGTGTATTAATCATGATATTGTGCCAGGAAAGAATAGGTACATACGGCAAAGATATTAATCTTCGGTTTTGGGGCCATTCGGATTAAATTAATATAAAATCATCGCGTTTTTAGGGCTTACGCGAAATGTTTATCGCTTTCCCCGAATTGTACTAGAGAGCATATTGAGTGACCTTGTATTTGGACAAGCAGGACATTTTAAATCTGTTTGCAAAGATAAAGACCATAAGCTTTCCTCTGTAATTCGCTCTCTCTCTTTATTTCTCTCACACAAATAACCTTAAACGTTAACGGGACATCTAATAATGCATTATGTGAAGTGTGGAGTGGTAGGAATGCGGTAAACGGTGTAAGACAGGTGGACGGAGGCACTTAAGAGAGTTGTGGACTGTCCCGTTGCATGTGTTGCCAAATGACTTTAACTCTCTCATCTGACATTGAGACTCGAGAAGTCTAGCTTGCGTAACGGGGGACGCTAGCAGAAAGTCGACTGGCCTGATCTGTATCTGGGTCTCTTATCTTTCAGCTTACGAACAAAATCACCAAAACATTTAGTAAACGAAATGGGAAGGAAAGAAAGCAGGGAGGCATGTGCATATTCCCATGGGACTACTGTTTTTTATTGTATATTGTAAATTATATATAAATATAAAAATGTATATACCCATGTAAATATTTCTTAAATGTATATTTGCTTCTGTGTGTATTTATTATTATTATTATTATTATTATTATTATTATTATTATTATTGTATTATTTATTATTGTATTATTTATTATTGTATTATTATTATTATTATTTATTGTATTATTATTATTATTATTATTATTATTATTGTTATTGTTATTGTTATTGTTATTATTATTATTATTATTATTATTATTATTATTTATTGTTTTATTATTACTATTATTATACACAGTACACACACATTATGGCACGATTAATCGTTTTGCAGCCCTAGGGTCAATACGTAACAATAAAGATCACCCAAATATACACCTTTAAAAATCTTTTTAAGACATGGGAACCCCCCTTAACCTTTTCTTTGTGTAATGTAAAAAAAAATGTGGTTTAACGTATTAACATATTCACATGGGACTACTATTATTGGTTTTTATTGTATATTGTAAATGTAAATATTTCTTAAATATATATTTGCTTCTGTGTGTATTTATTATTATTATTATTATTATTATTGTTGTATTATTTATTATATTATTATTATTATTATTATTATTATTATTATTATTATTTATTATTATTATTATTTCTTGTATCATTAGTATTAGTATTAGTATTAGTATTATTGTATTATGTATTATGTATTATTGTATTATTGTATTATTATTATTATTATTATTATTATTATTATTATTTATAGTTTTATTATTACTATTATTATACACAGTACACACACATTATGGCACGATTAATCATTTTGCAGCCCTAGGGTCAATACGTAACAATCCAGATCACCCAAATATACACCTTTGAAAATCTTGTTTAGACATGGGAACCCCCCTTAACCTTTTCTTTGTGTAATGTAAAAAACTGTGATTTAACGTCATCAACAGAGGATGTAGGAATATTAACTAAAACCTGTTTACTAGAACTCAAATAGCCGCTACACTTTAGATTAACTCGGAGCTTTGTGTTCCAGCAGTAAAGTACATGGGGTGTGTAAAACCGGCTGTGAGAGACCCAATACATTTCACCCCGTGGCTACGGCCAACGCAGATTGCCGGAACATTCCGAGCGTGAACCCGACCAGAGCCATTACCTTTCCGTGTAGAGCATTAGTTCGTCGCTTAGCGGGACCCGGTGTGGGAGGGTCGTTGTTTGTCCCTCATAATGTGAGGTTGGTTGTCATTCTCGTGTTTAATCAAAGTGGCGATTATGCCCTCATTAAAAAGCTTTTACTCTCCCTGCATACGCAGCCTCTGCTTCCGAAGTAATTCCCAGTAGATTTCCCAGGGGGCTCTGGGCCTGAACAACCGCACTCTTAATCGTTTGACTTTTGGAGTGTCTTTTCACAACACCTGCCTGTTTCCCATAAAGCCACTTAACACATGCTCATATAATATGGATGTTGTTTTGCTTGTGGATTATTTTTATATTTTGGCCAGATGAGCTTATTCTTTTTTTTTAAGCATTCTCTTTTCATTAAACCATAATAATAAACAGGAGCTAAGCAGTTTGCTTTCATTAGAGCAACTACTTATAATGGTTTGCCGTATTAAGCATCAGGACATGGTAATATATCAAATGTTTATAATGATTTTGCTGGTAATATAAATTTGATGTTAATATTGTGATATTTAAGTTTACAAAAAATATTTATAGCTTGTCTTATGCGATTAAACTCGTAGTCAAATTGAATTTTAATTATTAATTGAAATATTGAAATAAGCTTGTTTTTTGCGCTAAATAACCCAGCCCTATTTAGCTACTATTCACTATCTTCCTTTCTCTTCTCTCTTGGCATCTCTGTCTTTCTCAAAAATATATTTTTTTGTCCTTGCCTGCCTCCTTTGATCACTGGCCAATAAACAGCCTCGGTGCTAGGAGACGAATGTAATATATTAGTGGTGCGTGTTCCCCGGTGTCACTGCTTTAATTGAGAATGTCAGGCTAAAGTTAGCGCCAGGCTGAATCTCAACCTCGTGTTTAATTGTGCGAGAAAGACGTGCCCAGCAGTGATGTCACTGTCGAGGAAGTATGTGTGTTTGTGTGTTTATAAGATGGGAAAAGTATCCTGAAATCCCTCCGAGTTGAATGAAGAACGAGCTGTCTAGACCATCAATTGAAAGCTTATTCTCCTCCAGTGATCTGTCTGCTTTAGACAATGGGATCCCTTTTTTCTGCCAGTAGTTGAAAGTAAGCTAATCTCAGGTACAGTACATTAACTTTTGTCTTCTCTCTGTTTCTTTTAGGTGGAAGTTGAAGTGGAGAACATGGACAAGGCTGGGAATTTCATCGGCTGGCTTCATATTGAGGGCGTGAATCTTTCAGTTGCTCTTGTGGAGAACGCCCTGTCTAAAGTTCACTTCACCGCAGAGCGAAGCGCCTATTACAAAACCCTTGTTTCTTCAGAGGACTCCGCCAGAGAGAGGAAAGAGAAGGTCAGTTTGGTTGGAAATACCTTGTCTCTTGCAAGCCCTGTTCCAAACTCTAGCAAGTTGCCTAGCTAGTCAGCGTTTCAAAGCAACAAAGCTGTGCATTGTCTTGTTCAAAGAGTTTTAGACAAGTTTCCTGTACTCTACCGTTTTGTATGATGTGTATTACTCTTGTTGTTTTTTTAAATTGTGTGCTACACAAGGGAAATGTGTACCTATAAGTTATGCTAAATGCAGTTCAGTATAATTATTATGCTTAAGAAGCATTATTAACTGGGTAACATGCTCCAGTAGCAACCTTAGGAGCGTTTTTTTGTATTTTTGTAAGGAGTTGTTGTTTATGTACATTGTTTTGTTATAATTAGGATTCTGCCTTTGAAAGTAGCTGTCAATGTAGAGCATAGACATCAAGGCATCTTACTAGGTTTTGGAACCGAGAACAGAAAAAAATCTCTCCATAACAAAACTTCTCTGGCCCACATCTGACCAGGAATGAGATTAATCACTTATTATTCCAGCTTCACTACGATAATAAATATCTTGTCCTCTCTGTCCAGCATGCCTTGTGCTGAGGCCATAACCTGTCATACAGCGTGTATGTGAACAAAGACAATACACAAATCTGTTGTCATGTTGCATTAGTTCAGGCAGAACAAATGGACTCGGAGCCTCCAAAAACCGTGGGAGCTGCATGAATTGGTTTCTGGCTCGGGGGTACCACAGGGCTCCGTCTCGGGCACTATCAATTTTGTCCTCTTCTCCACACTGAGCTTTGATTGATGAAGCCCTCTTCGTCCCGGATCTTAATCTCTTTCTTAATTTTCATTATGGCGAAACGGCCCTCGAGGAGTGACGGCCCTGGTGGACAAACACAGTCCTGCCAGCTGTTTCTTCTGTCCTCTATCACTCATTTGGCGAGAAAGTGAGAACGGCCCTGTGCTGAAAGCAATATGATGTACTGCTCAAGGTGGCAAAGAGCATGTTTCCATCCTCCTAGTTAAATTTATCATTTCTATCTCTCTTCTTCTCTCACTACCTCAAACAGACCGAAACCATTGACACATCTCTTTCAAAAGCTGATTGTACTCATAAGTTTACATAACCTTGTAAGATAGTTAAGTTAAAAAAAATAGATAGCATCTCAAACATAAGATAATCAAGGTTGGTAAATTTGTAAAAAAAAGTCACAAAAGTCTTCTTACAGAGGGAAAACAACTAGATGTAAATAACAGGATAATGTGGATATTAGCATTTGCTCATTCTGTCTTGTACGATATAAATCTGTCATGAAATAAATTTTCATGTGCCTTTAAAAAAGATAAACATCTTGCAAATACTGCAAGGGGTTTATACATTTGTGAGCAAAACTGAAGCTATCAACCTGAAATGAGCATCCATAGATCTTCTCGCCTGACTGAACATATGCCTGGCGTAAAAAGTCAATCTTCCTTGTTTACACTCCCTTGGAGATACACCCAGGCACCCACACCTTACTGCCAAAGTGTCACCTCGCTGTAAACAGACTGTGGCGTGTTTTAAATTGACACCTTCCGGAAAGCTTACTTTGACCCTTACTTCCAATGCTGTCGCTTTCCCAATGGGTCAGATTGACTGAATGCAATGGTGGCAGTGAATCAGAGACGACAAGTTTGGTTTGGTTTTCTCCTCATCCGGCCCTTTGGCTGTTCGCCGAGGGTTGCCAGCCTGAGCCTGCCCAGATGTGGATCTGTTTGAAGAGGAAAACACTATTGCAACCCATGATTCAGACAGCTGCATTGTTCTCTTTGTTCTGAGGCGCTGGATGTCAGGTCTCGTGCTTGAAATTCCCAGACCGTACTTGATAATGGAGATAATTAACCCTTCAGGACTTGTGGACGTCAAAAAGCAAAGCTGAGGGTAGCGCTTCTTTGTCTCGATGGCCTTTGTATTCACCAGAGCTAGGTGTTGATGGATTTTTGCGCTGGGAAGTGTTTCTTTTCTCTATTGCTCTCTTGTCTGTGGATCGGGATGTGGTAGATGTTTGCTGTATCAGGTGTCAGGTTCGAAAGCCTCTGTAATGAAATATATTCAGAGGTGTTGGTCAGGTTTCATTAAAAGTTTGTGCTTTGCTTTCTACTGAAAGAAATACGAAAATAGGTTCAGTAGTGGTATGACTGTAAAATTGAGTCAAAGCACCAAGGAGTATAGGTGTTTCTAACTTAACTTGGATTTTGGTTGCTTTGATATTGCTTGTCTGAGGTTTCGCAATTTTTATCGACCTTGGATTAGATTTTGGGATCAATACTTTTTTTAGTAAGATGTATTTGTCCGTTTGTTGCACCGCAGGCGGCGCACAAATAGTCCAGACGTAGACTTGAAGTTTGGCTGACTTCTACTTTTCTGGGAGGGGGTCATGACTGGATGTTCCTGAAAGATATCCAAGAGATTCTGAAACTATTTGGATCAGAGATGTTTACTTATTTTGTATGTAGAGAATATTACTTTGGTTGGTCAGTTTGCATGGCAATCCTTCTTCAATCCTATTTAACTGGGTGGCTTTTGGCTGTGACTCTGGGATGTGGACCAGAATCTATGCTGAGAAGTCAACAAAGCCACCCATGCAAGACTAGGTTTGCAATGCACCCCTTTTTCCACCTCCCAAAAGTATTTTATTGTTAATGAAGAAAGACGTCTTCCCAAACCTACTTTACACAAAACAAGAGTCTTGGATTACAGGAGGAGCTGATGATTCACTTATTCCTGATTTTCTGAGAAGATAGGGCAATGAAAGTTATGCAAACTGAAGCTCTCGAACAGAAATGCCCTCAGGTGCCACGATCCCCTGCATGCTTTCATCACATAGTTTGATTTGAATTTCCCTGTAGATTGAGGGAATCCATTTATAAGTTCCTCTCAACATCATGTGCAGTCGGTGCCAACGCCGCTCTAATATGTAAACATTTGCTGCAAGGAGATGTTAGAACTCTTCTGGTTGCTGGGCAACAGGGTTATGGCTGCTGATGAGAGAGCGGTTTACATCCCAGTGTGCACTGAGCCAACCCATATTCAACGATGCTATTAAAAGAGCCTACTTGTAATTACAACACGCGTATGACAGTGCAAATCTTAGTAGTTGGCTTCCTGTTCAAGATGAGGACTCATTGGCGTTTGATGTCCGTTACCCCTGCCAAGCCATGCCTGATCTTCCCAACATTCTCGTAACCTGGGACAGGCCAGTGGCTGATTATAATCCTCCCTTAGGTTATCATCAACATCATTGTTCAGAACATTACAGCGCTTGTCTTTCCGCTCACACATTCTTTGCTCCAACAGTCACTCGTTTTTCTGCTTGTTCCTGCCTTTTTCTGGCATTATTGGGGCATAATTCCATCACCAGGGGGTTGATTTCAGCTCTAATAGCTTCCCCGGGCTCTCGTGTGCTTTACAACGCTCGTGACAGCGTTCCGCAGGGGTTGAGAAGGGCAGCCGTCTGCTTGTGACATTTAAGCTCGATAAATTCGTACGGTGGGTGAATGCAGCTCGCCGCCACGTGTCGTCTGCATCTGTCTGGATGCTCTCAAAGAATCCTCTTCTTGTGTTCGGACTAAAGAGAATTAATTGGGATGTCTCATCTAAAGAATATTTTGGGTGCCCTCGTGTTTTGTTGAGCCAAATCTTTTCTTGTTAACCAGCAGAGAAACAGTTTTGCATTTTTCTATGCAGCTCTCCAGTTTCAGACTATTAAAATAGAGACTTATTGAGCAAACCCAAAGATGTTCTCATAATAATTGGAATCTTTCTTTAAAGGACCAAAAGGAAACATATTTTGGTTAAGTGTATTTCCTTAAACTTCAAAAGTTAGTACTGTTTTATGTGCAGTCAGGTAAGGATTACAGATGGAGGTTATTGAATCTTGAGTTGTCAGACTTGCATTTAGTTAAAGTTAACTCCTGCTACACAGGGCCGGATTATGCATAGACGGGATTTGGGTGAGTGCCGTGGGGCACTAAGCAATAGAGGGGAGACCAAGGGCTCCAGACTGTGACCAAATGGAGTTTTTGACACACCGCGAGCAGGGTTTTTACAAGTGCTGGCGCATGTGTGGGCACCCGTGACAAAAATACCAAATGCACGATCGGGTTTTTACCGCATATTTGCATGACACGTCAATCGTTTTGTGTCACCATGCGCTCAGTTAAGTCTACAGATGGGTCTAGCAAGCTGGGAAAAGTCAACGCATCTCTATAACTTATTGTATATGTATCTTATTCTTAGAATTAGTCAAGAGGTTTGTGTATGATTCTTTGGTCCATAACTTCCTATTCTGAAAGTTTCATCAGTCGTGCATAATGACATGTGCAGCAACTGCATAGAGTTAAGTCTATTTAGTGTTTTTTAGTAATGGCGTTATTTTGGGAAAAACGTGAATAATCGCATTGCAAGCTGATTTAAGGTGTGCCCTAATTTTTTAGCTTGCACTCCTAAAATTTTCAGTCAGGGGCTACAGTGCTCCTAATAACAAAAAGTTACCCCTGAATGACTAGACTTAATTTTTTTTTATTTTGGGGGGCATTTTAAATGTGGTCACCCTAGGGCACTGCACTGTTCTGCACCTGTCAATGCATTGGGGTTTTGTACATAATTGTTTTGTCCAAAAATTATATCAAATCAATATAAATGTTCATTTTACTTCAACATAGCAATTGAAGTTACTTGTTTTTATAAGTTATGTCAACCTATCACATTTCAAAACTTAAAATGGTAGGTTGAATTTACCTGCAAGACCAATTTGTTTCAACTTTATGCTGCATTTTTTTGCACTTCTGATGGTAAATGTTGTGATATTTTGTTAAACAACAGCTTTTCTTTAATTCACTATTTAGATTTTTTTACACTCATGCCACTTATATTAGCAAACGTTATTATTGCAATCTTATTAGGCCTTTATTTATTTTATTGCAGCTCTTAGTGAAGTTTGCAGCCGCTAACAATTTACTTGCTTAAGCCTATTTTAATATTTGACATCTTGATGAAATCACACAGCTTACTGCATTTATTACGACTCGCATTCTCAATGTTGCACAATGCATTTTAATTAAAGGTCCCTCGTTTAATTTCCTCTAGTGGAAGCGATTAAGTATTGAAATTTGACTTCCCTGAACCATCGGATATATCATAATTTCTCTGTTATTACCAGTAAAGTGGCCTAAATGAAGTTTTAACGTTTTTATATCATGCTCGGCTTTTTTCAGATCCAGACTCGAGCGAAGCACTGGCTGTTGCCATGGCAATATTATTAAGCAAGACAAGATAATTACATACATGCCACAGATAAGGTTATGTGAGCACTTGATGAGAAAAAGATGCTATTTTGGAGTTTTCAGGTGTTTGGTCTGCATCTGCAAACTTGATCAGATCCCACCTTGTTTAGCCGATCATTTTAAATTTATGGAATTTCTTACTGTGCTTAAGGATGTCTCTCTTGACAGTAGTAATTAATATTTTTATTATTCACATTTTTATTATTCACATTTCTATTTTTTTCACTAAGCTTGTGACATTTCATTATGATTTGCCTTTTTTCTGATAAATACATCCACCGCTAAGCACACGTCATGCTTAAGTTACTCAAGTTATGCAAAAATCATGGTTTTGATCCCCAGGGAACACGCATACTTATAAAAATGTATGCATTGAATGCACTGTTGCAATGCTTAAATGCAAGTTGTTCGACGTTTCATGCCATTATAATACCTAAAATGACTGCTTCTGTATAGCTTACTGTGTTTTAGAAACTGAGCATTTGGTGCTGTGCCGAAATGGCACTAAAGAGGAAGTGTGTGATTATATATGTATTTCCATTCTGCTCCTCGCTCCTCTCACTGCTGTCACCGTAGCCTTCTAATTTAACAAATGGAGGGCAGGCTGTGTCAGGCAGGAACAACCAGAGCACTGTGGTGAATCACAGTAAGAGTTATCCAATTAGACACTGTTACTCTCCCCAGAGGCTTGCGCTAAGGCCTGCTCCACCACAAGAGCGACTTGGCCGGCTAAAGCGGTGCAACAAACATGGCATGTGTCTGATCTAGAAGCATTGGCTGCAAATATGGCTGCATCCAAACACCAGATTCGTGGACCAATCATTATTGAGAAATTTTCTTAAAGGGACTTTTCACTTAAAAATGAACATTCTGTCATTATGTATAATAATGATGTAAATATCTTTGTTCTGCAAAAGATAATAAAGATATTTATTAGATATTTTGAAAAATGTTTGTAACCAAACAGATCTAGGGCACCACTGACATCCATAGTGTTTTTGTGTTTTACTATGAAAAGTCAATGGTGCCCCATATCTGCTTTGTTACAAAATTGTTTTACAATGTCTTTATTTGTGTTCAGCAAGAAAAAAAGAAATTTAAACAGGTTTTCAACCAAGTCCATGTCCAGAAAGGTATTAAAAACATCATCAAAGAAGTCCATGTGACATCAGTGGGTGAGTTAGAATGTGTTGAGGTCCAAAAGTAACAAAAATTACGACTTTATTCAGCATTGTCTTCGCATGCGCAAGACTAAATTCACTTGACTGCAGTGACGTGGATGACGTGTTATCCACAGACATGTTTGCAAAGTTTTTGTTCCCCAAACTTACAGCGTGCATCTCCCTCACACTGTAAACGAAGCCCGGGCGCTAAAAAAAAAACAGCTGGGGCGCACCAGATAACACGTCATCCATGCCACTGCAGTCACGTGACTTTATTCTCGCGCATGCGCTTCACAACAGACGCGGAAGAGAAGACAATGCTTAATAAAGTTGTAATTTTTTGGGGGAACCAAAATGTATTTTTGAAGCCTCAGCACATACTAAGTGACACACTGATGTCACATGGACTACTTTGATGACGTTTTTATTACCTTTTTGGACAGTATACCTTGAATAGATTTTCAATGAAGGGTCAACAAGCTCTCGTACTAAATCTAAAACATCTTAAACTGCGGTACGAAGATGAACAGAGGTCTTATGAGTTTGGAACGACATGAGGGTGAGTCATTAATGACATTATTTTCATTTTTGGTTGAACTATCCCTTTAAAGTGATTTTCTAAATATATATGTATTTTTTGCACCCTCAGATTCCAGATTTTCAAACCATACATCAATAGAAATCTTACTCATTCAACTTCTAGATGATGTATACATCTCAATTTTAAAGATTGACTCTTATGACCAGGTTTTGTGAACCAGGGTCGCAAATTGTCATAGGTTCGATCCCAGGAAACACTTGGGGAAAATGCTGTATTTGAATGCACTATAAGTCACTTTGGATAAAAGCATCTGCCAACTGCATAAATGTAAAAATTTAAATGTATTCGCCTATCAAAGTGCTTTGCCAGCTACAATGTGTCATAAACACGATTCATACCCAAGCCTTTTATTTGCGTTTCCATATTGCTTAGCAGCACTGGTCAACTTGCATTAATACCCGTTTGTCTAACCAATTGCAGATTGGCTGATTGGGATTACTTTTTACCAAGACCATCAAATTACTTTAATGCACCCACATAAGCTATTTTATAAGCATTTTACTATTTCACCTAATCACCAGTTTACATCCATCCCACATTTTCTCTGTGCTGGATCTCTTTATAGCCAGATTCAGAGCAGTCACTTTGGTTGGTTTCATTGCATCTCATTGCTCCTAAAGTAAATCCCTGTCAAATTGAGCATGAGGTTATCATATGATAGAATTCATCACATTAAGTCTCCCTACTCTGCCTTTCGGGTTCCTTGCGAAGTTTCCTCAAGTGCTCTCGATGCCAAATCTGAACAAAACGCCTTGCAGCGTGACTCACGAACAAACAAGTAAAAGCTTTTTGCTTACTCATGAAACCTCTGTGGTTCCTATTTCTCATGTAGCATTCATGAGCGACCGCAGTCTTCCCTGCCACGTAATCGTGAGAGTGCTTCCCCAACAGAGGCACCGCCGAGGCTTTCTTGAGGTCACCTCATGAGTGTAATCCATCCCGAAACCTCTTTCGGTATCCGCTCTGTACTCAAACTCTAACCTCCCCCACGCTGCCTTGTAGTGTTTACTTGTTTTCGAACCCACACACACACACGATTTTTGAAGTCATTTGAAGTTTTGTTGTGCTTAAAAGTTTGGCAGATCTTGTTACCCTTGACTGTGTTCCTGCAAATGTGCTAATAAAGATCTTCAGAGTGCTTTCCATTGCGAAACAAAAGTTTAATTGAGTGTTTACGCGCCCGAGTGTTCTTGGCTGGCAGGGAAGCAAATTGGGTGTCTCTGTGTCAACAAACCCCACAAAAAGTAATTAATTCTTTCACTTTTAGTATGAGAACTAATTAGCGTCGTCTTGACACTTAGCTCTGGTTTCATATACATTAATAAGAAAGTTATCTTTGCCAGGCCATATGTCTTTGTTTTTACACAAGTATTTGTTCCAAAGCGATTCTCGTGGAGTTTAATGCCGTATCTGTTGAATCTGTTCCTGCCTAGGCGTTGTATCTGTTATGGCGCTTTTCCATTGCATAGCACCCCATGGGTCGGGACAGCTCGCTTTTTGGGGCTTTTCCACTGGGTACAGTACATAGTACCCGATAATTTTTTTTAAATATCACCTTGGTTGAGGTTCCAAGCGAGCTAAGCTGATACTAAAACTTGACGTGAAAACACTGGTAGACCACTGCTTAGTCTGCTAGAATCGCCATTATCAGCTTCATCGCCACATCCAAGATTAGCTTTACCTTAATCAAACCTGTTGTCATCTGTGCTTAGTTCCCAAACTCCCTTTTAGCTGTGAAAAACATCCCTAGGCCGAGAATTAGGAAAACCATGCCAGTGTTTTCCAGGCATGCAGTATGTGGCAGCACATCCGCAACGCATACGTCCGCATCTATGCACGGCAGTGCGTCGACTGACTTGTATGATGTCACAGCAGTAGGCAGCGCAAATATAACGACACGCCTATAAACCTTCCAAATCTGAAGTCTTATTAAACTCAATGGAAAAGGTAACAGAGCCAAAGTAAAGTGAGCTGACATGACCTGACCCGTACTATGCAATAGAAAAGCGCCATTAGTGAAGTGCATCATTATTTGGCGACACCCAGACAGCAGATGACTCCGGGCCGGATCCGCACCAGAGCTGCCGACTTTGGCCAGAAATAGATGTGGAGTAGTCTGATATCGGAGCATCATTATTTGAGCGATTTCGCTATCGGAGTCAAATGCAATGATGTAGAAATAGACAATATATCGGCTGATGCATGGACGATTGATCCATACTGGATGACTGAACCACAAGTAATTTTATTTGTGATTTCTCACTTAAAATGGACAGAAAACACTAATGTGTTAAGTGAATGTGACTGGATAGTGCTTAGTATCTTACAAGGAGTATGGCAGTGGATGTGTGTTATAGAAATGCAATGTATCATGGGCATTGCATCTTTATGTAGATATTCACAAAGACATATATTTTTTAGTGTTGGACTCTGCAGGGCATGCTCGTGCTTACCTCAGTGTAAGGCAGAAATAGATCTCTCTTGTCACTCAAAAGATAAAAGCTGAGAAGGGCTATTGCATACACCTCATGGATTATGTAATGCGTGCATTTCTGCATAGATAAGGGTTTGGGTCATCTAAAATACTCCATGCACACACGCAAGCAATGCTAAACAGCCCTGAAGGCAGGCCAGGATTTCTTATAAGCACACATACACAGATAAGTGCATAGCTTTTGTGTGGGGGTTGCACATTTTTCTCGCAAATCTCGGGATGCGGTTTCAGCAGTCTGCCATTGCTAACCCACCTCAGCAGACCATTTACATATATTTATTTTTCTTTCGTAGTGAGGATTCTGCTTTTAAACTAAGCTGATATGTTCAATCCTCTTTCTGTACCCCCACACCTAATCCTCGCATAAACCTTTCAGCATTTTTAGTTCTCAAAAGTCATTGTTTATTAAACCATTTTCCTCCACAAAGCATATATGGGCAAGCTGTGATGGACCGGCCACGTGAACACAGAAGTCAGCAGACATCCATCCATCCATGTTCAGTCATCTGCATGCATCTGCAAGACATCTAGCTCACGCTGCACTTCTTACTCACATCCACAGACAATAAATGCATATATATATATACTGCATGATTGTGCAGCTGTGACACCGTGTGTCCTTGGCCTCTCTGTAGACCCTTTGTTTCCTCGATGACATCCTTTAAGGCGGCGATGTGGAGGCTGTAGATGGGCATTATGGATATTTTATCTACTCGTGTGCCCGACAGATAAGTCAACCGATGCAGAAACCGAAAATTGTTTGTGTGCGTGTCTCTTCTGACTGTAATTAGATATGACATTTTGAATAGCATTACCGTGCACGGACACATGCTTGAATACGCAGGGAGAGAAAACTAATGATTGTTTAAATCTGCCTGCATATATTGTAGGTCTCTCTCTCTTTCATAAACACATCCTTTGAGGAACTCTTAATGCAAGTAGGGTTGAAGGACAGTTGCATGGACGTTTTTCCCTCCGGGGAGGCCACAGACCACGAGAAGCCGTTTTATTGCCCGAGTTGGTGGTAGTAGGTTTTTTCCCGTTTTGGTTTTGCTGACATTGAGAGTCTTTTAAATTGAAGATGTATGCAGGCAATGCAATTTTATTTTTATTGCACTATTCACAATTTGCTTTGTTGATAGACATTTATCAAATTGCTGTTTATAAAACACTGTGGATGTCAAGGGCAGGCCGTCATTTCTCGGACAAGTAGAAAGTAACATGGAATCAGAATGGACTGTTTTATCTTTCTTCAAAGTATAACTTTTTGTGTTTCATAAATAGGTCTGCTGTGTTAACCAAAACTATGGGAAAATTACATGTTGCCTTTTTGTTATGATTCTAAAAATAAATATTGTAATTTTAAATAAATATTTAAAAAAATTATAACAAAAGATTATGTATTAGAATGTATTTTAAATAAAAATCTATGCATTATTATTTATATTAATAAATATATTTTTTTTATAAATATTAATAATATTATTTATAACTATTACATCTTATATATTACATTTAAAAAAAGCTAATAATATGATCCTAATTAGAATAAAAAAACATTACACATTAATTTATCTGAACGGTTCTATGGCTTTGTAATTGTAAATAAATATACAATTTTTTTATAACAAAAGATTATGTATTAGAATGTATTTTAAATAAAAATCTATGCATTATTATTTATATTAATAAATATATATTTTTTATAAATATTAATAATATTATTTATAACTATTACATCTTATATATTACATAAAAAAATGCTAATAATATGATCCTAATTAGAATAAAAAACATTACACATTAATGTATCTGAACGGTTCTATGGCTTTGTAATTGTAAATAAATATACAATTTTTTATAACAAAAGATTATGTATTAGAATATATTTTAAATAAAAATCTATGCATTATTATTTATATTAATAAATATATATTTTTTATAAATATTAATAATATTATTTATAACTATTACATCTTATATATTACATTTTAAAAAATGCTAATAATATGATCCTAATTAGAATAAAAAAACATTACACATTAATGTATCTGAACGGTCTTATGGCTTTGCGAAAGAAACGGTTTCTGAATCTTGTAGTGTATTAGTGTCTGTTTAAATCAATTTAATTCTCATTGCAGCACAATTTGTTATGTCATGATTTCTGTTAGCTATATTGCCCAACTTGTGTACCAAATGTCATTCAAAATTGTTATAAATGTCTATTATTTGCACTTAAACTATAAAATTCGTAGCATTAGTTTTGAAGTTAAACACAAATAGGATATTTCTTCTCATTCAATGTAGTTCCTCAACATTGAAGCCTGGGGATTTGATAAAACAGAATGCTTAAACTGCTTGTCATTTTAATCCAGCTGTGTGCGCGTGCGTGTGTGTGTCTGTGTATTTTTTGTGTGTCTGTGTGTATACTCACAATGTACAAGACTGCATTTCATACTTCTTCCTACTGGAATTAGACATATACACACACAATCATGGCATTTCCCTCTAGCCTGCTGACATTTGCTCATTTTTGGGAGTACAAACTCTCCACCGCCAAAACGTTTAGCGCCCCCCCCACTCTGCTGTCGCTTCAGGTGTCCTCTCTAATCGCCTGACAGTAATTAAAAAGAGTGGACCTTCCCTCCCGCACACAGTAACATTTGCAGAGCGCCGGCGTTCCTCACTGGGTGTTTGATGTTTTTTGACGGTGGGACGTCCTTTCGTGTCTGACAACTAAATGCTACATTTTTGTTTCTTGCTGGGTTGCTACTGTCCTTTCATAAAGCTTGTTTTACTTTCTCAATTATATTAGAATTAGGATAATAATATTAGTCATTAGGAAATTATATTAATATTATTATTATTATTATTATTATTATTTTCTTCACCCTCAGATTACAGCCAAATAGTGTCCTATCCTCACATCAATGGAAAGCCTACTTATTAAAAAAATGACCCTTATGATTGTTGTGGTCCAGGGTCACAAATAGGAGTGCCAAGCTTTCAAAGCAAACTTTAGTCTCCCTGTTTCTTCTTATATTCCTCTTTCTTGTATGATAGACATTAGAAGATGCACAGTAGACAGTTTAAGCCAGCAGATCCAAGGTTGGGGATTCAGCTAACGCTACAGCTAACGGCTCATCAATTTTCTTTATTACCTGCTCCGAAAAATCTTCTGTGCAGAGAGAGAGAGGCTATTCTTAGATCTGCTGCCAATTCCTCTCCTAACTGCATTCACTCAATTTCTCTCCATCCTTTTCCTTCTTGTGGGTTCTCACTTGTTCCTTTTCTCTCTGCAAAGCATCGCCTTTTATTCACTCTGCTTGTTGATTTATGTGACGTGCTTTGTTTGTGAGCAAATGTGTTGTGAGTGGGCTCCGTTTGTAAGAGATTTTGTTTTGACTCAGAGAGATTCAACTGCCATTATCTCATTTTGCATTAGTAATGGGTTGAGTATTGAATTGATGAGTTTGGTGAAAATTCGTTTTTGGTTCGATACAACTTGAGCTTTGTCAGGTGCATCTATGGCATCGATTGCAACACAAAATCTTCGATTGTGAAAACCAGCAAATAGCATGTTTGTAGCAATGCATTATAATGATAGTCTGAAGCAGGGGATTGCAGTGCATGGATAAATGTTAAATTACACACTGGTTTTAAAGTGAAACAGAAATAAACTGATTATGTGTGTTAACGTGAGACTAAGTAGAGTAAGGGAATCACTTACTAACCTTGCCTGGGTTGCATGCTTTATTCAGCATAAAGCATGCAACGATTTTAAAGTGACGGTTTGCATGTAGCAAATTCTGCCTCCCAGCTCCGATATAACATTATTGTACAGAAAAATTTATTTAGGTGGAAAAATACAAGTTTAAGCTTTTAAAATACCTTGTCCCATTGACTTTCATTACATGTGTGTTCATGTACATTTTTTTTGCTGTGTTAATAATTTTATTGAAAGTTAAGCTTTATTGTATCTCTCCATTGTTTTGTCATCTTACATTCATTTATCCAATTCTCTGTCCAAATCTGTCATTGAATGTGGATGTATAGTATTTTTGTGCACATTTTTTCGCTCGGGTGCCTTCATTCATACCTGCAAACTAGTCGCTTTTCGGCGAAAATCGCCGTTTTGAATTGAAAAAGGTCATCCACGTGAATCATGTAGATCCGAAGAGTTTTTGTTTTTTTTGGGGGGGGGGTCTAAACTTCCCATAAACGGGAGTTTCAAAAACCTACTGCGGTCTGTTTCACAAAAACAATAAAAGCTCTTTGGTCATCACGTGAGGTCATCACAGTGTGGTTAAGGTTAGGATAGCCGATTGGTCAATGGATGGGAGCTGAACAAATGGGGTTACGTGAAGGGCGGGTCTTTGCGTTGCCAGCAGCTTCTATTAAAAGGCTGCATCAGCTTTCCCGCGGATTAAACTTTTCACGCTACCGCTATTGACACTGACGTTTGTTTTGAGGTTAGTTTTGAGGCACTTTGAGGCACTTTTGCTTGTCCGATTGCTGCAGGTTTTTGAAAATATAAGCCATTCTTGCTGCTCATAAAGGGTTTAAACATTGACATGCGCTCTTTTATATGTCAATGGCATTAATTAGGCATCGTTTAAAGGTGGAAATCTTACTGTTCAGATGCATACTAGTTCAAGATAATTTGCGATTTATAGATTTCACATCTGAAAGAAAGGGGTAACGTTAAGCGCGTTTTCTGTGCGTGCGTTTGTTCTGTGAATCACACGCAGAGGTGTAAAGTACTTAAGTAAATGTACTTTGTTACTGTACTTAAGGTTTTTTTTGGCTACTTTGTACTTTGTACTGAGTATCAAAAATATAAGCAACTTTTACTCTCTACTCAATTACATTTTTGATTGGGTATTTGTACTCTTTACTCCACTACATTTGAAATGACACTTAACGTTACTCGCTACATTGTTTATTCGTCAAATAAAAACGAGACGAAAGTGTCAGAGCGTGAAGATGGATAGAATCTGTGGTCGCGAGGTACGCACAAACACACAACTGAGGGACTTCATCTGGCGCCACGCAGGGCAATCCTATGATATCAAAATACTGCGAGAGCGAATCAAATACATATGGAGAAGTCTGGTCTCGCGGTACTTTGATGTCAAATGCTGAATGGCTTGCGTTGAGCCACCGTAGCGGGACATCTGCGTGCTGCGTATGCCATAAACTGTAGAGAAAAGTTCGCGTCTGGTCTGAGAGAAGAGATAAAGCGCAAACATATGGATGCATATCACATTTGCTTCTGTCAAGGGACCCTTTGTTAAACATGTGATGCTACAATCAAAACAAAAGTGATGCGCGATTGCTGGAGGGCCATCCCGCACCTCAAAGGCAAGCACAAATGTTTACTCTGATGCTACTTTATCAGCTAACCTGAGCTGGTTGATATAACTTACTTTATAAGCCAAAATAAACCAGCGATGTCCTGTACTGATTGCCTGAGTAACTTAAGTACATTATAAGATTGATAATAAGTGTACAATTTCACTGTCCTCACATTAAATCAAGTATGCTGTAATGTATTTACTGTTAAGAGGGATGCATGACTGAAGAAATGTAGTGCACTTAATGTGAGATAGTGGTGTTACGTCTACTACATGTGTTTTCAATTAATCTTTCAAATGAACAACTTCACGTTTTTAATATGCAAATTTCTGTTACTGTATATTAACTGTAACAACCTACTGGACTCTATACTGGAATTTTTGATATATTTAGATTATAACTTTTTTAGGATTGGCCTAAATGTAAGAATATTTGGTAACACTTTACAATAAGGTTGATTAGTTAACATTAGTTAATGTATTAACTAACTTGAACAAACCACGAGCAATACATTTGTTACAGTATTTATTCATCTTTGTTAATGTTACTTAATACAAATTTAAGCTTTAATTGTTTGTTCATGTTAGTTCAGAGTGCATTAACTAATGTTAACAAGATTTTAATAAAGTATTAGTAATTGTTGAAATTAACATTAACAAAGATTAATAAATGCTGTATTAATGCAGTTCATTATTAGTTCATGTTAACTAATGTAGCTAACTAATGTTAACTAATGAACCTTATTGTAAACTGTTACCATATTTATATAACAATAGTAAGGGGGGGGGGGGGTGCGGGCGCGTATACAATGTGTCACCTTTTTCAGCCCTTCTGAGTTTGCAGGTATGATTCATGTTTTTGTCTCTTGGATCTTTGACATCTCATCGCCTTAAGAGTTGTAGTGGGCCATTGCATTAAAACCCTTAAGCATCTATCACACACACCTCTCCTCTATTGTCCCATGCCATCAGTCTCTCTCGACGACCCACCCGAGCCCTGCGGACACATAGGTTTAACATCCGGACATAAATCCGACTGCGTCGGACTGGCACAAAACAATTTCAGGATGCGGTTACAGAAAGCCACAGGCTCGTTGACAGAAAGAGCCATTTCTTTAACTGAAAAGCAAGCGAGGCGTTTCTCATGTGCTGTCAATGTTTGTTGGGAGCGAGAGTTAGGGGAAGCGGCTCAGAGCATGTCAGCTTCCGAGATTTTATTAAGTACGGCAGCGCATGGCCGGGACCGCACTGCACGCCCGCATGGGAAACTCAATCAAGAATCGATCGGACTGAATCAGAATCAAATTACCCAGTCACATTCACCTGACAGCTTGCTGTTTTCGGTAAATCACAGTCGGAGCGAATCATCAAGATTTGAATGTATAAAGCAGTGTTTACACAGGGACACGTTGGCAATGAAACATTTAAATGGTTAGGTCACCGAAAAATAAAAATTCTGTCATTTACTTACCTTCATGTTGTTACAAACCTGTATTAATTTCTTTGTTCTGCTGAACACAAAGGAAGATATTTTGAGCAATGTTTGCAACCTTTTGAGCTCCATTGACTTCCATACTATGGAAGTCAATGGTGCTTCTGTTTCATTCAAAAGATCTTCCTTTGTGTTCAGCAGAACAAAGAAATTTATACAGGTTTGTAACAACATGAGGGTTAGTTAATTATGACAAAATTGGTATTTTTTAGCAATCTATACATTTAACTACTGTACGCAATTTGAGCAGTCATGTAAGCAATATTCAGTGTGTAATATAATGTTTAAATATATAAAAATTATAATAAACACTAAATCCAAATAGCCAACATGCATTTCACATTCTTGATCATTTTCAGAGAATGTGCATAAACACACGCATGTTCGTATCTCTGAATACCCACATAAAACTTTGTGTAATTCACAAAAAGTGTACACACATGAATTTACTCTTTAAATGTTGTATTCATGAATTTGGATTGTTCTGAATAAGTGGCCGCATGCACAAGATTAGTAATTTGCATAATACACGCCCAAATCAGCGCCATATAAGGTTTCTGCAACACTTTTTTTGAGCAGTAAAATTTTTAAGAAGCATGTCACCGAAGCAAAAGAGGCAAAAAAAAGAAATATAAAAATTATAATTACTGTATATTCATTAGCATAAAAGTTCTGATTTACTTTGCTTTTGATTTGAGGATTTGCATGCTGTGTCTACCAGAGTAACAGATACTGTATGGGTTAAAAAAGAACACTGTAAAAAAATATGCAGCATTTTTATCAAATCAACAATTATTTTTGTTACTTTAACTTATAAAATCAAATAAAAATTGTTTAACTTAAAGGATTAGTCAATTTAAAAAAAAAAAATCCAGATGATTTACTTACCACCATGTCAGTTGAGAAGTTGAGAAGAAATTATGTTTTTTGAGGAAAACATTGCAGGATTTTTCTCATTTTAATGGACTTTAATAGAGCCCAACATTTAATACTCAACACTTAACAGTTTTTTTCAATGGAGTTTCAAAGGACTCTAAATGATCCCAAACGAGTCATAAGGGTCTTATCTAGCGAAACGATTGTCATTTTTGACAAGAAAAATATGCCACAACTTCTTGTCTAGGTCCTTTCCTGCGTGACCTAAAGTAAATGCGTAGTGACGTGGAGGTCACGTGTTACATAAAATGCACATTTGCGGAGCATTGTAAACAATAAACTGACACAAAGACATTAATTAGTATCATTCCACATACAACAACGTCGGATCGGTCCTCTTTCTCAACACTTGTAAACACTGGGGCGGAGTTTCGCGTTCGTCCTCTGTGACCTCTTGACATCATGACGTATTGCGTGGGGTCACGCTGGCGCATCACGACCGGATCTAGAAGAGAAGTTGTGGTTTAAAAGTGCATATTTTTTATTTTTCTTGTCAAAAATGACAATCGTTTCGCTAGATAAGACCCTTATGCCTCGTTTGGGATCGTTTATAGTACTTTGAAACTGTTAAGTGTTAAGTATTAAATGTTGGGCTCTATTAAAGTCCATTAAAATGAGAAAAATCCTGCAATGTTTTCCTCAAAAAACATAATTATTCTCGACTGAACAAAGAAAGACATCAATATTTTGGATGACATTGTGGTGAGTAAATTATCTGGATTTTTCTTTTAAGAAAATTGACTATTCCTTTAATTTTTTAAGTTATGTCAACTATTCACAAGGCAAAACTTAAAATAGTAGATTCATGCTGCATTTTTTTTTATTTTTTTTTAAGTGAAGTATGAGATGGGATATCGCTGTTATTATGATTTCACCAGAGACACTAATCTGACTATGAAATAAAACAAACAGGAGACCTAAATCAAGTGGTTGACAATTTTGCACCATTAGATATGTGTAATGCGTACATGCACATTTGCGATATTTTGTTAATTTTGATGTATGGTTCCTCCCTAATTTAGATGATTGATCTGTAGTTGAGATGAATTTTGTGGGACATCAGATTTTCAAAAGCTATGTCCACTTGTAAATGTTGTCAACAACACAGGGCACTCAATAGGGCTTTAATGTGCACTTTAAATGCAAAGTTATAGACCTATTTCTTTCGGCCTATTTAAACAGACAGGCATTTTGTCTACCCTGAAGGAGTCACACTGTTATGTAAACACACACTTGGACCTCATTTTCTTATCTTTCTCCTGCAACTCCATTTTCTGAGTATTTTTCTTTCTCTCTCGTTCACTCTCATCTGTGCCTTGGGCTTGTAGCCAGCCGTGTTGAGAGCGTGTACTGTATGTGTGTGGGCTGTGATGGGTTGTAGTGGGCTACCAGGCCTCCTCCAGGATGCAAGTGTCCCCCTGTAGAGCAACTGTCCGTGTCAGTCCGATTTCACTCTTATTCCTCTACAATCCCAGCTTTGTGCGTAAGGACAGCCATGTTTTTTAGATGCGAGTTGATGAGCAAATCTGAGAGTGGTTGCATATTTGATCAGAGAAAATAAAGCGGCTTCATTAAAAAGAGATAACTGTACTGTAACCATGACAACCCAGCATCCCAGATTAAATAAAGTTGAGCTTTTAAATACACATTTGTACTTATGAAAAGCTTTGCAAAGAGTAAAACCATGCACTTTTTTAGATCGATGTCACGAGTTGAATAAACACAATTATCTGTTTGTTTAATGCATTCTTTATTTATTTTTTAAGTACGTCTTCAGGTCCTTCCTGGAGGTCTTCTGTCATAGCGGAGTCTGATTAAAACATATGTCGCATGCGGTTATTTCATGCAGTGAAGTGTGGGCAGACAGCAGGTAGGCATGGAGCTGGAAATAAGCCTCTTTAAATAGCTCCGCTTTCAGTCTTTACTTCAAATGAGTACTGATTTGAAGGGCTTTTTATTTTTCACACTTCTTGGCAAACATCAGGAGGTCTGAACGTCTCCAGCGCTTTAGGTTTTTGGGTACATTTTCTTGGTGATGGAAACCATGTTGGATCGCAACCAACTGCGTTGGCATGTGTGATACGCGCACGCTGAGTCAGATATCATGATTTTGTTATTGTCATTTTGATGGCTTAATGGCGGGTATGTGTTTCTACGTTACATCAACAATTAGGCATTTTATCCATAGGAACTTGGAACGGCATTCATGGTATACATTTTATCAGTACTGTAAGTGTGTTCCCTGGTTTCAAACCCATGACCTTTGCGTTGTTAACTTTAGGGATAAAAACAAAAATGTATGAGCTAATTGTAAGTTCTTGTTAGCTAATGCATTAACTAATGTCAACAAATACAACCTTACTGTAATGTATTTTCCAATTAATTTGTGCACATTAGCTTCTTTCGTGTGTCATTGTCTCTATTTGTGCCCTTCCTATAATAGCTGTGTATAAATCTAGCATAGGAGCAGAAAGGATTTGTGTTGTGTAAGGTCCCATATGTTGCAGTGTTTCCCTGGGGTCGTCATCTGGAGCCGAGGCATGCCTGCCAGACCCCCTTAAACCAGCCTGGGTTTCTTTTGCACCAGCCTCCCACCGTTGCCATGGTTACCCCAATTGTACCTTAAAAACTGCGAACAATTCCTTTAATTGTGTACGTTGTTTTGGGAAAGGCCAGTTGTTCTGGTTTCTTACCTTTGTTGTAAGGAAACGTCAGACTGCTGGGTGTCTCTGACAGTTGACGGGAGGGCGACGATGTTAGAGGTGTAAGCCGAGGTATAAGCCGTGCAGCCGCCACGACATCCGAACAGCTGCTGTCGTTGATATGAAGCTGAAGCGAAGCTGTCTGCATGCCGGCAGCTCACAGCTGTTGACTCCTGAAGTGTCGCGCACTTGGGCACTTTTAATGCATAAATTTATTCGCCAAGTAACCTCATCTAAGACTTAACGTCCATGTGTAACCTACCCTTCTTCTTGCCCTACATCACAGCATCCTGTAATATCTTTTTTAAGCTTGCATAGCATACGCTGGTTCTGCTTATCTCATGTTAATCTTGAGTGCTTGTAGAGTAGTATTGCATCCTTCATATACAGTATCCAAAGAGTCTTTAGTTTTATTAAATTTATTAAAGATGGATCAGCTGTACCGATTCTTTCCGAATAAACCCAAGCTCCTGGAGGCGTACGATGGGAGGAGCGAGTCGCAAGCAACACTCACAAAACAATATGCCACTATCTCTGGATAACTTGGTGCTGATTGGCAAAAAAATGCAGACATTTGATGCAGTTTTACAGTACTTACTGGGACAGCCCAATTTTCATCGAAATCCAGCATTAAACAAACACACACGCACAACTACCCTGGATAAACAATCTATATCCGTTGTTAACAACGGCTTAAACAAGCTTAAATTTCTCAAACAAATAACAACACACTTCTTTGGTGACAGCTCTTGGTTGGGTGTGCTTGCGCTATTCCGATTAAAATGCCCATATAAGGACTTCCACTGTACTTTCTGCACTGAAATTGCTCATAAAAGCAATAAAGCAAGATTGTTACGTATAAATCTTTCATGTTTGAAAAAAAACTTTCCAAAACTTGTACAAACCCTGGCGACATGGCTTTTTTGATACTTTGCCTATGTTTTGCATGAGGAATCCAGCTCTTAAATAATGAGTCAAAATGCATGAAATAGCTTTTCACCCTCCCCCACAAATCCCAGAATTATCCAGATAGTCTTATCCAGAAGTCAGACAACACGTAGGATGCTCTTGCTTTTTTTATTGCAGTTGTGCCCGCATTCTCGGATGACCGTATGGTTGCGCGTCATGACGGCGGGTTTATAGCGCCAACTCCGTGTTTGCAGGTTAAGTGGATGCTGACAGCGTAGGTCACTTAGTTGATATATTTGTCAGCGTCCCTGAGTAGATTGATGTGGACTGTGAAATGTGTGATTGATGGTTTGTCTGCCCTCTCTCGCCTGTTGGACCCATGTTTTTGAGTACATTTGTACCAGAGAAAGAGTGTGACAGTGATGGGCCAGAGCGTTTTTCCTGCTGTCTGGTGTAATGGCGCTTTACAGTCATGTTAGCATGAAATGTGTTTTCCACATTTCGCACGCGTGCATTGATTTGAGAAATACATTACGTGCTAATATACTTGCAAGCTGTCACTGGTGGGGCTCATCTCAATTCCTTAGAACTGATATGTGGAATATTACTCTGGTACTTAGGAAGTTATCAAATGTGATTTTAACACATTAAATGCCACTCAATGTAACTGTTTGATGATGTGAAGTTGGCATGAATGACTTGCTAAAATCCAAAACTAAATTCAAATTGTCGGGTTCACTGTGTTCTATCATTTGTGCACACGACAGCATTAAGCTACACCTGCATTTTTGTTAGCATGCATAATACCAGATGCCGTTACTCCCTTTGACTGGATTTTGTGTTTTGTTTCCGTTAGGCCGTCTACCAGTGTCAGAAGTTTTATCTGTGAGGTGTCAGTCAAACAAGCAAAGCTTAGTACTGTTGTCATTCATAGATATTTGCATATTTAATTTTTTTGCAGTCAGCTCAGTGAAGGGTGCACATGACCAATTGCTTTTCTTTCACAAAGCTCTTACTACCTTAATATATTTATTTGGACAGTGCTCTTGTTGATGACAGTGTGTTGATAAATGGCTTATTGCACTTAAAGAAAAGACTTTTATTCTTGCAAATGTTCTTAAAACATCTTTGCACTGTAGAAAACATTTGTTGGTTCAACTTAAAGTTACCTGGTTGCCTTACAATTGAGTTAATTCAAAAGTAGTGTAAATTTGTTGTCAACTAATATTTTTAAGTAGCCTGGGTGCCAGCCGATCTTAGCCCCGCCCATAACATTTTGAGGATGGGAAGATCGGTCTGGGGTTTCTCCGTTGAGGAGCTCCTATGCGAGACCCAAAGCTGGTCGACCAATCAAATTGTCAGGGCGGGCTTTATACGATGATGGACAGATGATCAACAGTAATGTAACCAACCACGTCACCAAAGAGCGCGTGTGTTGAATCTTTTTACAACGAAATGGCTGCCGCTGTAGAATTCAGATGTGTGGATTCTGACATTGAGTCTGTTTTAAAAGATATCGACAGAGCATTGATTTTAAAGAGGAACAGAGAAACGCGAGCAAGGCATTTGTTGATCAGAAAGATGTTTTTGCTGTCCTTCCTACGGGATTCGGCAAAAGTTGGACGCAGTTATGGAGGACCAAGTTAAAGAAGCAACTGGGTATCACGGCTATTGCAACTCGGCGTGTACGACGAGATGGATATAATTAGCGGTCGTTGCCAGCTTCTTTTCGGAACCCGGAATTGTGGCAGCTGAATAAGTGGAAGCACATGCTAGGCTCCGATATTTTTCAAGCAAACGTAACGGGTATCGTCGTGGATGAAGTTTACCTAATTTACAAATGGTAAGAGATAGTCGTACTGTATGACTTAGTAAATACTTAATGTTGTGCTATAAATGAAATGTTGTAAACATAGTAGGTGTTGATGTGCGTTCGCTAACTCAGACTTTGTATAATCACAATGTTAGTGTCATTGTAGCGAAATAACTAGAAGTTCGGTCAGGCTGCAAAAGATGTCATTTCAACATACGTCACACACTCCGTTGCTCTGATTGGTCATAGGTCTGTCCAATTGATTGCAGAGGCATTTTTCGGTTGAGACACGTCTCATAATCATAGCCCAATGGAGCGGTATCAGAATCAAATTCGGACTTGAATTGAGTATGACAACGTCAGGCTAATTTTTAAGTTGAATTAACATAATTTTAAGGCAACCAAGTAACTTTTGTTTTTAACTCTTTACCCGCCATTGCCAGGTTATCTCGTTAATTAAGAGAAAACGCTTCCCTGCCAATGACGAGCTCTTACAGCAATCCATATTTCTGCTATTATCCACTAAATGGCGTTTTTACCCCCATTTAAAAAACAATGCATACACTTATAAAAAAGGAAAAACTGTGTTTTGATCATTGCTCTGAATTTGATCTCTATCAAAAGTCCTTTACAAAAATGCTATTATTTCGGCTTTTGCTCAAAATGTAGTGTTTTTGAAGAAACCTACCCGTATTTGAGGGGTGACAAAAGAGAACAAATGAAGATGGGATAAACTTTTTTATAAACAGAGGGTGTGTTCTTTTATTTGATATATTGTACGTTTAGATATTTAAATATTTTTTAGAAGACATTAAACTTGAACATGATGATATAAACGTCCAAACCAGAATCAACGTTTAACGTCTCAGTTTTCTCAGCGTTTAAGCATGCATGGTTTGTATCGTATATTCCCACAAGTTGTTTGAAACAAATTTTTCAGAAAATCAGAGAGTAAAGAAGTGCATTACTGTATACGTTATAAATTTTGGCATTGAGGGGAGGAAAATTCAAAACCATAATATGCGTAAGTCATCATATGAATGGCAAATGACAGCGATGAAACCGTTTCCTTCTAGCTCATTCTCCTGTGGTCACTTGCTTATCTATATTGAGTTGTCGTATTTGTATTGCATTTCTCTAGAAGTTGAATCATCAGTTTTGTAATGTATATGGACAGCATATCAATCCGCACAAGGGTATATGTGGTTTCTGGCACCGGCGGGCATCGGACGTAAAAGCATTTCTGTCTTGTTAGTCATTGCATATCTCTAATGGCTTCATCAATATGCACAGACGAATCGAGCAGACAGACATCACGGGTCGTAGACTTTAATTGACTCCGCTAAAACACACTGATAATACCTCACACCTCTCCCATTATCATTCACTTTTTGTGGTGGTTGTGTGGCACTATGCTGCATTACCACATATTCAAAGTTGTGGGCGGGAGTTTTATCTAAGTTAGTGGGAGGAGCCATGGTCATGCATTTCGAATCGGTCTGTGGCTTTTTCCTGTTATGCTCCTGGTAGATACATAGCATCTATTAGAGTTGCCTACTGATGCAGGATTTAGCACCAAACTTGGTTTCAAATCAACATTAAAGATTTGGGAGTTTAACCAAAATTTATATTATTTATATGCACGTAGAAGATAAAATAAATGGCTTCAGAAGATTCTTCCTCTCCACTACTACAACTCAGCTGATATCCGTATCTGCCGTTATCACTTTTAGCATAGCTTAGCATAACCCATTGAATCTTATTAGACTATTAGCATCGTGCTAAAAAATAACCAAAGAGTTTCAATACTTTTCTTATTTAAAACTTGACTATTCTGTAGTTACATCGTGTAATAAGACCAACGGAAAATTAAAAGTTGCGATTTTCAAGGCTGATATGGATAGGAACTATACTCTCATTCTGGCGTAATAACAAGGACTTTGCTGCTGTAACATGGCTGCAGGAGGCGCAATGATATTATCCCGCAACTGAAAATAGTCCCCTTGGTAACTTTAAATAGCAGATGACTATTTTCGGGGAAAATATCGAAACTCTTTGGTTGTTTTTGAGCGCGATGCTAATGGTCTAATCCGATTCAATGGATTATGCTAAGCTATGCTAAAAGTGATAACGGCAGATCCGGAGAACAGCTGAATGGATTCCAAAACGGTAAAAATCGAATGTTTAACTCTAGGGGAGCTGAAAAATGAGCATATTTTCAAAAAAAGTGTGACCCTTCAAAATATAGATTAACTGAAGTATTTCACACACTCCAGCGTTTTATAAATCATTCATGTATTGCTAAACTCTGTCAGTATTTGACCTTTTTCTGAAAGATAACAGAACGGTTGCTTTAAAACATATTTACCCCTAATGGCCAATGAATTTCTTGAATGAGAAAAAAATCAGTCACACCCTGCAGGGGCAAATTTGCTTTTTCTTGGTAGCCTATTCACAGCACACATTTAAGCGGTCTTTACAAACAACGATCTCTTGAATTAATGAGATTTTTTTCCAAAGGTGCCTTTATTTTAAATATAATGAATGCTGATTTGATTTATCATCTATGATTAGAGGACTACTTTCGGAGTATTATCAAGGACAGCTCTGATTTTTTTTTAGCATTAATTGATGGTTGTTTAAAGAAATGAAGGCCTCATTAATATGTCTGGATTAGTGTGCTATATTCAATTTGATCTTGCTGAAACCAATAGCCCATTTAAGAGTTACCTACCTCTGGTGCAGTGACTTCTGGGTACTGTAGTTTCAGTGTCACGTTTGATGCAGATAGCTCTCTTGGATGTTGATTCATTTGGCAGTGTGTTCCAGTATAAACTGGGACTATACGTTTAGTCCTTTTGTGTGTGCGCACTCCGGCTGGTGATGGAGATTCTCTCTCGCCGGGCAAAACACAGTCAATTGGAATTGACACACTGTCACCTTTCATCAGTGTTTAGATCGGCCCCCTCCCCAGGATCGCGTGTGGCCGTTTTTATGAATGTAACTGTGTGTGTCTCAAATCCCTAAAGAAAGGTCTGACCTCTCTTTAACACAACGGGAAAGACACATTAACATACTATTTACCAAAACGCTATTTGCAGAACTGATGCTGCTTGTATTAAAGCAATAAGCTAGCCAGTGTTCAATTCCCTTATTTCACTGTGGGTAAGGGGGGTGTTGTCTGATTCAAAGTATGCAGAAAAAACATGACATGTGGTAAATTCACCGTAATGCACATAAAAGATCAGGATCCCATAGGTGCTGTTTGTGATCCTGTGGCTTAATTGGTAAAGTATTGCATTAGCAAAGTAAATGTTACAGATTTGATCCCAGCACTGTAAGTCACTTTGGATACAAGCAGTTGCCAAATGCATAAATATATTTTGAATTCTGCTTGGTTTGAAACAGTGTGTTATCGCTCTTTCTATCTCCTTCCCTGTCAGACTTGTTTTTGGTGGCTTATTGCTATGGATTTAGGCCACAGGCAGCTCAATGACAGAATATATCACAAATCTTTTCTCTTTGTGACCCCGCCCAGCAGCAGTCATATACCTGCACTCATGTGGAACAAACAAGAATGGTTGGTTGCCCACAGAAGGTCATTTGCCCCGGGTGCAATGTGTTTCTGAGTCACTGTGTGTGTTTGTGGCTCATTTTGCTGGGGTGGATACGTGGAAATGATTTCGAGTGTGCCCGTGCCCTTGCCCCTACGCCACGTGTCAGGGGTCGTGTGGCTGTAGGAAGCGTATAGGTCCGGCGATAACCGACGGTGGTAGATGAGTGTCAGCAGTCTATAATCTGAACGACCGTGGCTCGGTGCTGCAGGTTTGATTAAATCGTGGGTCGTGTCACTGTGCCAGGGCATTATGGGTAGTGGGTTAGATTAATACACTTGCTGTTGCGGACTGTGTGAGTGGTTTGCAGAGCGTGGCGTGTTTGGATCTTCATTAAGCTGGACGTTTTCTCCAAGAAATGATTTTCCTCCCAGTTTGGATGTTTTTGTCACGGCTCAGGGGAAATAATTGAAAGTAATTGGGTAGTTTGACCCTGTAGTTTATCATTTAGTGACTGGTTCGCTACGTGTCACCGGTTGTATTTCTATTCTTTTGGAATTTTATTTTCGGGCCGGTGGTGAGATTGGACCGTAAATGTCGCTCTCGCGGTCCTGGTGGACATCATTAACTAAAACCAGCACTGCGAGGAAGTGCATATAAAACTGTCATTCGTAATTAGCTGCCTCCCGCTCTCAGGACGAGAAAAAAATTAATGGAATAACGAGAAAACTTCAATAGCTGATGAACATCATTTGCTAATAAAGCCCCTGAAATAAAGTAACGGGTGGCTGCTTAAGACTCTCGGCTTATCCTGTTTATAGTTCACGAGTCTTAACCCCCAGCACTTGGGAAGCAAAACAAACTGCATGCTGGGTTATTTTCAGATGCTTCCTAATGCAATGATGAGGTGGAACTTTTCTTCTGTTTTTGGCACAATCCATGATTTGCAACCTCACGTTCAGAGCTTGAATCTGCTTTTATGTAGTGTTTTGCCCTCTTTTGCAGCATTGTTGAAATTTAACATATTTATATATATATGCTGATCTTCATAAGCGTCCCTGTGAATTTCCAAACTCTAGGAATTTTGTCATTTAAGTAATGTTAAAACTGATGACCATAGATAGAAATCCCTCAAAAATTGGTGCTAATCAAGGGGCAACCTTCCGGTCTCTCTTGTGTAAAGCCAATACTGAAGTGACTTAAACGGCAATTCTAAAGAGGGAGTCAATACATTCAACTTTACAGCATAAATAAATATGTTTACAGCCATGACAACTGTAAGGGGGTGAATGTTTTGTAACTCATCTGTTACAAATATAACTAAGTTCTTCATAATTAAGGGCGTGGCCAGTTGAGTGACAGGTGAATTGCCGCTGCTGTAACTACCGTTGAGCTAGATGGGCATGGGTTCAGCAAGCAGGCACCTTAGCTCCACGTTCTGCCTCTTTGCCCATTTTCGGTTATCCACGAGTGAGGTGCTGCCAAGATACTGACGGCAGGCTCCACCAACATTGGGCTCTCCAGAAATCTACGGGTGACCTCGCGGACACGATGTCCATATTTTATGCAGTCTATAATGCTTATAAATAGCAATATTAAATTCAAAGTAGCCCTATTTACATTTTCATTGCACATTTGTGGTTTAATGCACAGTTCTGGTTCCTTATTTCCAATTGTTAGCCTTTGTTTCTCTTGGAAATGCAGTATGTCACATAATTGACATAACGGGTTGCCAATTTTGTTTCAGGGTTGTGGCCTACATCACCAAATTGTGCAAGGTGTACAAAGCCGTTTAAGATTGTACTTAAATAATAATATTTTTTGCCCTGTGTCTTTGTTTTTTAGGTCTGGGCCAATTACGAAGAGAAACCAAAAGAGGAGGTGGCTCAACTTGTGGAGGAGAAAGAGCGCATAGCGAAGTACAGACCCGTCTACGTCACCGAGATCACAGACGGCCTTCACTTCTATGCACAGGATGTGGAAACCGGTAAGTGGTGTTGTTTCTTAAACCAGCAGACCATAAGTGTGCCCATGTTTTCAAAGTTCTTTGTGCCTTCTCTGAACTCGTGTGCCATTGCAATTTGTGTGCAGTTTCAATAAACCCCCATCGTAAAAGAAGGTAAATAATGTGGTCAGTAAATTAAATCTGACTTTTTCCATGTTTATGTGCTAGAATTGGGTCCCCAGTGCTTCTATAAACCAATAAAATGTGAAAAAGATCAATCCAGTAAATTAGTTTTGGTAAACCATTTTCTGCAAGCACGTGATAAAATAGGTCATTGAAATTTGGCTCCCCTTGTGATGCAAGAAGGGGATCTTCTTATAATAACACCGCCCCTTAATCTGCACTCTCCAACTACGGCACAGCCATTTAGTGCAAAGATGAACTCATTTGCATGTTAAAGGACACACCCAAAAACGGCACCTAGAAAAAAGGCAATTTTAACATGTTATAATAAATTATCTACATGATATTTTCAGCTAAAACTTCACACACGTACTCTGGGGACATCTTAAAAGTCTTGTGAAATGTCCCCTTTAAACACCAAAAAGTAATCTGAAAAAGTTCATCAGAAAGTAAAAGCACAGAACAAAGTGTAATGCTGGATTTCTAGTTACTCACCTCTTTCTAAATCTGGTTGTCATTAAAGGTTACTGGAGTGCCGCCCACTCCAGTAACTGACGAGAGACAGCTCCATTGCTAGGCTCTCATTGGTAGTCGTTTCAGAAAGTTGCTTAGCATTTGCATAAAGAAAAACTTTTCTCAGTTTTGTCACATTACTGGACACTGGTAGTCACTGCTATGAATGGCCCATAACCAATAACTATTTTTCCTTTTAAAGAGCTCACAGCTTTGAATTGGTACTTTAAAAACATGTTTTCAAGTAGTCTTATTAAAAGTGTCCAGCCAATCAGATTTCAGCATCTCAACAGGGTCCGCAGCGAAAAGCCACTTTTTCATTTCATTTATTAAGGTGAAGATGACACACTCCCGGGGCTACTGCACAAAAGAGCATCAAAGTCCACTTTTAAACATTTACTGCTGTGATTATGACAAACCTGAAGGCCCTTTTCCAGATTTGTTTTTATGTGGTCGGGTAGGATTTCTTAAATGTATCCGCTCCAGCAGACTCCAGTTAGGAAACATTGCAGGTTGTGTGTTTATTGCCCTCTAAATGCCCCGAGTGATCTTCCAGCTCATTCCTCCACAGTGTGATAGCAACTGTTCATTAAACATGACATTTAAAGCGCCCTCGGTACTGACCTGGCCCAGTAGAGCTACTGTCCTGCGATGTGAAAGGGGGTGGGATTAGTGAGCAGACGGACACACAAACACTGGCTTCTTACTCTGACAATAAAGCAAAATGATTTTAATTATGCACACATTGTTTGTTGCATGCTGTTATTAGGATCTATGTACATGTTTTCAGGGCAGGCTTCATTGGCAGGGCCATAAAATTGACTTTTGTTGCCTGTTAATGGGCCTAATTTGCAAATTAATTAATTTGCATGAATTGAGAATAAATCACTTGTCAGAAGCGTGACAATCCCATCGCTGTGAAATGACTTTCTCAAAGAGTTGCAGGTGTTAAAGCATGTTGAAGGAGGAAAACTTGGATCCACTCGGATACTCAAATGTCACCTTTGTGCCCTAAGAAAGTTATGCAGAGACTGCTGGTATGGTAGTCATCACACATGTGAATACCGTCAGTCAGTCATAAAAATGTTTTACTATAATACTAGAATTGCAATATTAACGTATAGTGACCCAGATATCAATATAACAACATATTGCCGGTCCCAGCTGATTTTTACGCCTACTACACACTCAGCTGAGCTCTTTGTGAAATAATTATTCAGGTTATCTGTGGGGGAAAAAGCCAGTCGCAGCAAATATACTGAAAAAATAAAACAGGAGATGAAACTGAGGAATAACAGAGTGAGCTGAATGTGCAATATGTTTGCAGCTTTGCTCTGTTTCGCCTTGTTTCTGTTTTTAAGGGTTTACGTTGAGATGAACCAGCAAATGTGCATCTTTTCCCGTTTTAATTGGCCAATGTTTTCTATGGTGAGACTTTGAAAATGGAGATTGAGATGTGCTTGTTAGAGAAACAGGATTGTTATTTTCAGCTAAAAGTAATTTCTCTCCCGTTCGCTCGCGCAAAAGTGCATTAAGGAGGTCTCGAGCACTTCAAAGCCGAGCCGTGTAAAAACCTACAAGCCAGTCGCTTTGCAATTTCATTACCAGTTTCTCACGGCGGCTTCAGAAAGACAGGGAAATTCTAATAGGCCAGGCACGATTTTCATAAACACTTTGAAGACGAGTCTTTTGATTATGACATCACTTTTTATGCCTACAAATTCTCATCTAATAATTCCACTTTCCTCCCTTATGGTTCTCCTGCTAAAAGAAGCATGAGATTTTTAAATTTAAGTCAAATGAAATTAAGAATAAACGTCCTCGCCGTCAGAGATTAGATGAAAAGGCCGTGTGAGGGATTTTTGGAGCAGCGATGTCAGGGTTCATGCAAGCGTGTGATATTATCGGAGTAGGGAAGATTTGATGAATTCATCTTCATCCGGGGAATCCGCTTCATTCACATTCGCTAGTAAATCAATGCATTTATTAAGCTGAAGTGTCATTTATTTTCATGATAAAAAATACTTTTCATTCCAGCACAATGTGCAGAAACAACTTTATGTATGGGAACAGTTATGACCTAACAGTTAGAGTCCCGAAGGTCGCTGGTTTGAATCTTACAACCGACTGAGGTGCCCTTGAACAAGGCACGTTTCCCTCAATTGATCCCCAGGTGATAAAATGATAGCTGCCCACTTTTTGTCACTGGGACGGTGCCTTTCAAAAAGGTCCTTGTATGTACAATTTAGGTACAGGTACTTTTTGAAAAAGTCCTCCCCTGGTGACAACTTTTGTAACTTCATGTACATTTATTCTGTGAGTGCACGTGTGTGTGTTTATGACTTGAAGTGCATGTGTTCACATTTCCAGTATGGGTTTCCATACTGTACTTGACAATCACATCTTTCACTTTTCATGAAAGCCATTCATAGATTGGTTCCTCTAATAAATAGTTTCCTGGACATTTAATGGACGCTTTTTAAAGTACCAGCCCAACACAGCAACTCCGCGAATGGATTGAGTTTGGGGACAGGACAAGAATTTGTCCATCCAGTAGAAGATTAGCAAAAGTTTGATTGGACCAACCTAAAACAAGAGGCAACCGTCCACTCCTGATTGCAGTGACTTAAACTGCAATTTATTGACTGTTTGCAAGAGATGGGCTCCAAAAGAGAGTAACACCCATAGACCCCCCCATGTTAAAATGTCCAACAGAATTAAATATGTTTGGTACAATTTTACCTTTCAAGAAAACTATAACGGTACATTCACACCGGGGATTAGCGTTAACGCTTCCCATTCACTTTTAATTGGTGACGTCATGCATTGCCGAACTGAATTGTGGATCCTTCGGCGCCGTGTCAGTGCTGTTGCTTGTGGCAGAAGTTGAACATTTCTCAACTTTTCAAGCGGCAATGCATGTGTCAGCCAATCATATCGCCTTTTGCAAATATCCTAGGCAGACCCAGCTAATAACGTTTATGGAAGACTGGAGCATGTGTTGCGGCCATTGTGATTGGCTGTTGGCCACGCTTCAGACAAGCCTTCCGTCAAACGTTAATGCTTTCGAATGTGCCGTAAGAGGACTGGAAGTTTTTTGTATCACATCCGTTTAAATTATATTAAGGCTTATATTTCTGCATGATTAATGGCGTGGCCACTTGAGTAATAGGTGGATTTCCACTGCTGTCAATAGTGTTGCGCTAAGTGGGCGTGGTTTCAACAACCAGGCACCTCTGCTCCACCCACGTTATGCATTTTTCATTATCCAGTTTGGTGACAAGCTGCCAAGATGGCAATGTCCGGCTCCACCCACTTTGGCCTTCAAAAATGCTCTTCAGGTGACGTCACGGACACTACGTCCATGTTTTATACCGTTTCAGCAGTAACAACACAAACAAGCGGCTGTCGCGGTCCGCACGTAACTTCCGGTAAACTCTGCTAATTATAAATAACAACAAAGTTCTTTAAACATAGTTTATTTATAACCGAAAACAAGCAAATAAAACAACACATAGATTACCTAGGAAACCAAAACATTTGTTATTTTCGACGAGGCATTTGTTCAAGAGATCAGTTTAGCAACTAGTCAGACCATTAAAAAAAAACGAAACCGGAAGTAAGGTTCGGATCCAGACGTGTATCACATGCGTCCGATGAAACTATACAGTCTATGGTTTTAGCCTTATGCTATGCAGTCATATATGTATACAGAATCATGTCAAGTAAAAATAAACAGGCCTGATTGATTCTGTTGTATCCCTCTGAGTTTCCATTCCCTTTGAGTGCAGTTAGATCTATGGTTAATACAAAGCTTGATACCATAATGAATCCAGATCACAACTTCATTTAAGAAACACTAAATACCCACAGATCACTTAGATAACATCTCTGGTTTCATGGGAAACGTAATCTCCTCTCTCGCTCTCTCTCTCTATATATATCAGCAATAAAACAGATTTTCTTGGGAACAGAAGTGTCTGCGTATATCTCAGGAGACGACGCGTTACTGCTCTTTCGGGTGGGGGGTTCTGCGTAGTTACATAACCGAACCCTTAGGAAATAAGTCCTTTTAGTTACCAACACTGATAGATTAGTTTCAGCATACAAATCCACATGGCACACTAGCTGCTGTTTGTCTTAAGCTGGTAGAGTTTGTCACCTTCTGTAGATGTTTGCAAATGTAATTATATGCCAGTTTGCTGTAAGCATAATTATACATGCCAGGTTTTTCTCTCATGGTTATTTTCTTCCTGTCTGAATAAACTCAGATTTGTTTTGTGCCAAAACTTAGTTTATGTCTAACTTAACTATAGGTATAGGAGGATCATAAGAAACCTGGCTAGATCTGGAAGCTTGAAAATTATCTTGAAAGGTCACCAAGTGTATAAATAACAATAAAATTGTGTCCATACTAAATTTTATGCTTAAGCTGTACAAGAAATTAATTAATTGGCAAGATTTACTCTTTATGAGTGCCTTTGGCGAATTACAACATCATAATGTCCCTTAAGTGCAACCACATATGCGACTTATGTAGGGTGGCAGATGTGAAGTCATTTCCATGAATTGGTACCTGATATATAAATGTAAGTCTCTCAGACTTCAGTTATTTAAACAGTTGTATTGTTCATCTGTTCATGTGTAGTTTGGCCTCGTTTGTGTTACTTTGGCCAATGGGTTTAGAGGCTGTCTCTGGCATAGAGCTGAATGACTGGAGTGGTTCCCGGTTTATACACATCCTCCAAGGCTCACCTCTACACGTAACATCTGTTTTTCACCTAATGACCACATGGCTAGTCTGGAGAATCACTGGAAGTGATTTCTTTCGTCCCAGTTGAAGTACATGTAGGTTTCAGATTGTCAGTGACCACTTTAAAAGGGACACATCGAAAAACTGCTTTGCATGCCTTAAAAGATGCCAAGCTGCAGGGCTTTGTGTATATCTGTAACATGCAATCAAAACAGAGTCAGGGTCTTGCATGCTGAGCATTGGGAGGAGAAACCTCAGATGCTGCCCCCCCCCCGTCCTCCCTTCACAATGGCTTTGAAATCACAAAGCTATAATTTACCAGCGGGCACTGATTACTGTGCGACCACTGTCTGCACATGTTATGTTTGTGTATATGTGTTCATCTCATCCTGTGGAATGACTCAACAATCAGCGTATAGTCTATCTTGTTTTATTTTCAATGTAAAGCCATAACCGATTGGACTGTCGTAGACGTGAAGTTAAAGCTGGGTAAATCTCCTCCTAGACTGAGGTTGTTCCATCTGCCTTTCTCGTTCCCGCCCGCTCGCTGTCAATCTTGAGCCGAGGAGGAGGTGAAATTCTTTAATACTACCCTTATCCTTGCAGGACGGACCCCGTCTACCTGCCAATGAATCTTTAATGAGACGAGCGGGCAGGTGGGCCGGCGTTCACCGCCCCGTGTCAGCGTGAAATGTGACTTTGTCCTTAAGCCCTGCGAGGGCCGTCGTTTTTACCTGGAGAGGAAAGGAAAAAGAGGGAAATGAAAATCGCTGTTTGAAAGAGATAAAGAGGTTACTGCGTATAGCAGTGGCGATCATTGGCTCCTGGGCGAGCAAGTGTGCTTGCTCTCTCCCCGGTGGAGGTTTTACAGATGGTTGTGGACAAATTTTTTAAATAACCATACAGCCATGCTTACACTTTGCAGTCTTTTCCATTGCATGATTAATTTTTAGAGTACATTTTGTTTTGGCATAATTGCTTTTGTGGTGGGTCGTAATAATCAGTGCATGATCTGTGCTGTATTGCCCTGTTTTAACAGGTTTATTTCGAGAGATTTGTGTGGCATTTTTTTTCCAATTTCAAAACATTTCCTGTTGCCTCCGGGCATCACTCCACAAAATAAAATCACAATGGTATAATTCTGAGGTTTAATCACTCAGCTGCAGCCTTGCGCCACATGAAAATAAACTTTTATATTTTCTGGAAAAAATTGCCAAACCATTGCTTTGCAGTTACTTTGGTTACCAGGCTGCAAGTGAATTCACATCTCTTATATTTTTGACCCTGTCTTTGAAAACTATGATAACATCACATAGTCCAATTATGAGATTACAGGCATCAAAGTTTGATTTCACTCATTGATTTCAGTCTTTGAAATATTCAATATTAAAGATATCAAGGTTATATTTTCATAAATTGTTTTTTATATTATGTAAGATTAATCCATGTAAAACAGTAAATCACAATACGTCTGATTTCTTGGCAGCTGTTTCTCTCAACTTATGTAAAAAGCTCACAAGGTTGATCCCGCTTGGTTGCATTGTGGGTAACGTAAGGTAGGCGCCCACTGGATGTGACTAAGATAGATTCATCTACTTTTTTAATTCAAATAAAAGCAGATTTGGGTTATGTTTAGAACCGTGCTATATGTGTACAAACAGCGCTCATCCCCATTGCCTTTAATGTCAAGAGGATGTGTCATATGTGAGCTGTGAATCATCCACATGTAGCGTAACTGATGAAGCTTAACTGATATAGAGACCTTATCAAAAATGTCTCCCTATTTCCTTAGTTACAGGACTTTTGTATGCATGTGTGGCCAGACAGACAGATTGATCTATGGACATAGACAGAAAGATCTATGGACATAGACAGACAGATCTATGGACATAGACAGACAGATCTATGGACATAGACATATAGATCTATGGACATAGACAGACATAGACGGACAGATCTATGGACATAGACGGACCGATCTATGGACATAGACGGACAAATCTATGGACATAGACGGACAGGTCTATGGACATAGACAGACAGATCTATGGACATAGACAGACAGATCTATGGACATAGACAGACAGATCTATGGACATAGACATATAGATCTATGGACATAGACAGACATAGACGGACAGATCTATGGACATAGACGGACAGATCTATGGACATAGACGGACAAATCTATGGACATAGACGGACAGGTCTATGGACATAGACGGACAGATCTATGGACATAGACGGACAGAGACAGATCTATGGACATAGACGGACAGAGACCGATCTATGGACATAGACGGACAGAGACCGATCTATGGACATAGACGGACAGAGACAGATCTATAGACATAGACGGACAGACAGCTCTATAGACAGACAGATCTATAGACACAAACAGATCATTAGACAGACAGATCTATAGAAACAGACAGACAACAGATATATGGATAGGCAGATCTATAGACAGAAGACAGACAGACATATCTATAGACAGAAGACAGACAGACAGACAGACATATCTATAAACAGAAGACAGGCAGACATATCTATAGACAAACAGACAGACAGACAGATCTATAGACAGACCGATCTATAGACAGACAGACAGTCAGATCTATAGACACAGACAGACAGATCTATAGACAGACAAAGAGACAGACAGATCTATATAGACAGACAGACAGACCTATAGACAGACAGACAGAGATGGATCTATAGACAGACAAAGAGACAGACAGACAGAAGACAGACTGACATATCTATAGACAGAAGACAGACAGACAGACAGACAGACATATCTATAGACAGTAGACAGACAGACAGACATATCTATAGACAGACAGACAAAACAGCGAGACAGATCTATAGACAAACAGACAGAGACGGATCTATAGACAGAAGACAGACTGACATATCTATAGACAAGACAGACAGACATATCTATAGACAGAAGACAGACAGACCCACATATCTATAGACAGAAGACAGACATATCTATAGACAGACAGACAGATCTATAGACAATCAGACAGAGGCAGATCTATAGACAGACGGATCTATAGACAGAAGACAGACAGACATATCTATAGACAAAAGACAGACATATCTGTAGACAAAGGACAGACAGACAGAGACAGACAGCCAGCTCTATAGACACAGACAGACAGATCATTAGACAGTCAGATCTATAGAGACAGACAGATCTACAGACAGACAGACATATCTATAGACAGACAGACAGACAGACAGACATATCTATAGACAAAAGACAGACATATCTGTAGACAAAGGACAGACAGACAGACAGAGACAGACAGCTCTATAGACACAGACAGACAGATCATTAGACAGTCAGATCTATAGAGACAGACAGATCTACAGACAGACAGACATATCTATAGACAGACAGACAAAACAGCGAGACAGATCTATAGACAAACAGACAGAGACGGATCTATGGACAGAAGACAGACTGACATATCTATAGACAGAAGACAGACATATCTGTAGACAAAGGACAGACAGACAGAGACAGACAGCTCTATAGACACAGACAGACAGATCATTAGACAGTCAGATCTATAGAGACAGACAGATCTACAGACAGACAGACATATCTATAGACAGACAGACAGACAGACAGACATATCTATAGACAAAGGACAGACAGACAGACAGACAGACAGACAGACAGACAGATCATTAGACAGTCAGATCATTAGACAGTCAGATCATTAGACAGTCAGATCTATAGAGACAGACAGATCTACAGACAGACAGGCAGATCTGTAGACACAGAAGGACAGATCGTTCTATAGACAGACAGACAGGCAGATCTATAGACACAGACAGACAGATCTATATAGACAGACAGACAGATCTATAGACAGACATACAGATACGTAGACACAGACAGACGTTGCATACAAATTGTTTTTAACGTTTTTTATCTTTTGGTTTAGTGTGTCTACTCTGATATGTTGTTAGTTCTTATCCATTTATGCTGCCCTATTTGTATATACCTGTACATTTGAAAATATTATTCAAATACCAACTTGCAATAACAACCTCAGTATGTGAGAGTTTTGCAGCGAAGCTCTAAATTAGAAGATCAAAGATGTACATTTGTTAAGAGATCTCAAAGGGTCCTGCTCTCACTACTCATTATCGAAATCTGGAACATTACACCTCCCAATTCACTTTCTCGGGGCTCATCTGCAAATTCCCACTTAATGTTCTTCATAACTTGCACTTGTCTCTCATCGGCGCAGAAGGTGAGCTGGAATTCATAGACAAAGTCCAGCTCTTCTAATTATTGTAGCCCACCGACGGCGAGCTAGCTGCGTTTGAGGAACCACACGCTGCAGCCGGCATTGTTGTAGATTTACAGTAGGAGGTAGAGAATCTGACCCTGGTGTAATTAAAGATGAATCCTTTGTGATGTCCTCTAGTTTATCAGCTAAAGAGGATGTAATGAACCATACAGGGAGCGTAAGCAGGCCCGAACACTTGAACCCGGGCCATATGGACCACTGCAAGTCTTGTTAGCCTGCTTTTAGATTAAGAGCAATTCACTTTTTTTGGTTCTACGACAATTTCCATTAAGAAGTAGTACGTTACCAAATATACAGTAGTATTACTATTATTAATATTATTAAAAGCCCACTTTGCGCAGGTTTGCCCAGAATGTGTCTGTGAAGTTTCAGCTCAAAATACCCCACAGATCATTTATGGTAAACTATGGTAATGCAGGATTGTCAGTCAGTGACTTTTGACCTGAAATGTACCTTGGTGTAGCGTTACATCATATTTTAAATCTGTATTTCGATAATATTTTAATACTTGGAGGCTGGTAAGTGTCTTAACTGTTAATTATCAAATTCTGTTAAGGTTTATATCTTAATATCATTTCTAATAAGCCGGCACAGGCAAGTTAATTAAGCATGCATTGTATTAAACTACATGACGTGGACTTTCCTCTCATGCGTCGTAAATGAGTGGTCCTTGGATTAATTAAGTTAAACTCACAGCCTCCATTAAACCTTTATAATGCATACAGAGGACTCCCCCTCCTTATTTATTATTTAGCGAGCTCTCGCAGGGACCAAAGTGGGGCATGGATGAGCGAAGCTGGAGAAACGCACTCTCTTTGCCCTGCTGCCTGGGAAGAAAATGCAAAACTTTTTAAATTAGTTTAATAAATCAAGGCCACGCGTTCAGCTGTCATCTGACACGCTACTTTAACCGCAGTCACATGGTCGCGTTTTCCCCCTTTAACATCTCAAAACTGCTGGCTCCTCAAAATGCCACTGAGATCTCCGCTAATGTTTATGTGTGCGCGCTTGTTTCATCCTATATGTGCTAATTAGTCGTTTAACAGGCCGCCTGCTACTGGGTTATCCAATTAAATGGCGCTTTAAGCCACGCCCCTTTTGGAAAACTGCCCACAGTCATTAAATTACCCGCTTCACCCACCTTTAACACCACCCGCATGTATACAAACATATGTTCGCATGTTTACGCTGCTCTTTTTACGTGTAATTATCTGCACGAAGGCATTTGCGCACACACATTTGCACCGTACGTGGGCCCTCGCTCGTCCTCCACACTTTATCCACCCCCTCTTTCATTTCGTACACACAATTGTGTTAGAAAAATAATACGGTTTTGATAACAGTAATGACGTCAGAAAGGAAGAGTGAATGGAAATGAGCAGCTTGAGACGAGCCCATTAGTTGTCTTATTTTAACCACTTTCCTGGAGGGATGTTTGGTGTTTGTCACACATTACAGTTCTCTCTCTCTCTTTCTCCTCGGCATAAGTCATGTCTGACTGTGGGGCCGTTTTGTCACACATTTCCGTACCCCGGCACACCCCACACCTCAGCGATTACACTGATTGCTGTGTTGTTTGGAGAAAAGAACGAACAGCTGTACGACTGTGGATGAGAAACTAAATATCTCTTCAGGACCTTCTCATTAGAAAGGTCTTTACTTGTTTCGATATATCAAAGCCTTATTGCCCTTCAGTTGATTCGAGTTTGTTTTTGTCACCCCTCAAGCACACAATAGAGGGTTAAACGACTTTTCAACTTGTAACCGAGCATTAGCATACCTCAGGCCCAGCATAAATATTGCTTGTCAACAGAAAATTTAGGATTGGTCATTTGGTTAAACAAGCAAAATATGAAGCTCTTTCTCTCCAGAGCCATCAGGGCTTCATTGTTGAAGAAATGATGTTGGCAGGAAATATGTATCCGCAGGTGAATGCATCACTTTCTCTTCAAATCGGCCTGTCATAGTCTAAATAATAGAATTACCCCATCGTGATTGTTCTTGGCATTCCAGCATTTTCCAAATAAGGAGAGCCAAGCTGGCTAATTCAGGACACCCAATCATGGACTAAAATGTTTACCAACTTTGACGTTATTGTGATGGTACGCAATTTAGAGATGTTTACCCTTCTGTCCTTCTCACCATGTGCAGGTACTCAGCTGGAGACCCTGATGGAGAGCATGCGAGCAGAGATCGCCGCTCAACCTCCGGTGGAAGGATCCTTCAGCCCACGTAGAGGAGATATCTGCATCGCAAAGTTTGCTGATGGAGAATGGTAAGAAAATTGAAAGCGTTAAAATGAATGAATTGCGTTAAAGGTGCTCTAAGCGAATTGAAGCGTTTTAGACCATAAAACATTTTTTGTTACATACCGGAAACATCTCCTCACTATCTGCTTGCTGCCTGTCCGCTGATCAAACTGTAAAAAAACGCGATCTCTGTAGACAGCCGAGGCGTCACAAACGGCAATATCAACAAATGGCCAAACCTAGCATCACAAAACTAAACAAAGTATTCCAGCCAATAAACGACAAGAAGGATTTGGGGGTGGGGGTTGGGCGCGTTCATGAAAGCACGGAAGGGAGGGGGAGGGGGAGGAGTTAGCTACGCTCTGTCTGTTTGAAAACAGTTCAAACATCAACAGGAAGTGACGTCGCACATTATTCGCTTAGAGCGCCTTTAAATATGTCATTTTCACTCCATCCCAATTGCTTTCTGGAGAGTGTTTCCCATGTTGCATTTGGGACAACGTTCTTCCCTGGAGTAAGAGCTCATTAAGTGTGTTACACACAGAAAGGTCGGACACGGATCTGTCTGCTGAAACTCACAGAATGATATTTTTCGAAATCCTTTAAGAGCTGAAGGCCATATGTCAGGCATAGGTTTCGAGATGATTGGTGTGTTTTAGCTTAAGTAGATGGTACGGCTTATGAAGGAGGTCTTGAAGTGGGTAAAGATGTCTCGGTTTGATTAGATGAGCGTGGAAACGTCTTTGAAGACTTCTCTTGTGTTTGAGATGTCACATAGAGCATTGAACTGCTCTTTATGAATATAAGAGGCTTCTCCCTCTGCTTTTATGATTTTTGGGTGAGAGGTTACGAATACATGATTGACTCTCCGGCAACACCCAACAGCAGAACTGCTTGGGTATGGGTGCAAAAAGTGAAGCCTCTGGCTCTTTGAAACGAATGGGACTCTGCTCTAAATAAAAAAATGATTTACAATTCCAATAAATGTTTCCGAAAGATGGTTTTGGTCCTTTCAAGTAGTTGTTATCACGCTGATATATGTTCAAGTCTTCAGTATTGTGGTAAGTTTAATTTTAGCTAGTAATTTGATGCAATAGAAATGGGGCGTGAAGTTATGATTGGCGTGGTTGAATTGGTCGCGCGGAAGTTTGATACCGCGGCTCCGCCTCTGGCTCCACGGACGATTCCTTCTGCGCATGCCTTGGCTCCAAACTGACGTTTTTACGTAACATGGCGGCGACCGTGGTCGGAGATTTTTGGCTTCAATTCATTACAATGGTGGGAGGCGACGTCGCGTCGTCCATCTTTTTGTACAGTCTATGGTGCAAAGTATTTACTCTTAGGTTTATAGTAGTATATATTGTACTAAGGTTTTGGTTAAATTTAAATGCTGCATTTTAATAGTTAAAATTTATTTTGTAGGTTTTTGACAAATTTGCATAGTTGCACAGCAGCTTAACAGAAATTCATTTTAGCACAGATGTAAGAAGATGGAGATGTAAGAAAAACAGTAGGAATAAGGGGAAAACATTATAAAATAAGGAATAGGCCTTTTTTACATTTTTTTTTTAAACATGAACAATAAGGAAAACCATAAAATATGACTGTGGACCACAAAAAAGTTATAAGGGTCAATTTTTGAAATTGAGATTTATACGTAATCTGAATGCTGGATAAATTTGCTTCCCGTTGATGTATGGTTTGTTAGGATAAGACAATATTGGTCAAGATACAACTATTTGAAAATCTGGAATCGGAGTGTGCAAAAAATTAAAATATTAAGAAAATCCCCTTGGAAACTTTTCAAATGAAGTACTTAGCAGCACATATTCCTAATGATACATCTATTTTAGCAAACCAACACAAACCTCTTTTTATATATATATATATATATATATATATATATATATATATATATATATATATATATATATATATATATATATATATATATATATATATAGTTTTATGTATTAAATAATATTATATTGTATTATTTTTATTTATTACTATAAATTTAAACTGCTATAAAGATTTGTCTTATTTAATATCTTCAGCCCTGTCTGGGAAAGCACCCTAATATATTATGTACTACTTTAATGACATGTTGTGAGTTAAAACTTATAAAGCATACATCACAGCATAAATTATCTTTCCATTCTCCATTTTAAACTTTAAAAACTTTGGTGATTAAAATTATTTCTGAACTTCCCAGAGATAATCACAACATCAGCGGGCATTTATGTGCAATTTTTATTAGGAAACTCGTATTTACGTTGATTCCTAAAGCACGTGAAGGCAGTATAATTTACAAATATCAAATGGGGGAATTTTTTTGTCAGGTGGAAGCCTTAAATGTCCAGTAAAATACTGCATTTTGTAAATAATTAAACACTTTTTCACTGTGTTGTTGATATACAGGTATTATATATGGTTAGATACTTGCATTTAACATTTTGCCAAATTCAAGGTTGCATGGAGTTACAAGGTTTTTGACCAGCAAATGTCAGAACTGCATAATTATCCGGGATTAGAAAAGCTGCACCTTGCTACAATTTAAACTTGCATGTTATAAAGTTTAATACAGCTTTGTAGGTGCGCCGTTTTTTCTGTCAAGTTGCCAAAATCTTTTATAAAAGATGGAGTGCCGGTTCGAAAAGTTCCACATTATCTTGTCCAACATTTATGGATGCGTAGCGTTTTCATCACTTATCGGGCTATGCAGATCAGACAATTTCTTCTCTCTCTCCATAGGTACAGAGCTCGTGTTGAGAAGGTTGAATCCCCAGCAAAGGTTCACGTGTTCTACATCGACTATGGAAACGTGAGTATCACACAAAATCTGGATGTGAGCTCATTGTCTCCTGTACAGATTCAGCTGTGTTATGTATCTGGGTGGAGCGTGTCTCTTCAGAAATGCCTTGAATGATGATCTTTCTGGATTCTAGGCTGGCTTTACGTTGATTTCTGTTAAAAACACCGCATGTGCTTTCAAAAGCCAAAGCCGGATCTGTCATTCAAAGCTCTGCTTATGTGGAAAATGGTTCTTTTCCGCTATATCACAAGATAAATAGAGCAGTGACATACATCTGGCGTGCATTTGCAATGAAAATAATGCTGGTGTGTTTTAAACGGCCTTGTATTGTGCGGTACCCAGCATGCTTTGCATTGAATTTGCTCTTACCACTGTCCATCTCACATCTCTGTATTCCCTATACGTTTCATTTCTTTTAATACATCCAATCTCTCTCTTTCTCACACACTACACCTCTTATTTAAATAATTTTTGTGTTTGCATTTTAGAGGGTTTTGCAGCGAAAGACGAATTTGTTAAATTGACATTTGTCTTTCGCTTTTTACTGTACTTTCATCTGTTTTTTCAAGTCTCTTCCTCATTCTCCATGCTAAAAAGAGGCTTTGTTGTGGCTCACTGCTAACCAGCTTTTTTAGCCTGCTGTGTTCGCATGTTCTGCACTGATTCACTGATTCCTCTAAAGACACATGACCGCTGCGCTCGACTCGGGTCCGGAAAACAGAGAGAGAGAGAGAGAGAGCGTTTCTCTCTTTCATTTTGTGTTGCATGCTTTGAGAGTGTTGTGTGGAGGAGTGAAGCGTTATCCTTGACTTTGCTTTTATCTGCTTCGCAGTACTCACACCTCCATTTAATGAGGACCTTGTAGAGGCAGTCGGTGTATGAAAGAAGTATGAAGCCTGTTTTATAACACAACAATGTGACTCTTTCAATCTCTCTCTCCGTGTCATTTCAGAGAGAGATATTATCGTCCACACGTCTTGCAGCCCTTCCTCCAGCCTTCAGCACACGTACGCTTCCTCCACAGGCTTCAGAATACACATTCGCCTTCATTCAGGTCCCACAGGATGTAAGTACTCACACACACCCACCCACCCATAAGCACTGTCATGTGATGCATCACACATCTTGGCCTTCAAGCCGCTCCTGTAGAGCATATGCTTTATGTACACACTTACAGGTTTATAGTCCCATTCAGGTTATACAGAATTTGAATTATGAGCTATGACATGCTCTTTTTATTAGGGCTGTCAAACGATTAATTGTGATTAATCGCATTCACAATAAGTTTGTGTTTTCATAATATGTGTGTGTGTGTGTGTACTGTGTGTAATTATGTATATATAAATACACAAACTTTCATGTACATATTTAACTCATTCCCCGTCAGCCTTTTTTCCTTCCGGGAAAAATTTCTTCTAAAAATATATAAACAAATATATAAAATGAAAGAACAGGCCCTCTTCTTTCAAACAAACAATAAAAAAACAAAATGGGGGGAGGAACATTTTATCCTATCTTTATTTTTATTTTTTTTAAGTGCACGCCAGCATTTTTTGTGATTTTCAAAAGAGTTTCACAAAATGCCTTCCAGGAAATAAAATATAAAAATATATAAACATACAAATATATACTGTGTGTAATTATGTATATATAAATACACAAACTTTCATGTACATATTTAACTCATTCCCCGTCAGCCTTTTTTTTTCCTTCCAGGAAAAAATTATTCTAAAAATATATAAACTATTAATAATATTAATAATAATAATTATTATTATTATTATTATTATCATTTATTTATTTTATGTTTGTAAAAATATATAAACTATTAATAATAATAATAATAATAATAATTATTATTATTTATATTTTTATTTTATTTTTATTTTTTAAAATTTAAGTTGCCCGCCAGCATTTTTTTGTGAATTTCACAAAAGTTTCACAAAATGCCTTTCAGGAAAATTTCTTCTAAAAATATATAAACATACAAATATATACTGTGTGTAATTATGTATATATAAATACACAAACTTTCATGTACATATTTAACTCATTCCCCGTCAGCCTTTTTTTCCTTCCAGGAAAAAATTATTCTAAAAATATATAAACTATTAATAATAATAATAATAATTATTATTATTATTATTATTTATTTATTTTATGTTTGTAAAAATATATCAACTATTAATAATAATAATTATTATTATTATTATTATTTTTTTTTTTTTAAGTTGCCCGCCAGCATTTTTTTGTGATTTTTACAAAAGTTTCACAAAATGCCTTCCAGGAAAAAAATCTTCTAAATATATATAAACATACAAAAATATCAAATGAAAGAACAGACCCTCTGCTTTCAACCACCAATAAACAAAATGGGAGGGAAGGAACGTTTCATTCTATCTTTATTATTATTATTATTATTATTATTATTACTATTATTATTATTATTATATATTTTTTAAGTTGCCCGCCAGCATTTTTTTGTGATTTTTACAAAAGTTTCACAAAATGCCTTCCAGGAAAAAAATCTTCTAAATATATATAAACATACAAATATATCAAATGAAAGAACAGACCCTCTGCTTTCAACCACCAATAAACAAAATGGGAGGGAAGGAACGTTTCATTCTATCTTTATTATTATTATTACTATTATTATTATTATTATTATTATTATTATTATTATATATTTTTTAAGTTGCCCGCCAGCATTTTTTTGTGATTTTCACAAAAGTTTCACAAAATGCCTTCCAGGAAAAAAATCTTCTACATATATATAAACATACAAATATATCAAATGAAAGAACAGAACGTCGTCTTTTAAACAAACAAAATAGGGGGAAAAACATTTAATCCATTCTTTATTTTTATCTTTTTATAAACTTTTTTTTTAAATACAAAATTTTTAGCAAAAGCTGATATAATTGAATTTTTGTGAAGAAATTTTGTAAGAGAATCAGATTCAGAATGATTATCAAAACATACACTGAGTGTAAAATTAAGTAAAAAAAAATTTGCTTGAGTTTTTTTTATAAATCGGGACATCTAGTGAATAATCGCTGTATTACAGATTACCATAAAAACTCATCAGGCACACATTTTTTCATGCAAATGTTTTATCTTAATTGACAAGATAACTCGTCAATGGCAGGGAAAGAGTTAAGAATTTGTGCGTGTATATTTACTTCAAACTAATTTATAAATAAACAATTTTCTGAAATTTATGTGTGCGCCCTAATAAAAAGAAAGGTAAAAGAAAAAAATACCTTAATTGTGGTTAATCGTTTGACAGCCCTACTTTTATACAATGATTTTCATTGAATTATATGTAATAAAGTCTTATGATTATTTTACGATTATGCAAACCGCTATTAAAAATGTGTGAATTTGACCCAGTCTGTGAAATTCAGGCTTAATTGTCATGTTACTATGGATTTGATTGTACTTGCTAATTTCACTTTAATTTCAATCTCGTACTCTGTCAATATCAAAGATATCAAGGTTATATTTTCACACAATGTTCTTTACGTTATGTATGATGATTTTATGTATAAAACAGTAAATCACAAAAAAGACTAGCTGGGTTTTTATAGGCATGGTAGCTCAAAACGCATTAGCAGCCCAAATGACATGTGTTTGATTCCAGGCAACGCACATGCTAATAAAATGTATACCGCTTCAGATAATAGCATTTGACAACTGCATTTTACAGCATGTATGAATGTTATATGTTGTGTATTCATGTATGGAAATGCACCAGAGAAAGTTGTGAACCAGCCATGTCTGGAAAGACTTGGCATAGGTGTGTGTTTGCTTGTGTCCGCATGCCACATGCCCTGTAAATACTGCAGTTGTCTTTGATGTTTTCTCTATATATATATCAGTCTCTTTCTCTCGTTCTGGATGGCCTCTGTATCTCGTACCCCCACCATAACTCCCCCCAAGGGGAACATGCTCGGAGGTTGCCATGGAGACTGGGTTGGCTCACAAGAGCAACGTGTGTGTATGATGGAAAGATCAGATCCGTATCGCTCACCTTGTGTATCGAACATTTTGTGAAACATTGTGATACATTTGGGTCGTTTTTTGTTTTGAAATCGACATTCTTTATCATGATCACAGCGCTTGTGTACAGTATATGTGATGAATGAGCAGTTCTCCAGCTGGAGAGGTGACTTGAGTATTAGCGATTTGAGCATTAGCAGCGCAAAAGATTGATTGGGTTCGAAAAGTATTTGCAGTGCGCGTTCATGTGTGAATGTAAAAGTAACACCTATTGTAATGGATGCATGTGGCACACACTAACCCGCGATGACCTCTCTACAGGAAGACGCACGAGCCGATGCAGTGGACAGTGTGGTGAGGGACATACAGAACACACAGTGTCTCCTGAACGTGGAGTACAGTGGAGTCTGCCCGCACGTCACGCTGCAGTTTTTAGACTCTAAAGATGACGTGGGTCTGGGTCTGGTGAAAGAAGGACTGGTCATGGTGGACGTGCGGAAAGAAAAATATCTCCAGAAAATGGTGAGCGAGAACTTAAACACACTTTAACAGAAACACAGTTATGCATTACAGGACATTTCTGTCATTCCTGACATTTTTTTGGAAATGTCAAACATTTCCATCACAATAGAGTGACCGTGATCGAAATGACATTTTTGCGATAAAATGTCAGATTTCTTTGTCATTCCAGGACTAATTTCATAGCAAGCATTTGAAAAACGCCACATTAAATATTCACATTGTTTGATGTTTGAAATAAATTGGTCTAAATTATTTACACCACACAATAAATAATTAAATGGTTTGATTATTTCACTATTTGTTTAGACTGTCAAAGTGCAACAAAGGTAAAGCAATAAAATCTGCCATTTGAAAAGTGAATTGGCAGCATATGCTTTTAGTTAAAAGGGTAATACTTTACTTGTGACATGACACATTTATAATCATGACATAACACATGCTATGAACATAAAGGAAATTTTATCCAAATTTATGACAACTGTCATTAAGTGTCATTTGTTCAACTATGTCATTTTTAACGCAAAGGTGACTTTGAGTTTGAGATGTCTTTCTTATGACAACTTGACTTGAACCAATACATCATAACGTGTCATAAACATGACATAGCAGAATAATTATCAAAGTTAAGAATATACCTAGCTTTATAGGTTAAGATTACATTAAACCCCATGTCATTTAAATGTCGTTAAGTGTTAATAATACTCTGTCAAATTATTTGAAATACCTCAACAAAATGTAACGTCAAAAGATTATACCTAATGTATCACTGCATGAAAAGAGGTGTATCCGTACTAGGAAACTCCTGTAAACACCACTGATTTTCGGATGTATCTACTAGTTCCACTGAGGGTAAACTTCTAATTCCACCAAGTTAGGAAACTCCCGTAATGATACCAATTCGGATGTATCTTGCTGATGGGATATTCCTGTGGTACATGCAGCCATTTGTTGCCATGGCAAATAATCCCATTGAAGATTTTGTCAGGGGACATTTTCACACCTGCAGAGGTACTGGGATTTCACACCTTTGCACAATTCTAGTGTCTCCATTGGTGTTTAATCTCAACACTGATTGGTTGCTTTTAAAACCCCCTCCCAAAACTCTGACAACTATTGGGACACAACTTTGAAACTTTCCAGTTGAGATCATTTGATTGGTTACACTTTGTATTAAGCCCAACCTAAGCCCTCATAGCTTAGTGACTTGATTGGTTATTTGCCTGCTATGCAGATAGACTAAACCCCCCCCACTATATATATATATATATATATATATATTCATATTTATATTCATATACACCCCAAAACCCTTATGTAAAATAAAAAACTTGAATTGAGTTTGAAATGTTTATTTAATAAAAAACTGAACAATTCACAATTGTCACAATAACAAAAAAATATTATACACAAATATTAAAAGTTGCATACATAAACAATACTATTTAAACTCATAAATATACAGACAGAGAAAGCAATATTAGAGTAAAATAAAACAAAATAAAAGCAACAATAAAAATTACATTCAAAGCAGTACAATGTAATGTAGCAGTGGCGGCTCGTGACTGCTCAGCCGAGGGGTGCAAATTCAAAATAAGTGTTCGGAGTGTCATGTGTGTTGCTTGTGTTTTTAAAATGTGTTTGTTGCTTCATGTAAACCATGTGCATCACGGGTTTAGTCAAAACACGTGATGCACATACACGCAGAACACATATTTTGAACCACACAAATGACTGGCTATATACATGTTGTGACAAACTTTGCATCGAGTGCTCACAAAAAAAGAAGTCACCACCTGCCACTGTAATGTAGTAAATATTTAAATAAAATAAAGCAAGATCAATATAGTTGTTGTTCAAGAAATCAGTCCTACACTGCAAAATAATGACTTTCTTACATAGTATTTTTGTCTCGTTTTCAGTAGAAATATTATTTAAATAAAATGCTTTTTCTTGATGAACAAAATGACCTAAGAAAATAAGTCTAGTTTTAGACAAAATAAATAAATGCACACAATTTAAGTGAATTTGTGCTTAAAACAAGCAAAAATATCTGCCAATGGTGTGAGAAAAAATCTTAAGTTTTCTTTTTTCTTAAAAACTTAATTCAAGCACAATTTTCTCACCCCATTGTTAGATATTTTTGCTTGTTTAGGCACAAATTTACTTAAATTGTATATTTTTGTCTAAAAACTAGACATTTTCTTAGGTAATTTTGCTCATCAAGAAAATACATCTTGATTTAAGAATTTTTAGTTTTTCTACTAAAAACAAGATAAAAATCCTAAGTTAGAAACTGATTTTTTTGCAGTGTAGATACAATTGCAGAGCTCTGTCTTGGAATTATTCAAGAATTTCTCACTGTAAAACCTAAAAGTTAACTAAACTCAAACCATTTAAGAAAACCGGTTGCATTAAACCATTTAAGTTTTAAAACACATAGATTTGAGTACTGTGAACTTAAACAAATTGAGTCACATGCAGTTATGCACTTATATTTAAGTTCACACTAACTAAATATAAGTGCATTATTGCACAAGACTTAAGTTCACAGTACTCAAATGTATGTTTTTTTTTTAAACTTAATGGGTTAAGGCAACCGATTTCCTTAAATGGTTTGAGTTAAGTTAACTGTTAGGTTTTACATTGTAAAGCATATACTTGTCAGCAAAGGTAACGTTGATGCACCCTCATCTGGACAGACATCTCTTTGGAGCCCTTTGGAAATATAAAAGTACATATAAGTATTTGGCATAATACTAATACACATACACATACACGACAAATCAAATGACATAGAATTAAAGTTGTACATTTTAGAAAGTTAACATTAAACCAGTGGTTCTTAACGTAATTCCTGGAGGCCCACTGCCCTGCATGTTTTGTATATCTCTTTTATCTGACAGACGTAGTTCAGTTCATGGAGATCCCTTCTAATGAGCTGATGATATGAATCAGGTGTGTTAAATAAGGGAGACATACAAAATGTGCAGAGCAGTGGGTCTCCAGGAATAAGGTTAAGAACCACTGCATTAAACTGTACAAAGATACAACAATATATGATCAAAGAACTTCATAATACTTCATAAATCTTCTTACTTAATTTTCTGTGTTGATGTCCTCAGAGTCTCTGTGTTGTTCTGCAGCTTCATTACAGTAGGTTACTTCAATATAGTTGTCTATCAAACACAGAATAAAAAAAATAGAATCACATACATCATAACACATCTATTTACGATTTAACCTTTTTAATTTAATAATTTCATTATTAAACTTACATCATTTTGGCCAGATTGCAGTGACATCAATTTCTTCAGTGTCTGGATCAGTCTGATGTTTTAGCTTTCACTGTTACTTCATTATATTTCTCTGGCAAACACAGAATTAAAAATCAAAATCACATATCACAATACATCCGTTTACTATTTAACATGTTTGATTTTAATTTAATGTAATCATTGAATGATTAAACATACATCAGCTTTACCCAGAAACCTCTTCATCGTCCACAAAGTTGACCACAGTGTACATGACCTCTCTAAACACAAACATGTATAGACTTCATATTTAAAAAGATGAAGAACATCAAACATATAACGTTTAAATATATTATGACTCCAAGCTTCTTTACAATTAGCATCTAGGTTCTCTTAAAGTGAAGCTGGCTTTGTTACAAATCAATATAAAGCTATTAAAACAGTCTTGAAAAATAAGCAGCATCTACCAGAACTGAATGAGCTTTTAAAACAACAAAAGATCGTCAGTACCATTTAAAATAGCAGAGAGACACTTGCTAGCTGCTAACATTTCAAACACACGAGTTACTGTTGTTTTGTTTGTTTTAAGCAAATAACGTCTCATCTTGGCTTCTTTAAAGTTTTGTTTTTAAAAATTTAAACATCGAATTGATTCTTTTAACAGCCCGGTTTGAATGTTACTTCGCGTATTTTTAACCTCATGTTTACCGCTGTGTACCACGTATAACCTTAATGTTTTACTGTTTGTGCTTTAAATTCAAACAGTTCTAGTATAAAGACAAAAACGAATCATAGTTAATAACATAATATGAACAAATAGGCAACCGATCAGCGCGATGCAGACAAATGAATTGAATCAAACTTACCTTACTGTTAATGAGCAAACAAACAAACAAGAGACGGAGTAGTCCAGGCAGTAACGGTTCGCGATTTTGAATTTTCCCGTCAAGCCCATAGGTTGAGCAGTCGCACCTGAAGGGTGGGGGCAGATGAGTAGGTGCAGGTGCATTCTGGGAAATGTAGTCCTTTTCTTTAATATACTTTTTATAATCCGCGTTTTCACACTATGCATTGTTCTTTATACTTGATTATTAATAAAAAATAAAAAATATTTTTATAAAGTTTATTACGTTTACAAAACATGTTTAGTTGACAAACATGTTAACATTATTTGGAATGATGCTCAGATTTTCTTAAATATAAAATCTTTGTGAATCAGCAGCACCTTCTTGATGAAATACAAAACTCTTTAAACATGCCTCAGGAATTATCTCTGGGTTTAGTGGATTAACTGCTCATCATTGGAAACATTGAACGTATACCTAAATGAATTCTTACTTAAATATTAGTAAATATAAACTAATGCTGAGTTAAGACATGTAACTTACTGAACTTACTTAACTACAACATGAACTAAAATTAATTTATTGTAAATGACTGCATTAACTAACAATGAAAAACATGTCGTAGTTAATGATGACTCTTCAATAGTTTATTATTAGGATATGCTGTAACTCAGCATTAGTTCATGTTAAAGTAAAAATACATGTATGTCTTTTTTCACTGTGATATATGGACCCTTATTATATTATAAAGCCCCCATCTCTTTTGTTTAAATTGATTGATTGAAGACAAACATTATAATATGTGGTCTGACTTTGTGCAAGCATGCATTATCATATGCTAAAAGTTACCTCCTCAGATAGACTAGAACATTCATTGGTGCCCGAACATTTTCCTTACAAGGGCCAAACCTGACTGAGGGCCGTGGGCCAAAAGTAAATGTTGTTGTGTTATATTAAAATTAAAGTTGCCCTGATAACCCCTAATTTATAATTTTCTAATATTTTAAAAATAAATAAGCAAACATTACTCTGTTTATGCATAACTAATGCAGTTTTATTTTCCAAGGCTGTTTGTAGGAAAAAGAAATCGTTTTGCCAATCAATTTTAAATATCCTTTTCTCTGTGTGCCACTGCCGCAACCTCTTCATTTTTAGCCTATAGTACCCGAGTTCATTAGGTTTTGTGATGCATTTTATACACCTTCAAGTATGCATGAAACATAAATAAATTTAAGGTCTTTTGTGGGCCAACTTTGGGCACCTCTGGACTAGAAGTACAGTAGCTGACAGGTATCTGCAGATATGTTTACCCGAGTTTGTCAGTCTGTTTCACCCAACATGTTTTGCATCCACATGTGAAAGACTGTCTTTTAGATTATGGACCTGTCTATTGATATTTTTGTTTCTATTTTAAAAGATTTAATGAAATGTTAGGGTAGAATTATAATAACAATAGAAACAGTGAACTTCAAATCATGAGACATCAGCAAAAATAAGCAGCTTTACATTTCACTGACTAATTTATCAACATCCTAGCAAAAATGAGTTACATGATGTCATTTGAACGGCTTCTTTTAATCGATGTATGCAGCATTGAGAGATACGTTCACAATATTCTGACCTAGGGCAGTTGGAGACATGTTTTCAAAGTGTTGGAAATATATATTCTGAAATAATATTTGTTGCATTTCTCTTGAGTCAGAGACATCATTTTCACACATTAAAATGGTAATGTGTCCATTGAATTTTAGTTATTTTGAATGATGCTTAGTTTCTTAAATAGACTAATTAAATTATATTAATAATAAACATATTTAGAAAACACAGTTTTTATGTACCACAATACTGTATGTGCTGTCTTAAAGAGACATGGTTAACCCCCCACCCCACCCCACTTCAGCTCTGAAAACAAAGAAGACACCTCTACCTGTGGGTCATTAACATATAAAAAGCCCTTCACACCTCACACCCACCCCTCCTTACAACCAGCTGTAAGGATTCCTGGAAACTTCCACCAGTTCCTACATACATCCACAAACGTAAGGTTTCTGGATGTTTCACGGGTTTACTTTGGTGTATTACCTTTCCAAGCACTCTGCCTCAAAAATCTGGCAAACCTAAAGTTTAGCAGGGATTTCCCATTCCGTATTTGTCCGTATACAGCTCTTTTCATGCAGTGTATGTGCACAATAAATTATAAACTGGCAGCTGACAGAGCTTTCTCTTCCTCACACAGAGGGCTCTGAAATTTTCTGACATGGAAGAAAAAACTAACAAAACATTTAATCAATTTAATTGATTGTAATTAACTTTGCAGCAAAATAGACCCAACGCTGCATGAGTTAACCCATTAGTGTACTGTTTTCATTTAATATAAGGTGAATCGATCTCCAAATGCAATGAAGTATAATTTTATCTATTATTATTATTATTATTATTATTATTATTATTATTATTATTATTATTATTGAATGATTTATTTAATTTGTTAAAAACATGGAGAAAACTAAAAAAATACTATGAACTGAAGAATATTCATGATGTAGTTATAAAACTATTTGACAGAGTATTATCACTTAATGACATTTTAATGACAAATTCAATTTGTATCACTAGTAAAATGGGTCAGTTATGTTGTCTTGTTTATGTCTCAAACAATGTCATATTTGCACTAAAAATGACATAATTGAACGAATGACACTTAATGAGTTGTCATAAATGTACATACAATCTCCTTCATGTTCATAGCATGTGTCATGTCATGATTATGAATGTGTCGTGTTGGTCTTATAAACGTTCCTATAAGTAAAGTTTTACCATTAAAGATACAAAATCTGTCACTGTTTACAAAAGTATAGTTCTGTACCTAAAAAGTTCAGCAAGTGCATCTGACATGTTTTCTTGTAAATTCGCATTTTATGTTTAGTTTTCTTTTTAGGTTCAGTGATTTCACTTTTTTGGCAATGAAATGGTTATTAGTCAGCTATTGATATACACAAATGTCACTTTAGTTGTTTTATTGAAATTTAACAAATTTGACTTCCTTTGCTGCAAACCTCTCTTAGTACATGCAAAAATCCACTTCTAAAAAAGCAAAAAGGTCAAATATTTGATGAATGTGGTTTAGCCTCTTTGCATCTGCATACTTACTGTATCTAAGTACCTTTTTGAAGAAAGTGCCAGTGACAGCTTTTGTATTTTTTCTAAGTTTACAATGAAATGTTTTCAGGACCATCATGAATAAGGGTGTCACGATTTCGATTTTTAGAAGACACAACCTTGAACTTCCAATTTAAATATTGGAATTGTCGATGCTGCCACGCCCCCATGCCACGTCCGGTCTGCTTACCAAGCGAAAAAAAGACACGTGTTGAGTGCTGCAAGTCAACCTCTGCTAACTTCGCTAGCTACAGCCAGTTAAAAGATAGCATGGCAGATGCAAGAGACACCATGCGAGCTGCTCTTAACCCTTTACATGGGAAACAAAAAACAGCAAGTGCCTCCCGAACTCAATCAGAGCATGTGCATGTGCACAGTATATCGGCGTATGTGACAGGACCAGTCGTTTCTCTGAACTGAGATCCGTTTAAGTTTCAGAACAACTTATTTCAGTTGCTTAAGAGATATGAAAACATTACTTATTGGGGTATAGTCTCCCAACTGACTAACATAGCAGGGCATCTCCGGGTTCAAGGTCAGATATTATATTTAATAAAAGCTTAGTCTAAAAATGGCATAGCAACCTGATAAAAAAAAGTAGAAATCAAGTATCGAATCGTGACATTAGAATCAAAAGTGTAATCGAATCGAGGATTCTTTGAGAACCGTGACATCCCTTATCATGACTCAAATTAAATTCTAGTTTTAATACGCCATAAAAGTGTCCATAGTTAAATAAACATGCATCTAAAGCAGTGTAGCATGTGGTGTCAGTGTTCAGCTGACTGCAGTCTGGTTTAGCAGAAGAGCTGCATTACTTCTGTCTGGGATGTTATAATCTATATGCCCTGCAATGCGCCTCACTGTTTCAACAGCAGTTCGGCACTGAGCTCACAGCAGGAACTCTGACGCCGGCCATTTTCTACAATTATGAAGCCCTGGCCATTCATTCTGCCCTTGTTAAAGCTTCCTCCATCCCTCTCGCTCTCTTAACATTTTTAAAACTCACGCCCTTCATTTTTGACTGTGGTGTCAGGCCACACAAACATACTGCAACCTGCACAGGACGTGAAGTTATAGCGTTAGGCGCTATTTTTATCAGAGGTTAATTTATTCATTTCCTAAGCTGTATCTGAGATTTAGTTCAGCTAACTTTAAATCCCGTTCATTTGCTTGCAGCTGGAGGAAAGACTCTTAATACCTTACAAACTGTGCTCCTTCATTATGTTTATACAGAGATTCCAGCTTGTTGTTTGATCATCTGTATGTCTCTGTAGAAGCTGGAAATATGTAACAACCCACACATAAAGTCTTGATGTCACTGAATTCGCACATGAAATAAAAATAGTAGCATCTGCAAACAAGTGACACAGGACCTTTTCTCACTTTTTCTGAAGCGTTTTTGCCATCTGGTACCAAGGTCGTTTTACATCATGTACTGTATGAAGGCAGTTCTCCTCATCTCACAGGGGTCTTAGCAAAGTAATCGCATGTGTAGTTTGTCCCAGTAACTGTGGATATATCTCAAATCTTTTATAAAACATTTTGTTTTGTAGATTGAATGAAACATGCCTTTAAACGCTAGTCCCTTTCACATGTACACTCTTTACTGGTAATTTACAGGTTATTTGTGAACAGAACCTTTCTGATAAATCAGTGCTGCCAATTTACCAGTAAGAGAGGTTGTAAGATAACCAGTAATTTACCGGTAAGCGTTATGTGTGAACAAAAAATAAAGATTACCAGCATTTAGAACGGACGATGTCAGACCGCGCTGACAGCTTCGAGCCAATCATAATGTTTTGATACAGATGACTCGTTTACACCCGCACTGTTTACGGACGTTTCCACACACACTCAGTCGAGCACACTTGAATTATAGACTTCCGGGAGACTTGCATGTCGTATACTTTAACAAACAAAGCCTTAAAACAATAGTCTCTGATCCCGTCTCTTTCTTCATTTTCTATTTTGCTAACAGGTTCCTTGTCCTCATACAGCGTTAATCTGTTGTGTTTGGTCAATGTCGTGATTTTCACCATGATGGCACCAAGCCATATCTATCTTTTTCCTAAAGATTTTTCTCGTCCCTCAGTCTCCTCTCTTTTTCTTATTCATTATCTTTCCTACTCACGCACACCTCTTTTTTGCCTTTTCTCTGTCCTCTCTCCCCTTCCCATCTTTTATTTGCCAGTTTGGCCTCCGGTGTTGCGTAGTGTGTGTGCAGGAGAACGTAGTTTGTGAATTTGCATGTATTTGCATGATGGTGAAAGCGGTGCGATAAATCATAATCTACAGAATTAAAGGCAAAGCAGTGGATCAAACCTGAAATGAGCAATGATTTAAACGCTTAATACGTGGTGATTACTTACGCTGCCTTTTTAACGCTCATAATCATCTCACTTGTGACCTCTCTCGCTACGTCTCCTCTTTGATATTTTATTGTTTTTAAACGCACAATTCTCCGTGTATTAGTATTAGAGAGCTAGGAGTTTTTTTCCGTATGTCCTTTTGGTTTCTGAAGGGTATTTGCCATGTTTGACACCTGCCTTCTCACTATCAGCAAATCTTAGCTCGGTCGAATCCGCTGTGGTCCGTCTTTGAACATCCGTACCGGGCGAACGAGAGAGGGAGAGGAATCGTCTGAGGCAGATACGGGAACGTCTGCCTTGACAGATGAGGCCTTCGGGTTCTCTTTCTCTCCACCTGTGTGTGGATAACGCTGCCTTTCGATAAGCGCGTGTGAGCTTCATCACTTCTCGCGATCGATAGCTGTGTGTTAGTCAGAAATCGATGTGTCATTTCCCTCCCTGTGTTTGACAAACACTGCTCTTTCTTGTATTTGTAAGAATCCTGTGCCAGGCTATCTCTCGTCCTGGATGAGATGTCTGTATGGTATCGGTGAGCAGCGGATTGCACATTGAGGCGAGCGCACATAAGCTATTTAAATCAAGCTTAAATAAGCGTAATAATGCTATAGTGTAGTTGCAAGGTTGTTCTGAAAACTAAGCAGGAACATTATACCTTAATAGATGCTTTGATTGCATGTTTCCTTTGTGGAGGAGGCAATTCCAGAATGCATTGCAATGCAAGATTAAATGCAATATAAATATACTTGGTGACAATATGTGTATGTATTTTGTCTTGATGGTAGCTTAGCAATATGTTAAAGGGGACATTTCACAAGACTTTTTGAGATGTCAAATAAATATTTGGTGTCCCCAGAGTAGCCTACATATGTGACGTTTTAGCTCAAAATACCATATACAGGTAGATAATTTATTATAACATGTTAAAATTGCCACTTTGTAGGTTTCTGCAAAAATGTGTTGTTTTGTGTGTCCTTTTATATGCAAATGAGCTGATCTCTGTACTAAATGGCAGTGGTGTGGTTAGATAGTGCAGATTAAGGGGTTGTATTATCCCCTTCTGACATCACAAGGGGAGTATAATTTCAATGACTTATTTTGTTTTCACATGCTTGCAGAGAATGGTCTACTAAAACTAAGTTGGGTTGTTCTTATTCATATTTTTTAGGTTGATAAAAGCACTGGGGATCCAAATATAGCACTTGGAAAAAGTTAGATTTTCATGGCTTTAAAGGGAGAGTTCAACCAAAAATGAACATTTTGTCACCATTTACTCGCCCTTAAGTTACAGAGCTGTCTACTTTTTTTGTTTTGATGAACTCGGAAGATGTTGTAACCAAATAATTTTTGAGCATCATTGACTTCCGTAGTATTTTGTTTTCCAACTATGGAAGTCAATGGTGCTCCTGCTTCCTCCTCGATTACAAATGTCAATCTTTGTGTACAGCAGAACAAATACATTTTTATACGGATTTGGATCAACTTGAGGGTGAGTTAAAATGACATTATTTTAATGTTTTTGGCTGAACAATCCCTTTAATGCCAAACTGAATTTAGTTCACTTATAGGACTTAAAGGGATAGTTCACACAAAAATACACTGTAAAAAATTTCCCTGTAAAATAACAGTAAAGAGCTGGCAGCAGAGACGCCAGCAGGATACTGTTATTTTTACGGTATTTATACGTAAAATGACTTTACGGTAGTAGTCTGTAAACCAGAAAAACTGTATTGTTCTGTATATTATTTACAGTAAAGAGCTGGCAGCAGAGACGCCAGCAGTATACCGTTATTTTTACAGTATTCATATGTAAAATTAATTTACGGTAGTAGTCTGTAAACCAGAAATACAGAATACTTCTGTAGTCACACTGTTAAATAATTTCACAGTCTAATACAGTAAAAAATAAATGCATTTTTCTATTGTTTAGGTTTAAAGTAACAACCTAAACAATATTATTGTAATTTCCAAATAATCACAGAAATATGCAGCATTTTTGAAATAACATAAATTTAGTCTCTAAAACTTCATCATTGATATTTAAAATATCAGTCTCCCATGAACTTGCCCAATGAATTCCCAGGGCTAAAGACAACTGCTTAAGATATGCATTATTGTGAATATTATGCAAAATAAGCAACAAAAACTTTCAAATCAAACACCTTTATTTCAAAGAGAAATGTCAATGTCAACATGAATACAAAAAAGGAAAGAAAATAAATCCTGTTGGACAATGTTGAAAAAGCTTTCTAGTAGTAAACAGAAACAGTAGTTTCTTGCTTTAGACTATGGCAATAAACGTACGTTCTTAAATTGCTCGTCAGAGACTGCCCCTAATCCTAACCAAATGTGAAGGGCATAACCTATAGTTTACTTTTTGAAAACATACCTAAGGCCATTTTGAAACTATTATAGTACAGTAGAACATTTTGTCAGGATGTATCAATAATAAGCATAAAAAACATTTAGGATGAAACCGTATAGGCACATGTGCCACTGCAAGCTAGACTTGCAGGTTACCTCTTAAAATTGTCCTGTGAGGTAGGTTTGTGTTTTTACATCTTAGTTCTTGTGGATCCAGAAGAGACGATCATCACTTTAGTAGCCGCTGTTCCTCTCTGCAGCATTATTCCAGTGCTGTCACTGTCAAAGAACAAAAAACAACCATACTCATAAATAAACTAAACAATCACGAATGTAAAGTATAAACTCCAAGCAAATGCTTATAAAGTTAAAAATACCAGTATAATTGTGGCAATGCCAGACTGTCAAAAAAATGAGAGAAAGATTATATACTCACCGATCTATATGAAGTTCCATTAAAAAGTCAAGGAGATTCTTCTGTAGCATGGCCACGTGTGTATTTAACTGCAGAAGACGACTTCTGGACGATCACACCTTTCTTCTTAGAGACAATCTTGTCTGATGATTTTGGCATTTGTTCCTCTCTCTTGATTTATATCAATGAAGTGCCTAAATCAAAAGCAATTAATTGTTTTTTTGTCTTTCGTCATTGCACAAATTGAGTGGATTTAATGACATAAAATGGAATTATAATAAAGTCTATACCCTGTGTGTGTGTGTGTGTGTGTGTGTGTGTGTGTGTGTGTGTGTGTGTGTGTGTGTGTGTGTGTGTGTGTGTGTGTGTGTGTAGGTGTTGAGGCTTGAAATGTACAGTACTAATTCCATTTTATGCATAAAATACAAACACATTAATTTAATTGTATATATCTATATAATGATGGCAGGGATTGAAGGGGTTTACCTCTGAATGAATTCCAGAGGGCAGGCTGTCTCATCTTGATACTGAAGGCTGAAAATGTAGTAGGTTGCAAACATAGCAGCAAGTCCAATTGCAAATGTTGGTGTGATGCCCTCAGAGCCCTTAAAGGTGATCATCCAACCTTTAATTGTGACTTGCCTTGTTGCACTTGAAACTTAACAACATGGAAATACTTGTTACCTTGTGTAAACATTTGTAAACTCAAGATGAATGGATAAAATATACAATGTGTCTATCAATGATTCTAAATTAAATGTATATTACCAGGTATCAGGCGAGAACTTGCAGGAAGACTGAGAGTTGTCTCAACGTCAGCTGCAGTGGCAGATACCTGAAGGGAACAAATACATTATCCTTACCATAATAAGATTTTTAAGAAGAAAATTTATAAAAAGGACAATAATTAGTAAACACTAGGTGGAATGTAACCAAGACGTGAACGAGGTACCTACAATCAAACTTCTAAATAGATTTGACATTCAAAATTTAAAGGGTAACAATTTTTTTTTTTAACTCCATGTTGTCACACGTAGCTTACATGCAGCTTCCTTTGAGCCAAAAAAATATTTACACCTCTCTTTTTACATATGTAGTAGTACTCCCACAAACTAGTACACACATTGCATTCACAAAGAGTCCAGAAAGACAATATTTTCACACCAATTTGGCGTTTAAAAAGAAAAATGCAAAGCCTTGACTATTCAACTTTAACCAAACTACAATTAGCTTTATTTTCTTGTTAACTGTTTGTAAAACACTTTTCATTAAAAGTCGACACAAACAAAATAAAACTCACCAAAACCATCTTGGATAGTCGATGTTCAAATAATCCTATGGTTTGGTTAAAGTAAAATTTTTAATAAGTGTTGTTTCTCAAATTCAGAAGTAGCCTACGGCTAACTTTACCAAAATTAAACAAAATACCACTCAAAAGTAATATTGTTTTGGCTATTCAAATCTAAGCCTCACTGTTCAATGACATGTTTAAATCCCTAGCAAGAGAAGCTTCTATCAGTTGATATCAAGCATTTTTGGCAATATGAATAAGATTTGAATTACCGTTTCATTTGTAGATGCAAGACCCGATGAATTTGATGAAGAACACTTGAGAATGTGCAGCACGTCATCTAAATTGTACGTCCTCTTCTGGAAAATCTCCAATCCAAATAATGGTTCCCGAAATTCCATCCAGGGGTTAATGACAAATAACTTCTGTATTTTTTTTTAAGAAAATTGACCAAAAGCAAAAGGCTAGCCTCAATTTATAAAACTAATATTGCTTCTGACCGTGCTCCAAATTCCCCAGTCAACATGCATTTTCGAGAAAATACTGTATTGTCCTGTAATTTAAAACATCAACATACTGTTGAGGGCCTCTGTCTTGTTGCTCCAATTTAAGCAGCCCACAATGCATTGCTAATTACAGTACTAAACTGTTTAACATGAAAACAGTATTTTAGTGTTGAAAATTGGCTGTAAATTTACGGCAATTGCTTACAGTGTAAATATTGATTCATCTTTTCCTCACTCTCATGTTGTTATAAACCTATATACATTTCTGATGAACACAAAAGAAGATATTTTGAGATGTTTTTGAGCACCATGGACTTCCATAGTAGTATTTTTCCTACTGTGGAAGTCAATGGTGCTTCTGTTTTCTACTGCAAATATCTTCCTTTGTATTCAGCAGAACAAAGACATTTAGACAGGTTTGTAACAATATGAGGGTGAGTAAATAATGACAAAATTTTCGTTTTTGGGTGAACTATCTCTTTAATGCCAAACTGAATTTAGTTCACTTATAGGACTTAAAGGGATAGTGCACACAAAAATAAATATTGGTTTATCTTTTCCTCACTCTCGGGTTGTTATAAACCTATATACATTTCTTTGTTCTGATGAACACAAAAGAAGACTTTTTGAGATGTTTTTGAGCACCATGGACTTCCATAGTAGTATTTTTCCTACTGTGGAAGTCAATGGTGCTTCTGTTTTCTACTACAAATATCTTCCTTTGTATTCAGCAGAACAAAGAAATTTACACAGGTTTGTAACAATATGAGGGTGAGTAAATAATGAAAAAATTTTAGTTTTTGGGTGAACTATCCCTTTATTTTTTTATTTTAGTGGGAAGCCTACTTTAAAGCTGCTTATGTTAGACTGTAAGTCAGCTCACTAGGATTTGAAATGTATGCAGTAGAAAATTCTTTCACCATCCGGTTTTCCAACGACCCTAGCACTGTTTGACATTCATTTGTCTTACAAGCAATTGTAAGCGCGCACACCAAATAAAGTTACAGTCATAGAACAAATCCTCAGTAAGATTAACTGTATTCTATAAAAACCCCATTCTCCTTAGGCATAGAGTATTGACTTGATTAAAATGGGCTAAGCCCTGGACTTACTGTTTCAGGTCGACTCTGTACTTCTAACTGTTGTTGATGTATAATGGCCTTCCCTCGGAGACGTTAATTAAAGAATGAAAGGTGGTCTAATCACAGCAGGAGATGTTCTACAAACCTTTCATGCTATTGATGCTTTCATGGTTCTCTCTCTCTCTCTCTCTCTCTCTCTCTCTCTCTCTCTCTCTCTCTCTCTCTCTCTTTCTCTCATTGATATTGAGCTGCAGAGTCCAGATGATCAGGCCCAGGGGAGGTGTAGTATTTTTATTATTGCGGTTCTGTATCAAGAGATGAAATTGTCTTGTGGGAGTAGCAGATTTGTAGCTGTTATGGAAAGTGATCTGGGCCTTCATATAGAGGTCTAAATGAATTCTTTCGTATCTACTACACTCCGTTCTATTTTAGAAACTTGAAATAAATTGTGCATATCATGCAGTGTGTTATTAGAAAGAAAGGCCAACATAGATGACATTTTCTCAGTCCTCGGTGGTATAACATCTACAATGCAATTGAGAGCCAAACACTACGTGAGAATCATAATGCGTCTTTGAGATAAAGAATGATTGCTAGTTTCGATTTTAATCAGCAACTTTGGAAGGATCTCTGAATACAAAACAGAACAAAGACAAATACAGTAAGTCACTGTAAAAATACAGTGTTGCACATACATTTTTAAGTTTAATCAACTTGAATTTACAATTCTTTTCAACTGTCTTGACTCATGAGTAGTTGCTATTAAGTAAAAAAAAATAAAGTTGAATAAACTTAAGTTATTTATTAAATAAGAAATAAAAATAAAAACATTATAATTTATTGCAACTCCTTCCTTGCCAAGAAAGTTGAAATGAGATGTAAATTCAAGTTAATTAAACTAAAAAATGTAAGTGCAACAAGGAATTTTAACATTGTGTGTGCACACTAATAAATATTTACACTGTAAAAAAAATCAGTAGAAATTGCAGCTGGGTTGCCGGTAATTTACCGTAGATTTAAATTTATGTTATTTACTGGTAACATTTTGTTCAAAGTTAAATGAACATTTAACATTTACAAGTCTTTGTCTTTACAGAGTAAAACTAAAAAAACAGCATCAAGCAAAACATTCTGGAAAACAAAATCTGAAGCAAAAAACAGAAAAAAGGTTGATGATGATTTCTGGTTCCCAGAATGCTTTGCATGAGGCTGTTATTGTATAGTTTTATTCTGTAAAGATAAAGACTTGTTAATATTTAAAATGTATTTAACTTTGAAAAAACTCTTGCCAGTAAATAACATAAATTTAAATCTACGGTAAATTACCGGCAACCCAGCTGCAATATCATTGTAATTTCTACGGATTTTTTTACAGTGTAGATTTAAGCCTTAAATTCGAAATACAACTAATTTGGCTTTCCAAGTCAGATAAACTTACTATTTAAGTAAGTTTTGTTAAATGTCTACTTTTAGACATCCTAAATAATCACAATATTCAGGCAGGAGGGACTATGGGTATTTATTTGGCAGACTTGAACGTGCTTTTAAAAAACTTTTTTAGGACTATGTGCAGTGACTATAAAACAGTTAAATAATACAAGAAAGAGACTTCCTATTCCCAAACAGTTCATTTTGTACATTAATTAATTGTGTAAAATTGTGAAAATCTTGTTCTCAAGAAATGTTAATATGACTATTTGAGGGTTAATCAAATATATTTTACTAAACCAAAAAGTTCCTATTCAGTGTAGATAGGACTTTAGTCTTGCATAACTAAAATAAATAAATCTAGTGGCACAACTTCCCTAAAGGGACTTTGGTTGTAATTAAAAATTGAAGGTAGCAAAGCACTTTTACAGTGCGTACACAACAAATAGTTGCATTATTGGAGATCATCGAGTAACAGTAGACACAGGAGTATAAATCAGCCTAGTCAGTTATGCACATATGCAATTTCACAACCACTTATTGGCCACCCCTGCTCCAGTCATATCCCATCATACCTTTCTTTTGACAACTCCATTACCTATTAACCAGCAGAAGTGAGCACTGAGCTCAGTCAGAATGGGATATTTCTGCTCCTCTCGTATCAAATGCCAACACAACCACAGCCAAACAGGGGTGGGACACATGCTGAATGATACGCATCACTGCCTAAAAACCCCATTTCGTTCCCTTGCCCTGTGGATTGAACACACGGGATGATGTGGGACAGAGAACCCATTTCAACTCCAGCTTTTTTCTGTTGTTTAATCTTTATACTGAGATGATCAAAGTCCAAACTGTTCTCTCCAAAATAATTGCAGGCGCGTCTGTGAGCGGCTTTGATTTTCAGGCCGTCTGTGTATTATAGTGTTGCTATGTTGATCACTGTCCATCATTTTGCACTAAGAGATGGTGAAGCTCTGAAGATTTGCTAAAACCACCACCACCTGAACACAAATGAGAGAGAGGTCTAAGAATAGAGGACCGAGAAATGGCTCGCAGACACGCAAAGGAGAAGTGTCTTTGGGCTAAATAAATCTGTCACTCTTTTGACCTTGAAAGAGTGGAAATGATGATGCATCTAAAGGACATGCATGCGTGTTACTATTATTATACCACACAACCCTGATATCTACAGTTTTTTAAGCTAAATCTTACATTTTTGGCCCTTTTGTTGACGGTGTAAAACCGCTGATGTGTATATATGCGCCCGCTTGCGTGAATGCAGCTCGTAATACTGTGTTGCATGTCGTGGTGCGTCAGACGCTTGATGGATGGCGGCTGCGTTAGCTGCACTTTTCTCTGCCGCCTGCAGCTGCGGAGTCCAGATGTACCTGCCGGTTTCTCCACCAGCATTTCCAAGCTCTGAAGAATTATCTGCTCTTCAGCCAGCCAATTAACCCTCTCTAAATAACACACCGACACACACACACAAGCGCAAAACAGCATACGTTACGTTTTTAACATCTGTGCATTGAATCCTTGGCTGTGATCTCATTCCCAGAACTTGGAAGCGTGCTTTTATTATGGAAGCCCAAATATATTTCATAAGCCATCCATCTTAATGGCACCTCTAATTGGGAAACTAAGACAAACTCTCTGCCGTTTGCTCTCTGACTCATCTACGCCTCAGCCGGTGACTCCGAATGCTTGCTTGGGCAGAACCGGTCAATATGGTTAGTGTTGTAAAGGCCTGTCGGTGATTGCAGCTATTTGTGTGGCATAGAAAAGAGAGAGAGAAAGAGAGATACAGACCGTCTAGTGGCTTTAAACACCCACATGTTCACTTATGATTGAATAGATCCTCTCAAACCACATGGCTCTGATGATCAGGGAATGATTGTACTGTACAGAAGATGAACTGAAGAGAAGGGCCTGTTAAAATATAAACAAGCTGCACTTATATTGATTGACTGATGTGGACATTTTTGGAATGTCCATCCCGATATCGTCATTTATTTAATGCGGCGATGGCCAATGTCGTGTTAATGTTTAGGTTGTTCAAAGGTTACAGATGCTAAGCTAAACTTTGCTCAATTTTTGTGTTTTAGGTGACCGAGTATCTGAATGGCCAGGAATCTGCCAAGAGCGCCAGAGTAAGTGTTTAACTTTTTTTTTTGTACCTAAATGTGTGGTTTCCCGGGCAGGGATTAGCTTAAACCAGGACTAGAACTTAGTTTAATTGGGAAATCACTGATTCTTGAAACTTTGGCAAAAACATGTCCCACTAAGAAAAGTGCTAATTCTGTTGGAAATTAAAACAATTTCATGAAGAAAAAGAATCAAGGTTATAATCAGGGGGTCCTTTGCACATATGTAAGGTTATTGTATAGGTTTATTTTTATTTTTTATTAATTTAATGATTATATGCTGGCCCATTGCCTACAAAATCAGCTGTCCTCGGTTAAGAGATAATAATTTCAACTTGATTAAAAAGCCAAAAGTAATAATTGAATTGAATAATATATTTACCACATGAAAGAGTACATTGTAATATGTATTAAAAACTACAAACAGTGAGTTTTGAACAATATTTACTATTATTTGGGATTGCTCAAAATGTGTCCCACATATTCGTCACCACCGTCAGATATTTTTAAAAAGCAATAAAATCAGACAATTAAAGGGTCAACTGCATTCCTGAGGACCCCATTTTCAAACCTTCAGCTCTACTGCATGCTTCAAGATCACTCAAGCTCCTGTATGTTTGCTATTTTCTCTTAAACTTCTTCATATTTTTGGACACTGCTACTGTGACAACCATAACATGTCAACACCGTCATCTTTGTAAAAAAAAAAATATTAGAGTAGATTATGAAATAAATGTATCATTTTTAAGAAGAGGTCTGAAGTAGCTAGCAACAGAGGGGAAACAAGATGGCTTATGTGAACAACTTATCTATTTTTTTTATCTATATTAGGTTTTTGTCACCACCGTCAGATGTCACCACCGTCAGGTTTTCTGTCTTTTCTGTCAGGTTTTACGTATTTTAGGAAGTTATGATTTGATATTTGTTCATCACAGTGCTCAGGATTGTTATTTTTTTGGACCAAATATTTACATAAAGTTTTAAGTATGAAGCCATTGACTTGAGTGGTATACATTTTGGAAAAATGAGGCCAATGTCACCACCGTCAGACGGAGTTTTATTTGTTTTAAATGAATATGCTTACAATATGTTTCTTTATTGCTGTTGAGTTATTAAATTAATAGTCTCTATTAATACAAAAATATCTTTATTAAATAAAAATATCATTACTTTTTCTGTTTAGGCTTAAAGTAAATGTTGTATGAATAATAACTGGAAAAACGCCTACCGTATTTTATGAAAAAAATACGAACAGAGGAGGTTGCACCAGTATTGCTGAACAGCCAAGACCTTGGTCAATAATGATATACCTTCAAATTTTGTAATTTAACTAACTTTTTTCAAAATTTAAACCTGTTTTATCCAAATTCCCAAGAATCACTGGAATATAACTAGTTTGAACAAACATGCCTTAGTAAAAACATTACTTGTGTGCATTTTTGAAGCAAAACAAAGTGTACTGATATAGTTTAAGATATGTCAGTGCAAGTTGTTTTCAATTCGGAAAGCTCTTACATTTGTTTTAGGCTATGTCGCGGAAAGAGTTAATGCACAGTCAGTCAGAGCCCATGGTGTAGTGGGCAGCGCCTGCCATGAAGAGCTGTGTCTGGAAAAGGAATAGGACTTTGGGTGCACGTGTGGACCAACTCCACTTCACTTCTGTAACCGCCCCAGGTTCTCCTATTGAAAAAGAACTAAACACTCTCGGTTGCTGCGTACTGTGTGAAACGTCCGTAAGGCAGACTTTTACCAAATAAATAAATAAACGGATGAAATACTTGAAATTAAAATTTCATAATGTGATCGGAAAGAGATTTATGAGAGACGTTAAACTAGCACAGTGTGTAAGATTGCTTGTCAAGGACAGCAGGTGAAATATATACAGTAGTTTAGCAGTTGTTGTACAAACATGCCGTGATTGACTTCATCGCATTACAGAGAGCAGTGTAATAATTTTCTGTAATGATCGCTAAACTGTTTAATTGATTGTTGTTCCAGACACAGCTGTGCTAATCTCTTAACACCCCATGACTTCTTTCTTTACGCATAATAAAATCATTTCAGGACTCTTTATGTGTTTATTTGATAAGTAGCCATTATAATAAACAAAATAATGTACAGTCAGCTTGTCATTAAATCCAATGCTTTGCAATATTCCTCTCTTAATGCTTGTAGGATAAATAGACAAGCATGTGAAGTCATTATTGCCACTGCTGGCACTGTCAATACTCCGTTTTCAGAACTGGCTCTCAGATCTGTACCTGAAACATCGCCTTTCACGTTGTGTGTCCTGTCCTGACGCTTTAGGATTAAACATTACTCTGTATCACAGGCCAATGGATGTTTAACAAGACTCAAGCAGAACAGAGAACCATGCCAACCCAAGAGCTTGATGATGATGTCCCCGCTAACTACAGCGCTAATTATCATAGCCGCTAATTAGCTGTGATTCACTCCTGAGTTAACAACCGAACTCGCATACACGCTCACAGATGACAGAAATGAAGAAAAGCCTCGCGCGGCATACGGAATGATTTCGCTGCTTCTCTAAGAATTGCTGAACCTCGAATGATCCACCATTGCATAAATGGGACAAAATCTAGATTCAGTGCTTTATGTGGCAAAACCAATGTCAAAAAGCATTGAAATTTGTCATGGGTAAAGTCTTCATACATGAGTGCATCTGAAGCGAGCGTAGTTAAAGAGGAGCGTAAACGACCGTTCGCCTCGTTATTACCGAGGTGTGATGATGTTACAGACCAGCTCGTGTTTTAATGGTCTGTCGACACATCGGCCATCTGCGCCTTAGTCTCACAGATACATGGCCAGAAATGCTTATCGGGATTTAATGATGGTTAATCGATGCTGTCGTACAGCTGAAATTTTTCCATTGCTTGTTGACAATTTTAGGTTTTCTAATGGCCTGCTTTTTTTTCATTTCATCAGAGTTTTGTTGCCACTCCTTCAGGCTGGCACAAAATTTTTATATAAGGGATGCCTAGATATATCGGCCTATAATCGGTATCACCCCCAAAAAAGTCTCACTGTCAGACAGTCACAAATTTGGGGGGGGGGGGTAAACCAGTATATCGGCCCATAATTGTATCGGCAAAAAAAGCTATTAACTCTTTCACCGTCAGCGTTTTTAAAAAAAGTTGCCAGCCAGCGCCAGCGTTTTTCATGATTTTCACCAAAGTTTGATGCCTTCCAGAAAATGTTCTTCTATAAATATATAAACATACAATATACCAAATGAAAGAACAGACCCTCTGCTTTCAAACAAAAAAAAGTTTCATCCTACCTTTAGTGGTTCTTTTGCAATCAGCTTTTGAATATGGGTAGGTTTCTGCAAAAACACCATATTTTAAGCAAAAAGCAGAGATAATTCCATTTTTATGACGGACTTTTCATAGAGATCCCATTCAGAGCGATCTTTAAAACAGACACGGACATGCAGCAGCTTGCCATAGGGCAATACTTCCGGTTTTAAAAAGTTGTGGAAGGCCACCTGGTGGATAATAGTGGTATTGCGGAAAGACGGAAAATCTCGTCATTGGCGGGGAAGCGTTTTCTCTTAATTGACGAGATATCTCGTCAATGGCGGGGAAAGAGTTAAGGGACACTCTACTTTTTTGAAAATATGCTCATTTTCCAGCTCCCCTAGAGTTAAACATTTGATTTTTACCGTTTTGGAATCCAGTCAGCTGATCTCCAGGTCTGGCTGTACAACTTTTAGCATAGCTTAGCATAATCCATTGAATCTGATTAGACCATTAGTATCGCGCCTGAAAAAAATAACCAAAGAGTTTCAACATTTTTCCTATTTAAAAGTGATATTACGCACTGCCAGAAAATAGTCCCCTAGTTTACGTTCAATAGCAGGGGACTATTTTCAGGTGCTGTGTAATATCACTACGCCTGCTGCAGCCATGTTACATCAGCAAAGTCTTTGATTATTACGCCAGAATGAGAGTTTAGTTACTAGCCATAATCGCCTAGAAAATTGCAACTTTTAATTTTCAATCGGTCTTAGTACACAATGTAACTACAGAAGAGTCAAGTTTTAAATAGAAAAAATATCGAAACTCTTTGGTTAATTTTGAGCGTGATGCTAATGGTCTAAACAGATTCAATGGATTATGCTAAGCTATGCTAAAAGTGGTAGCGTCAGACCCCGGAGATCAGCTGAATGGATTTCAAAATGGTAAAAATCTAAATGAGTATATTTTCAAAAAAGTGGAGTGTCCCTTTAAGGCCGTCACTATGTTTTTTATTAGGGATGTACCGATACATCGGCCTAAAATTGGTATCTGCAAAAAAGCAATTTGTCCCACTATTAGACATCTCCTTAATACTGTCACTTTATTTGTTTATTAGAGATGCACCGATATATCGGCCTATAATCGTTACACAAAAAGCTATTTTTCCCACTGTTGGACATCAGCCGATTGTTTAAAAGCAGCCAATGATATGGCAGATATGGTAATCAAAACGGGAGGAAACTCATTCTTTGTGATTTATTTTAAATTCACAGACTCACAATAACAATAATATTGGAATTTGTACTTACTGTGCATTTTTAGGATTTCAGAATGAGTAAAAAGCAAAACTATCGGTTTCTATCAGTATCGGTAGATGACTCTTAACTCTTTCACCGCCAGCGTTTTTAAAAAAAGTTGCCAGCCAGCGCCAGCGTTTTTAATGATTTTCACAAAAATGTAATGCCTTCCAGAAACTGTTCTTCTTCAAATATATAAACATACAATATACCAAATGAAAGAACAGACCCTCTGCTTTCAAAAAAAAAAAAAAAAAAAAAAAAACGTTTCATCCTACCTTTTGTAGTTCTTTTGTAATCAGCTTTCTGCAAAAACACCACATTTTGAGCAAAAAGCAGAGATAATTCCATTTTTGTGACGGACTTTTCATAGAGATCCCATTCAGAGCGATCTTTAAAACAGACACGGACATGCAGCCGCTTGCCATAGGGCAATACTTCCGGTTTTAAAAAGTTGCGCTAGTGGATAAAAGCGGTATTGCGGAAAGACGGAAAATCTCATCATTGGCGGGGAAGCGTTTTCTCTTGATTGACGAGATATCTCGTCAATGGCGGGGAAAGAGTTAAGTAATCAAATAGAAGTATCTGCACAGAAATGTTGTATCTGTCCGGCCCTTTTTTAAAATTCAACATATGTATAGTATTTAGAAAAAATAGTTCACCCAAATATGAAAATTATCACACAACTAACTTTCTTTGTTAAACACACATGAAAGATTTAACAATAAAATGCCATTGTGTTATCTTCATGGCACAACATGGCAAAATTCCTAAAAGCGCATACATTCATCATTATAATAATCCATACTTATGTCATACTTATTTTATTTAATAGTTCTCTTACACTTAAAACACAATTTATTAAGTCTGTGACTACGCTAATAAAAATGGCTTCAAAAAAGCCAAAGTAGGATTAACAATGGCATGTCACAGAGCAACATACGGACCAGCAGTCAAACTAAGCAATGTAAACTGTGAAGCGCCATTTAAATACCAAACTTGCTGTTTTCTTTTTTTTTTGAGTCAGCACCAAAATGAACTGTTGTGTAATTCTGTGTATGCTGAAAGAATTTAAAATTGACTCCTTTTTCGGTTTGTTTTTAGCTCAACATTTGGCGTTACGGTGACTTCCGTGGTGATGACGCAGATGAATTTGGGTTCAGACGTTAGGTCGCCATTCCAAAGACCTTGTGGAGGACAAGATGCAGAGATTTGCAGAAAACACAAAAGTCTTGAAAAATTTGCAACAAACAGTACATCAGTATGATCTTATTTTTGTCTAATGGTAAACACTTGCCTCTCTCCATTGTTTTTTTGTTTTTGTTTGTTTTTTAAATACTCATGCATAACCTCTCTTCCGCCCAAGGACTTTGTTACTTTTCATTTTCAATTTTTTTAAAGAAAGCAAGCAGGCTACAGATAAACCCGCCTGTAGCTGCTTCAGATAGGACCAACTATGTCATTTAATCTTAAATTTTCACATCATAGCCAATAATTTTTTCAACGTATATTTTTAGCTAATCACCAGCTGTCGAACCCACCATAGCAGATCTCTTCTGCCCGATCAGATTGATATGTTTTGGGGTTTGACTTTTAAAGATATGAGGGCGATGAATAAAGCAACCATGAACTCAACAGCTTATTGAGAAACGCGTCCTTGGTCAAGAGATATGATTATGTATTTAAATATATATACATGGCTAAAGCTAGATGACAAACTAATCAAGTGAACTTGCTGGGAGTATTTTTGTCTCTGATGTGATCCTAGTGCCCAGTGGCATTTTTGACATTTGTACAGGATGTGCGTTTTCTCTGTTTCTATGGCAAACGAAAAGCTTGCAGACACCTCCCTCGACCTCCTCTGTGAGGTTTACTTAACGGTCATCATTTCTTTTTCATGCTCTTGCCTGTTATTACAGAAACAGTGTTTCAATGTGTTTCCTTCTGAGGTAGAGCCTGTCATTGTATTTAAATCTGATAAATAAAAATGAGCAAAGTGTCATGTTGTATGGCTGGTTTTAAGAGCATGTGGTGGTGTTGAGTTTCTCTCTTGGTCAATCTACAGCAGTTTTGTGGTGTTTATAGACATTTATTATACAGCTCTTTGGAATGCTTGATTCTGATTGGCCAGTAGTGACATTTGCATGTTTCTTATTCCTAGATAACAACCACTCAAAACTAATAGCACACGGTAAACCACATGTTGCAAATCATTTTGACAGGTACAGTTTAATATTGCACAATATAAATATGTATTTTAATAACATATGTGACATTACATTCATGACATTTGAAAGTTTGGTCTCATCTTAAAACCGAAAGTTTACAGGTTTTCCTTGCAGAAGGTTTGGATTCCTTAAAAATGAATTCGTTAAATCAATATTAAATGTTCCTTACCTTAATGTATAGGCAGCCGTTTGTTATTGCAGAAATAAGTCCCCGACAGTGATCAGGACCTGACACAAAGCATAATAAAGTTCTTATCGTGGATGCTGATTGGTCAGAACATCATTACAGCCATGCTAACATAGTAAATACAGTAATAGCTATAATGAGGAGCACTTGTTTGGCTGTGTTTATTACCATGGAGCATATATAACTGTTTGCCAAGCCCACTAACAGTGGGTGCATTAAAAATAAATGACTGCCGATGAATGTTTCTTATTAGCCGTGAACCGTTTGCCATTATTTTTATTGAAAATCTATAACTTGTTCCTGTGGCAGTCAACGTGTAACTTATAGAAACTATTAACTGATTAACTATGTTATATTGTACTCTAATTTGGCCAATGTTAAAGGGTTAGTTTACCCAAAAATAAAAACCAACCCTGTGGTAAGAAAGCCTTGCTTATCTAGTTACAATAGGATTGATTATAACCTTCAAAAGGGCTATAAAATAACGCAACTCATGCTGTCTATTCCAATTGCCGTGATGGTATGAATGGTTTTGGTAAAAACAAATAAATATATATATATATATATATATATATAATTCATTGTTTTATTCGTTGAGTCTTGACTTTATTGTGAGAATTTATGCAAACAATGTCAATGTCACAGTTCAGGCACAGAGAATTTGTGCAAATAAGACTTTCATCAAATGATTTTATTGTTGTATTTTTCTCCAAACCTGTTCTTATGCCTTCTGGACCCTTGAAATTTACGGCATGGGTCATATATGGAGTTATTTCATAATGCTGAGGTGTTACAATCCACTCCAGCTTGAAACAGAAAATCCAAAACGACATTTTAAAACATCTCTGTTTTGGTTTCATAACAAGAGGATGAGTTATCATTATATAATAATTCTGGACTTAACCCTTTCATTTTGAACCCTGGGGCAATTGTTAACCTTGAATTGGGACCGTATCACCAAAAAAAAAAACGGATGACTTTGGTTAAAGAAAAAACATTTGAGGAGTTTAGATGCAAAACCCTCTCGGTTAAACGTGTATCTGACATGTTTTCTTGTAAATGAGCATTTTTTTATTATGTTTATGTCGATTATTTCGCTTTAATGCAAATGAAAAGGTTATTAGTCAGTAATTGAAATGTCTTATTTTCACAAATGTCAATTTGGTCAGTTCATTTGTAATTAACCTCCTAATAGGTGAGCTTTGGTGTTTCTTTTTTCAGATTTCTTCCAGCTTTTTGTGGTTGGGAAGAACCAATAAATATAACAACCAAATAGTTTTCTTTGAACATGAAGCAGTGTAATTGTCCATGTTTGTGTACTACAGGTTCCAGTTACACAGAATTAAGTATTATGGCGCAAGCAACAAAAAAATGTAATGTCCATGTATGTAACTGTCATTTGCTGCAAAACCCTCTAAGTCCATGCAAGCTTTTTGGCAAAAACCTCCACTTCTTAATCTTAAAAAAAAAATTCTTTATACAAGACTGTAAACAGTTGCAAAATTGATAAAAATGTAACTAGAAACACTACTAACTTAACAACACATTAGGAGGCGCTGTGATGCATGTAACTGCTATATTGGGGTTGTATGCAGGTCCAAGTACTCAAAACTGACCCAAGTTTGAATATTATCCATGGTCGTTTCACATTCATCTTGGGGGACTTTGTTGAAAAATTGACATAGCATTTACAGTAACTTGTGTTTTTGGATGAAAGGTACTTGATGAATGTATAATACGTGTCAAGAGCATTCGGTCAATATCGTTATATCTGAGCTCCTCATTTGTGTCCCTAATATTTGATGTAGTTATTCGGTGTGAATTGTTAACTGTGTATAACATGAATATACTCACTGCTAAAAGGTCTTTTGCCATGATGGGTATATTCACCATACACTACAAACATTATTGCCTAATGCATTTTAAGGAACAGTGCAGAATCTGGCATTTTATATTTGCCATCTGTCTAGACAGAAACACGATGAAAAGACGATATTTATTAAATGTAAGAAAAAACATCCTTGGACTTTATAAGGCCAGTGCTTTCCTTTCTCTCTCTCAAAGGATTTTGGAGCTAAAATGAAATTCTTCAAATATTAAAAAAACGTTTGATTTTAGAATATTAAAACACTCGGTTTGCTGGTTTCTTAGTAAAGCCTCAGTGAGTGAATTCAGGTTTGCTTGAGAAATCACTTGAGTTTAAAGTTTTATCTGAATGACCCACATCAAAACCCATCATTGCTTCTGTACTCTCAGCCCTAATGATCCATAATCTCTCTGGTCTCACCTAAGGCAACCCAAGTTATTTATTAACTTGATGAAAAAAGACTTTGTTCTCATATGATTACAGCACACTATACATAATGTGATGATAGTTTAGTATATAAAGTTTAAAATCTCATATTTCTGCCTCATTGCTGCATTTATTTAGTGTTTCAAAATTATTACAAACTAATTGTAAGTCACATTGCAAGAAATAACTAATTTCGGGTTTATGAGCTTTTACTGTCCATTTTGTGTGAAAACCTTACATTAATAGCCTAACATCATCACTGACCCATCATTGACCTTACTGCACATAATATAAGAAATCAATGAGACGTACTATACTGTATATTATTTGAAAGCTGTAACAATCTGTTAAACAAAGACATGTTTTTCAGATTAACATCTAGAAAGGGGTCATCGGCTAGTATGCAGTCCACATTGGAGCCTTGTTGATCAAAACAGGTCCACCATTGACCTCTCCTTATTCCTTTCCCTCTTATCTATATATTTAATAAAAAAAGCAAACCCTGCTCTAAAATATGAGTGAATATATTGATACAGTGCAGTTATGTGACTTTTCCATGAGTAACAGCAGTTTCGATGATGATGCTGCTATAACCGTATTAAACTACGAATCATTTATTTATTAATAAAGAAATGCAATGAACCTTGATCGGGTGCAGAGAGAGAACCCCTCCGTGTTTTCTCTCCAGATGATATGATCTGAATGGTGTTAACTATGGAAGAGAAGTGCGTAACCTTTGTCGGCTGAAACTAACAAGCTGTTAGTGGCAATGAAACCACAAACGGCTGCCAAAAAACACCACTGCTGCCATTTACCTCCATAATGACTCCATTTGCCTGAAGCTTTCACCCAAAAAAGCTCCTGTAAATTGTGAGTTTAGGTTAATTTGACAAAAATAATTTTGACTTGAAGACAGAGGAAACCTGCACACTAGGGTTAATTGATCACATTTTTTCCAAGCTTAATGACTACCATTATTTTTGTATAATCTTTGATAAGTGATGCATCATTTGTAAAAGTGTAAAATAGGCCAAAAAAGGTTTACCAATAATATAACTGCTGTCTAATTAGCCTTTCTTTATGAGATTTTATTACATAAAAATTTCATAGGTTCCTGGGTATGGTTCTTTTAAAACTAATTATATGTAAAACACCCTTATAAACATGCCTTAGTAAAAAATGTTACTGGTGTGTATCTTGAGACAAATCAACGGCACTGACATATTTTAAGATCTGTCATTGCAAGTTATTTTCAATGAAACAGCGCAAACGTTTCTTATGCTACGTACACACCAAACGCATAACATTGCGTTGCTCGCTCTAGATTACTCATAGGAAACATTTTTAGTCATGCATTTTTTTTCGCTTGAGTTGAATTTTTTTAACTTGTGCGAAGGCACGTTTGAGGTGAATATTTTAAGCTTACGTAATTTAAAACAACGCTAACTTACCTTTAAAATAGCTGAAGACGGCGTGTACGAACATTAAACTTCCTTAAAACAGTGTCCTGTAGATTTGTAAATTCCACCTCGACCTCTAATCTCTGAGTTTGAGCCAGTCTGTGTTTGCATGAAGTCAGATGAAGCAGGCGGTGCTGGTTCGTTCTAAATGTTCTAATATCCATATTTTACACGATTCATAAAATGCCGCGAAAAAACACGTTGCTAGTATCAAGTCACAAATATGCTAAAGCCTAATGACGCATGAGACCCGGCAATACAACCAATCAGAGAAACTGGTCTATTTTAATAAAAGAAAACATATATCAAGTATTTTTTCCTCATTTGATTACATTAAATGTCATGAAACATTTAATGTTTAATTTATTTTAATTATTCTTGATATATATTAAATTAATAAAAAACTTTGTAGGGGAGGCACAACAACCTGTTTGGGGGGGCACTGCCCGCGAATGCCCCCCCTTGACGCCGGCCCTGCTTTGTTTGTAATCTACTTGCGCAAATCATTGAACTTGCATTGAACCTTACTAAAAAACAATACTGGAATTGAATTGGTCAATCGAGATCTGATTGGATCATTTGAAGTTGGGTCGTGTTGCTAATTGCAGCGCTTTTCCCCGACCCCGCCCGAAAGTAAAGAGAGATCTTTTGAGGAAGGGAGGAGATTTTGCGTTTTTGATTACAGATTATGAGAGTTTATGATTTTTTTTTAAATAATGAAGCTTACAGTTAAGTCTTTTGTAAAAAAAAATACCACAATATTCCAAAACAAATTACAGTTTTTCATTTTATTTTCATGGCGGCTAGATATGTCAGTGTAAGGTGTAAATTATGGCAGCATTTTAATCTAGGACTAGGATAAGACCTGTCTGGGAAACCGCCCCACATGGTACAGCAATATAAGTTATGTATGCAGCCTGCTTGGGTTTGGAACAAGTGTTTAACCATGCCAATCTCAATGTTTTCTGTAAACTAACACTGAGTGAGCTCATTTTCTCTTGAGATCTGTTACCTAGAATTCTAATCTCTCACTGTCATGTTACGGTATCCGAGTGGAAGGACAACTACGTGGCCTGACTTAATAGCCTTGTCTCATTTCTTAAAACCATTAGTTGATAAGATGAACGGCAGAATGAATCTGTGACACCTCTTTTAAATGATCAGATTAAGTGTTCACAGTTGTGCTCACCGAAGAGGAGAGTGTCTCCGTAGCAACGCAATGCAGCGCAGCAGATGTGAGCTACAGGTTTCCGATAACTCTTCTGTTGCTACGGTAACATCAGGTGATTCTATAATTATCCTTGTTTTAGCGGTCGTCTCCGAAACCACGCCCCTCTCAGCTGGACCATACCTGACAGGCCAAGATTGACAAACTACAGTCCAATCTGCATGTCTCTCTTGGTATTCACGTTCTCGCTCCCTTTCTGTATGCATGCAGGGTGATGGCAGTTTAATATCAAACGCATCAGAGCTTTGAATTAAACTGATCATCTTCTGTGTTTATCCACACATCTTCTGACTACAGGCCCTGATTAATAACCTGAGGGCTTGGGGGAGGAAAGAATCAATGGAGCCTAGTTTATTATTCTTTTTAACACACACCCTAAAACTCAACACACTTTGTCTACATTCATGTTTGCCCACTTTCAAACTAGCCCAAAAACTAACAGCAAATTCTGTCATTGATTTCTTTGTATTTATTTACCTTGTTCCAAAACCTGTTTGGCCGACCACTGGTTTCCATATAATGGAAGTGGATGGGAAGCTACCAAACACTGGAAAAACGTAATACATGTAGTTCACATGACTGAATCTATATGATAGCAATGTTACACTCTTCAAAATAAAGTTGCTTAAAAGGTTTACCTCGCGTGTAATATTGTTAACATCCCACAAACTATGCTGATAGCTTACAAGACATTTACAGCGAGTATTGTTTATTTGGCTAAAGATCCACTGATATCTGATAGGTAATCTCCTTAAAAGACAGGCTGATGCTGATGTTAACCATATTTATTTAACGTGTTTGTGACATTAAACCCCGTCCTTCCGTGCGCCCCTTGCCATTTGTTGCGCATTTATTAGCCTTTATGTGATTGATTGAATTTTTTTATTTGCGATAATCTCCTAAAACTGCCTGTAGGTTGGCTGAATAGAAATGACTCTGTGGAGCGCATCTAATTGCCCTAATTAGCATATGCAGATGTGTCTGTTATCTTGTGTACAGAGTGTTGCTTATGGTAAACACCGAACTAATCACTTTAACGAATTTAGCCGTTTAAATGCTGGTAATTGTGCATTGTTTAAACAGATGGGCTCAGTTTTCGTAAGCATTCAGACAGGAAGTGGTGAGATGAGTGCTCTCCAATCAGTTAGTCTTTCTTCTTTTTCCCATCATTGACACACAGGGAAGCCCTACAATTACCCCGGTTTACACCGACTGTATCCCCTTCCGAAAGAATAGACGTAAATGAACTCTTCACATTTTACACAGATGTGTCAAAAGCTGCCAGCAAGTGTGTCTTATACAGTACTATGCAAGAGTCTTCCATTAGATTTGTTGTTTTTGCAATGTTATAGTCATCATATATAATTATTTATCAGTCTCTTTATTATAATACAACCAGGAAATACAGGAAATGTGTATGTAGTATTAAAAACAGTATAAAAGTATAAGCTGAAGTGTCAAGTATTTAGGATAAACTCCACTTGAGCAATAGCAGGCAGCTGCAGGATCTCTTAAACCTAAATAAAAATAAATCCTAATTCTAATTCTAATCGAATGACTTCAGGACTTTCTTCTTCTCAAAAAAGCTCAAGATGTGTTTAGTGCCAAGAGAGGTCACACTAAATACTGACCTATTCCTGAAAAATACATTTAGTTTTGAAAATTGTTTTGTTTTTAATTTTTTGTACATATTTCCTGTATTTTCTGTTTGTATCTTAAAAAAGAATGAAAAATAAATATGGATGGACATTAAAACTTTGCTGAAACAACAAAGCTGCTGATGGTGGCCTAAGACTGTATATCTTAATGTATTGCATAAAATATTAAACATGCAAATAATTTTTTCTTATCATCCTTTGTGACCCTGGACCACAAAACCAGTCATAAGGGTCAATTTAGTTTTTTTTTTTTTTTTTAGATTGGACTATTTGAAATTTTTTTAACATATTACTAATAATGAACACATTTATATTTATTATATATTTTGAATTATTTTTTTATACTTTTGACCCATACAATATATTATTAGCTATTGCAACAAATGTTCTCGTGCACCTTATGACTGGTCCCGGGTCACATTTGGTCTGGGTGTTGTCTGGTGCCATTGTTAAATGCATTAAAATGTTTAACACTCAAGTCTGTGTTCAAGGTAATTCAGTCTTCAAAAATGCAGTCTCAGTGATCTGCATGATATATTGGAGGTTTTTCCTCTTGTTAACAAACATTACATATTTCCTTGAATATTATTTTAAATTATTGTCATCATTTAGGTTTTTTCTATGTCCTCAGTTCCACATTTCATCCTGTTTGTGTTGTGCAATATCCCTTTAACTAAAGGCAGGTCCTTAATGACATCATCCCACAGGAAGTGACATCACTGGATACAGCAAGAACTGACGGAGGAGTGATCATGGGTGCTTCTCAATTCTTATTTGTGCAACCTCGTTTCTTTTCCTTGTGAGGACGGAGAAGCAGCAGCATTAAGTGAAATAGGATCCTCATATCTCAACTCTCTGTATAAAGTTTATTCTCTATTATTCAATTATCAAGTATAACATAACCCCCAATGTTAAATACATGAGTTACAGTTTATATGCTTACTACATTAAAATAAAGACATTCTTAAAAGTACTGTAGAATTATAGATATTAAATATACTGTCTGAAACGGGTCTACATTGACAATAATGAATCATTCATACCAAGATTAGTTGATAAACACTTCTGGGTCGTAGGACATAGGAGCGAGAAGACTAGGAAGCCTATTGAGAAGCTTCCCTTAAATTGCTCTCACGGTACTGTGATGTCATCTGCCTGTCGGTTCTTGCGCCACTGCATGAAGTCGATCAGGCCTAGTAGTAATGGTTTTAGATCAGTGAGGTGTTTTTTTGGGGGGTATTGAATTTTCACTTTCTGAATAATAACACAGGTGAGTGATTCTCCAGATTTAGGTGTCCAACATCAGAATTTTTTTTTTTTTTTGCACATATAAGATTAAGGTCTGAACTTACTATAACCATTATTTTTAGAGAATTTTAAAAATGTTTCCTATTGAATTATTGACATTTTTTTAGATTATCATCAAAAATTATCATTACCGCAACATGATATTAAATATATCCATTTACAAACTCTTGTTTCGGTAATGAGAACTAAAAAGTTGAATAGGTACTATGACAAAATTTCAACTTTTATCTGGAGAGAAAAAATAAGAACTGCTTACCTGGTAGCCATCTTGAGTGTCACAATCCATTATGTCCCTTCCAACATTTTTTTTTTAAAAATGTTAGTTCCTTGAGGGCTTAAACAATGATTGAAAATTGTTGCGGAGGATGAGAAAATTTACCAATGATCACCAAATACCACATGTTTCTTTACTGTAAATGTTTATAGTATAACATGCACTGAAGCTTTTTATTTTTTTAGATTTTTAAATTATAATTATTTCCATGTCAAAGAACCCAAATCCAGTCATTGACACGTTGCGGTAATGAAGATTTTCCCCTTAAATGTGGAAAAAACAACAAAATTGGTTTGTATGATGTCATTTGAAATAATGTAAAAATTGATGTTTGTAACTGTATGCTTCTTATTTTGATACTCTTTTTTTTTTTTTTCAAAATGACACCTCATAAGTCTAATTTTGCCAGAATCACCCAGGCGCATTCCTTTATATTCTCTTGACTTATGTGACATCACTTGCTTAAAAATAAAATCAAACTTTCAAAAACTATGGACCGAGATGATCCAATGCTCCTGAGGCTCAAGAACAATATGGTTGTCATGTATTAACATCACCCGATGCTTCAGGGGATAGAGAGGAAATCCAAAAGTACTGTAGCCCAGAGCCTGTCATAATGTTTTCAAGACAAAAACTAAAACGGTTACTAGTACGTGTGCGAGTACTCGTCAGTTATTTCACCAAAGGTATCCACAGTTTCGTCATGTCTCCCGAGAGCCCTTAGGTCATACAAACTCCTACACCGTTGACTGCCTCCATCGAAACATTTATGTAACTTCAGGTAATCACAGCTGTTAGATGAAATCACTGCGGGCTAGTGTGGGTTTGAAACTCCATATAAATATAGACGAAACCGCACAACTGCCTTGCTGAGCTAAGAGCAAAACTGAACCTATAGCCATATCTAGAATATCATTACCTGTCTTCACAGGTTTAAACTGATAAATTACATTTATCATCCAAGGGGAAACGGATGCTCCTCGGATGCTTCAGGATGTACTGCATTGAGATATTTTGATTGCAGCTTTTGGAGATCCACCATCAAGAATCATTCGTTTTTCAAACCCGCTTGCCTGTTACAGCTGATTTGAGCATTTAAGGCCACTGGGAGAATAAATACAGGACAATCAATAAAGATTATATAAAGTGTTAGTATTTGAAACATACATGTGTCCTTGAGCACAGATGCTTGCATGTGTCATGAAAAAAACTGATATGATCATTTACACCCCGACATACAAGTTTTTTGTGTGTTTGTTTTATTTAATTTAGTTTATTTATACATCACTGTACCCAGTGTTGCTGTAGGGCTGTCTAACAAAAGCAGTTTGTCTTCATTGCAGATGGAAGTGATTCCCATGTGTGCGTTTAAGAGCAAGCTTATTGCTTCCCTTCGCAGTAGGCTTGTACCTCCTCCAGGATATCCTGTAGATTTGCATACCTGAATCCTTAATTTTTTATTATTTTCTCAATTTCTTCTTGTACTGCACCTGTAGATAGTTCACCTGAAGGGTTTTTGCCTTCTTACCACACCATCGCCAAGTTTTGCATTCTAACAACAGTTGTGGGTTGCTGTATTATCATTTGCATGTGAATTATTAAAAACATTTATTTTCTTCACAAACAAATATCCAACAGAATGTAATGCTAAGTTAATGTATTATATCATGTCTTCCCTTTTTTATTTAAGCTGAAGGGTAATGCTTTAAAAGAAAATGTCAGTCTGCGTCATTTTGTGGCAAAAGATAACTTCTCATCACCATGGTTACCCCAAGACAACTGCAATGAAAGGATTCTGTCTAGCTCTGTATGTATTTTTATCCCGTCTATGAAACGTTTGTGTTTAACCGAACATTCCCTGCTTATGGTGGCTGAGTTCAGAAGAGCCAAATTATCAAGCTAAGTATGGGTCCAAGAGCACTTCATGTCCAAAACAAACAATTTGGCGCAGACACAGTTGGCTTTGTCCCAAAAATCAAGCAGCTGTTGAGGTGCATGATCAATGAAAAAAGCCAGAACATCTCCAACACATGGTAGTCGTCCACTCCAAAGCTCCTTGACATCAATGGGACCTATAAGGCACCTTCGAAATGTCCACTTCTTAGCTTTACAAGTAGCGTGTGCAATTTCAAGAGGCTCTCTGTAATATCTGAGCATTAGTCTGAGAATCCCATTTCAGGAAAGAGCATTCAGGTTAAATTTTCATAGATTTTGTTAAAGAAAGTCTTCTTGGTTCTGTTGGATCAGTGAAAGATGATGAACATTACTGAGTTTAATGTGTTACATAAATATATACGTCTAAACCTTATTGTCACATCAGTTGTCACATCATCTCATTGCATCTCATCTTGGATGGTTCAAATGATGTTCTTTGAGGGTATTTAGGAAAGTTAAAAACTTTGTCATTTAGATTCAAAATGAAAAAAAACAAACCCTGCCCTAGAAACAATGTTCATGTTCTTTGTTTTTACAGTTTCAAGTCTTGCTCTTCATAGTTAGGAAAAGGGCAAAGGTTGTGATGTGGTGCTTAGATCAACTATTTGGTCATTTCAAATGGAGTAAAACAATTTGGTTTTCTAACATAACCTTTGCTCCCTGTTCTTTGGTAGCTCACCCTTGGTAGTTTTGAAATCACAGGTTCACGTTTAGCTCTATTTATAGATAAGAGATGCAGAAGTCATGTGATTTCACTTAGTCTAAAATAGTTTAGTTTACTAAAGCAATGTTTCAGTTGTTTTCTATGGCTTATCGTGTAAGAATGCAACACGGTAGCTTTGAAATTGCAGGTTCAAGTCTAGCTTTTTCTTAGTTGAGAGAGGGAAAAGTCATGTGATTTTATAATTGACAATAATTTTGTCATTTCATCTGGTCTAAAACGGTTTAGTTTTCGACCCAACATTTACTAGTTTTCTGGTGGCTCGCTGCGTACTTAATAGTTTTGAAATTGCAGGTTCGAGTTTCACTCTTTTCATAGATGAGTCATGTGATTTTATGATTATGATTATAAATCATGTAATTTCTAATAAAGATTATTATTTGATCATTAATTTTTTTTTTTCTACATTGGATCTTTGTTTTCCAGTAGCTCATGTATAAGAACGCTGCCTGAAAGATTTAAAAATGCAGTCTAGGTTTTATCACAGTTATGAGACAAAATTCTTCTGAATTCAAGATTTTCCAGTGGTTAACTGTGTAAGGATGATTTCTAGTAGTTTTGAAAATGGTGCTTCAAACCTAGCTTTTTTCGTAGTTGGGAAAAGCAACACTCAAGAGATTTCATGATTATGACAATTATTTGGTCATTTTGGTTTACTGATGACACTCACTACCTGTTCTCTGGTGGCTCACTGTGTAAAACAGCACTTTGTGATTTGGAAAGCACAGGTTCAAATCTAGCTTTTTTCATATTTGGGAGAAACAAAAGTCATGTGACTTTAAGATTAAAAAAATGATTTGGTCGTTTTAATATATAGTTTGGTTTTCTGATTAGGTTCAAATCTAGCTTTTTTCATAGTTGGGAGAGACAAATGTCATGACCAAGATTAATATATTGAAATTACTTGGTCATTTAAATTGATAGTTTGGTGACACCATTCACTACCTGTTCTCTGGTGGCTCACTGAACAATGAACAATGCTTGGTGATTTGGAAAGCGCAGGTTCAAATCTAGCTTTTTGATAGATAAAAGGAGTGGTGATGGCGCAGTGGATAAGAGACACCCCTTTGGTGTGAGAGACCCGGGTTCGAATCCACTGTGACACACCATTGTGTCCCTGAGCAAGACACTTAATCCCTAGTTGCTTCAGAGGCTAGCGACCTCGGACATATATAGCAATTGTAAGTCGCTTCGGATAAACGCGTCAGCTAAATGAATAAGTAAGTAAAAGAGACAAAAATCATGTGACTAAGATTAAAATAATTACAGGTACTTGGTCATTTAAATTGATAGTTTGGTTTTCTAACAACATTCACTATTTGTCCTCTAGTGGTGCACTGTGCAAGCATGCTCTTTGAAAGTTTTGAAATCCCAGGTTCAAGTCTCGCTCTTTTCACAGTTGAGAAGGGTCAATATAAAAAAAAAGACTTCATTCATGTTCATTTTAAAAAGTCTAAAAAAAATTGGTTTTCCATATAGCTCTCAATACATGTTCTCTAGCAGTATAACATGTACAGATCCTAGCCTGAAGACTAGGGCAATGGTAAAATAATGGAGTGACTAGGTTAACGTGAGTGATGTGTGACGAAACAGTGGGCCCGAGGCACTTTCAGGTGCACAAGGACTTGGGGCAATACACAAGATGCAGAAGCCATCAAAAAAGAGAGAGTTCAAAGTGGAACACAACCATCAAAAGAGAGAATTCACGGTGGGATGGAACCAAGAAACGGGAATGATCCAAGGCAAGTGTGGTCACTGGTGACAAATGAAACATTCAATTCAATTCAGTTTTATTTATATAGCGCTTTTCACAATGGTTTAATTGTTTCAAAGCAGCTTTACATTAATAGATGCAGGAAAAAATCACTGCCAATGTCAGCAGACTCCCCAGGGGTTGAAAAAAACCCTAGGAAAAACCCTGTGGGCGAAAAATCCTAAGAGTCAAAAAACCTAGGGGGAGAGGTTATTGTTTACATTGGGGTTTGTATATCGTTAACATAATACACCCTTACACACCAAAGGAAAAGTAAAATCTTGAATCGGACCATACTGTAGTTACTTCTAAAGAGATTTCTCTGAATTTTGCTACAAAGAGAGAAAATGCGGACAAAAAGGTAAAACTAGGGGAAACTGTCCTCTTTTTACTCCTGATGGCAGCATCTGAAGATAAGTGAGGTTATTTTATGGTGGCTGATGTTGCATGTGGGGTTATGCAAAGCTGCTTTGCACATTCAAACGGGCACTGTGTAGCCCCTTATCTCCCCAGCCCCGTCAGCTTTGGGTTCTTTCACCAGTACTCTGCCAAAGCCTAAAATAGAAGACCCTCATCATACTGTACACTCCAGATCAGATTTACCATGTTTTTCTGGCCCTGAAAGCAATGTTTTCCTCTCTAAACACAAGCGCTTTACAAACAACTATCATTTATATGATAATCACATTAGGGAGAGCAGGACTGTAATGCAGTGTAATTTAACGTAATATTTAAACCTGAGCAAACACCCATCTATTCAAAGCCCATCTGTTCTTCTGTCCCATCATGCTCTGAGGTTGGCGGTCAATAGCAGGTGTCATTTAAATTGATCACCGGATGGTACGTGGCAGTAGGGATATGAGATGAATAGAAATGAATTTCGCAAGCACTGACAGCTGGGTTAACCTGGCGCATGTAGCGTGTTGAAACGCAAACCTTTTTACAATAGTCTCTGTGGATGGATGAGATCTCTGATCTCGTTTCACTGCCAGGTTTTTTATAACTGGTACTTTTTTAAGTGCACTTAAAGGGTTACTTTACTAGAAGATGAAAGTTCTGTCTTCATTGAGTCAGGAGGGAAAGATTTTTAAGGGAAAATTCTTCTTTACACAAAGCAAGCATATGGCTGGGAAGTCTAAGCCAGTGTTTCCCACAGGGGGGCTTCAGCAGATTTCCAAGGGGCCTCATGATGACTTAAAATTATTAAGCATTAAAACAAGCATTAAAATAAGCTAAAACAAGCAAAAATCAAGATGTTGCTGAAGAAGTGAATGTTGGCTATACAGGATACTGCCTCAATTCTACGTGTCATTGATTCAACAAGGTGCTGAAAGCATTCTTTAGAAATGTTGGCCCATATTGATAGGATAGCATCTTGCAGTTGATGGAGATTTGTGGGATGCACATCCAGGGCACGAAGCTCCCGTTCCACCACATCCCAAAGATGCTCTATTGGGTTGAGAGCTGGTGACTGTGGGGGCCATTTTAGTACAGTGAACTCACTGTCATGTTCAAGAAACCAATTTGAAATGATTCGAGCTTTGTGACATGGTGCATTATCCTGCTGGAAGGTAGCCATCAGAGGATGGGTACATGGTGGTCATAAAGGGATGGACATGGTCAGAAACAATGCTCAGGTAGGCTGTGGCATTTAAACGTTGCCCAATTGGCACTAAGGGGCCTAAAGTGTGCCAAGAAAACATCCCTCACACCATTACACCACCACTACCCGCATGCACAGTGGTAACAAGGCATGATGAATCCATGTTCTCATTCTGTTTATGCCAAATTCTGACTCTACCATCTGAATGTCTCAACAGAAATCGAGACTCATCAGACCAGGCATCAATTTTCCAGTCTGCAACTGTCCAATTTTGGTGAGCTTGTGCAAATTGTAGCCTCTTTTTCCTATTTGTAGTGGAGATGAGTGGTACCCGGTGGGGTCTTCTGCTGTTGTAGCATCCGCCTCAAGGTTGTGCGTGTTGTGGCTTCACAAATGCTTTGCTGCATACCTCGGTTGTAACGAGTGGTTATTTCAGTCAAAGTTGCTCGTCTATCAGCTTGAATCAGTCGTCCCATTCTCCTCTGACCTTTAGCATCAACAAGGCATATTTCGCCCACAGGACTGCTGCATACTGGATGTTTTTCCCTTTTTACAGCATTTTTTGTAAACCCTAGAAATGGTTGTGGGTGAAAATCCCAGTAACTGAGCAGATTGTGAAATACTCAGACTGGCCGTCTGGCACCAACAACCATGCCACGCTCAAAATTGCTTAAGTCACCTTTCTTTCCCATTCTGACATTCAGTTCAGGAGATTGTCTTGACAGGACCACACCCCTAAATACATTGAAGCAACTGCCATGTGATTGGTTGATTAGATAATTGCATTAATGAGAAATTGAACAGGTGTTCCTAATAATCCTTTAGGTAAGTGAATAATGCAAATGAATGAATAAAATGTTATTGTTTTTGTCAAGGATCATGATAGGTTTATGCTGCTGTTTTATTGCACAGTGTTTTTAATTTTGCCTGGGAAGGAGAAAAACAACTCTCCGGAGTGACCAAATTAGATTACTTCTAATCCACAATACAAGCAGCCCTGTTTCGCAGATTAAGAACCTTCAACCGGTCCAATTTAATAATAGAAAAAAATGATTAGGAATGATTCAATAATAGAAAAAAAGGATTACATCAATTGTCCATCAATTTCTTCTTTCACTGCATCCTAGATGAGCTCACTACAATGTCTAATAGCATCAGAGTGGCTCGTCTTGCCATTAGATTGAAATGTCTTTTTCTTTTCCCCAAATTCTCTTTCTTTATCTTCCTCTGAAGATTGTAGGAACAAGCAGATTTTGTCAATAACAGGTAAATGCTCTTTAAACAAACTGTAATGCAGGCCATCAAAAGCTGTTTCCTTCCATAAGCTAATGGCTGACTGTGGCTTCCTATGAGCCCTTTGACAATGAAAGTAAACGGGACCTTGGGGGCGGGATTATTGTTTTTAACCTTTCTCTACATTGTGATTTACTATAGTCATCTTTTAGCTAGTTGATTTTCTATACCTAAGATTTTGCACTGAAGAACGCTGGGACTGTCTAGCGGAGCAGAGGTCACGACTGTGGCCCTCTGAAGCATTGACTTTAATCAGTGGTCGCCAAAGGGCCCGCGCATCGCTCTGTAAGTGATTTCTGATCATCTCTCTGACAGATTTAAGATGTGATTGAATAGATGGTTCACGGTAACTTGGGTATCAGCAACCCAAAGGGTCTGATCTTTTGACCTCAGCTTCCATCTATAAGAACACAACAAAAAATGATCAAAAAATCCCTGTAGGGATCTTCTCACCAACATAATATACTACAAGGTAAACAGGTTTGAGAGGAAGTAAGGTTTATATCCAACTGAAAGTATCCCCAACCCCTCCAGCCACACCTAAACAACATTTCGCACATTCGGTTATTTTTGCTCTACCTTGTGGTTTTTGGAGAATACATTTTGGGAGAGTAATGTCTGTCCCTCACAAACCTTTTGCATTAAAGGTGCAATGTGGGACAGCTCACACCTCCTTTTCGAAATGCATAGTAAAGCTACGGCAGCCGTGTCAGGACAAACATGTCATCGTCTGAGACAACATAGTAAAAAAACATGATCTATAGAGCAGTTTGTCCTTTTAGGGATACTGTAGAAACATGATGGTGACTTCCATGTAAGGGGGCTCCACAGTGTTTGTAGATAAAAACGTCTCATTTTAAGTTAATAAGAACAATAAAGTTCATTATGTAGGGTCTTTATACACCACTTATGATATAGTTATGTATATTATATTGCATTTCTGTCAAGAGATCCTTCTAAAAGTCCCACATTGCACCTTTAAGGGGCCTAGAGCGGTCAGGCTTGTTTTGGGTATGATTTGCTTTCTCTGTCTAATAAAAAAAACTTAACTCAAAAATGTAATTTACTCACCTTCATTTAATCTCTATGGAACACAAAAGAAGATTATTTAATAATTCAGTTGGATGGATTGAATATGTTATGATTCACATGTCAAACAGGTACAACATAAAGCAGAAGTAAATTGTATATTATGCCTTTAACCAACTATTTTGCATTATACAACATTATAATAAAGGTAAAAAAGATGTTAGTTAACATGGCATCAATACTGACTTGATTTACTAATTACAGCCATAATCAGTGCACATTACCAAAATAAAAAAATAGTTGTCTTTATCTTTTTTCCTTGTAAAAATATAATATCTTGCTATGAATCTTTTACCTTTCCCCTTAAACCATCTGACTGCATCCTTGTATTGAATGTCCAGTTGTCTATCCCTGATATATTATGTTCTGTTTAATTCTAATTTTAAAAAGACTTTAAAGACATAACACATTAATAAAATATAAGAAAGGAACCCAAATTACACATTTGCCTAATGGAAGGCTAGAATACATTTGTATATGGTACGATTTAGACTGGAAAAGTGTTTGTTATGTGCACAGCCTTGCCATGGGATTTGGGGTGTGAACCAGATTTCTTTAACAAATTAAAAATGCTGCAACGAAATCTCCTTTCCAAATAAAACATGTACTTTTATCTCATAGCTGATAGGCAGACTTTCCCCAAACACACCTGATTCACAAAACCACTTAAAAGATCTGAAACAAGCCGTGACACGTGTTTACTGTGGGGCAACGTGCATGAGACCACCTTGTGCTCCATATGTTCGTGGCATGTAACGGGTGGAAATGTCCTGTGTGACAGCTGTACTATCAATGCCTGAGGAAACTCAGTACAAGCATGAAAGAGAGAAAGAAAGAGAGCGAGAGAGAGAGAGAGAGAGAGAGAGAAAGAGTACGACTAAGAGTAAGAGAGAGACGGGGAGGTGTGATATTTCTTGGTGTGTGTTTCTTACACTAGCTGCATTGTCATTACAGATTTGCACAAAACTTTCGCATTATTTTCTAAATGTCGACAAAAAACTACAGTATGGCAAATATAAAGGCATTTCCATTAACTGGTAATATGAGTCCGAGGTTTTAGTACATACCGCTTGTTTCCATTGCAGTTTTGCGAAATACCCCTTTGCCTGAAAAACCATCTCATGCAAGCGTAAAAAGTTTTTGCCGATATATGGGAGTGGGTTTTTTGCAATGTTTATTTGCGTAATTTGAAGGGTAATGGAAACGCACCCAGTGGACAAAGAAGAAAGCTTAAAAAATTCGCTTAATTTACTGAATACAAATTTATAGTATCCCTTAAACCTGTGTCTGTGTATGGTGCTGTGGAGTTTTTCACTGCTTTAAAGAGACACTCAACTTTTTTTGGAAAATATTCTCATTTTCCAGCTCCCCTAGAGTTAAATATTAGATTTTTACCGTTTTGGAATCCATTCAGCTGATCTCCAGGTCTGGCGGTATTACTTTAGCATAGCTTAGCATAATCCATTGAATCTGATTAGACCATTAGCATCACACTCAAAAATAACCAAAGAGATTCTATATTTTTCGTATTTAAAACTTGACTCTTCTGTAGTTACATCGTGTACTATAACCGAAGGAAAATAAAAAATTTCAGCGATTTTCTAGGCAGATATGGCTAGGAACTATACTCTCATTCTGGCGTAATAATCAAGGACTTTGCTGCCGTAAAATGGCTGCAGGAGGCGCAATGATATTACGCAACAGCCAAAAATAGTCCCCTTAGTAACATTCAATAGTGTGGGACTATTTTCGGGCACTGAGTAATATCCTTGGGTCTCCTGCAGCCATGGTACGGCAGCAAAGTCCTTGATTACTACGCCAGAATGAGAGTATAGTTCGGTCTTAGTACAGAACTACAGAAGAGTCAAGTTTTAAATAGGAAAAATGGAAACTGTTTTATTGAGCATGATGCTAAATGGTCGAATCAAATTCAATGGATTGTGCTAAGCTATGCTAAAAGTGGTACCGCCAGACCCAGAGATCGGCTGAATGGATTCCAAAACGGTAAAAATCAAATGTTTAACTATATTTTCAAAAAAAGTGGAATGTCCCTTTAAGGCAGTGTATGTTACACAGAAAGGAAGCTAATGACTGCTTACCAGTCTAATTATTCAAATAGCAAAGAGAAAACTTATTACCTTTCTCCCCCAATGAAATATTTTACGCCGTTTAGTGTAAAATGACAATATAATGAAAAATTAAGCATGAGGGAGCAATTCATTTTCATCTTTGGAAGCTGTATTAAAAATGAAGTTCAGCATGCCAGCGCAGAACGGCTGTACTGGGTCCCAAAGCAGATGAGAGCGGTTTTATGTATTATACAGTAGTTCGATAAGTGGCTTTGACTTCATTTGTCAAAAGCCCTCTGTGTCTTTACACTAATGACCTTTCCATTTAAATAAGTAAATGTTTCCTTACCCCTCTTGTAAAATGACCCTTCAAGTGTGCACACTTAGCATCAGAACTCATTGGCCTGGTTAGCGGGGAGGATTTGGTGTCTGTTGGCATCGCAGCAGGCCTCCCGGGCCCTCATTCTCCATGACTGCTCAGATGACCCGGTCGGACACAATCTCACAAGCATATTTACATAGTGAGCCAGTCCAGAACACACAAACATGGACTGCTTTCGTTTAAGTAGCGTTTTTCTACAGACTCAAGGTAGAAAGGTAAATATTCAACATCTGTTCCAACACCTAATGAGGTGCCTCAGTGCCCACATTGGCACAGAACGTGTTCTTGTGTAAAAAAAAAAGACAGATGCAGTGCTCAGAAATGGTTTTAAACAAAAGCACAGAACTTGCGACTGTGCTCCAATAACGGACACACTGTACTGAATCTCTGTGAATGCGGTTGTCACTACCTGCATTTTGAGGGAGTTAATTCGGTAGTAGAATGCGGTTGTCACTCTCGTAAATTACTGAACCGAATATGTTTAGAAGAGAATTAAGGTGAACTGACAACCAAATTTAGATGAAGTGTGTAAGGAGCCTTACTGTTGGGATTTTGGACAATCATTTGATAGGTACTCCACGGCATATAATAGGCCTTTCTGCCAGACATGTAACTTGCTATCTTTGGTATTTCACAACAAACCTTTAGCCTCCCAAAATATTACAACAGGTCCTAGCGCTGTGTATGATCATGGCGAACAATGGAAACACTCAAATTTTTTAGGTCTAACTTTATTGAAATGTACCCACTCTCTGGAGGATCATTTCTCGGAAATCTGACCAAACTATAAGGCAGCGGTGGGAATTCCTGGTCCTGGAGGGCCACTGTCCTGCAAAGTTTAGCTCCAACCCTAATCAAACACACCTGAAAAATGCAATCAAATGCTGCAGGATTACGTGGAAATCACATTCAAGTGTATTTAATTAGTGTCGGAGCTAAACTTGACAGGACAGTGGCCCTCCAAGACCAGGAATGGTGGCTTAGTCGTATACCTTTGGGCATCCTGACAGATTGACTGTTTTACAACTCTATAGTACCCTTATACCTTGTTCACACTGTCAGTCCATCTCTGATTTTGGTGCATATCCGATTTGACTCACTGTCCATATGGTGTATCACAAATGTTCAGATCCAGGATGTGCGTCCTGTAGCGTTCTGCCCCGTTCTGGATTATCTGAACTGTTTCTATGGCAATGATGTTGTGCTGGCTCAATGTCTGACGTTGTAGAAACTATTCTCCAATACATGAACTTTCCAAACATCCCTATCATTTCGTCAGAAATGAATTGTTCCAAAGTTCGCGCTGACGTGACAGCATGATGTTAACAAAAAAACTACACAAATTCGATCAGAGCGGTCAGACTGAATTGGATTTCTGGAAATGTGATTTGAAAAGGATTTCAAACCACCTTTGGAGCCTGAAATGGATTAGAAAAAACGCATTTTACAAATGTGATTGGATTCCGGAAAACTGGATTTAGACTGACAGTGTGAACAAGGTCTTAGTTACTAAACTTATTTATAATGTTAGCATCACAATTTTGCTCAAAATTATTGTATGTTATTGTTTTATGTGTGTATGAAGTCTGAGACGGTGTTGTTTATTTGTTCTGTCAAAAGTGAAAGTTGTATCTACTTAAAAAAAATATTTCAATTGGAAACACTTTTTTTAATTTTACTTTGCAATGTAAATTTAACGTCCTATCGTTGGTGAAAAAAATAAGGTGAAAAAATACTTAAAGGAGCATTGAATCAAGGAATCAATTTTAACTTGACCTTTTGTTATATATGAGGTCATTGTACTTGAACGAACATCCTGTAAGTTTCAATCTGAAAATGTCATTGTTACTGAAATATCAACTGTTATTGACGCCAAGCCCAGAAAATGGCAGGTTCTGGAATGTACCAAGTTTTTTAAACATTGCCTGCACCTAAAGTCTACTTCAGTAGCCCTGCGCAAACCGTATATATTGTCAAAACATGTAGTTGAAGACTGCAAGATATTGTGCAGTGCCTGGTTGTGGAAGAACACGGTCACTGCATAACCTCCCTCAGAATCTGAAATTTAGAAATGTGTGGTTGAAGTTTATTTTTAAAGAAGTTCCAGCTCACATGGGTAAAAAATTGAGTGAATAAGCCACAGGTCGACGCTGGATTTGCTGAGAGACTGCAATTAAAAAGCAATGCTGTTCTGTCAATATTGAATCTGGATAGAATGGCGCAGCAATCTTATGTGAGTAAAACACTTTAGTAGTATGTGTCACTATTACTTTGTTAGAGATTGCTTGATATGCCCTGATTGTTTGTAACATCCAACCACAAAGTTAGTGATAAGGACTTACCATGCTCTCAAACGCTAAAGCATCAGGGTTTGAGCCAGCCTCAAAACGAGGGCACAAATAATAACCTATTACTTGCTTTTAAAGTTTTTGAATGTAAAAACCCCACGAACATCATAAGTAGACCTAAGACAATTGTATAAAACAATAAAAGCGCCTGATTCACTGCACCTTTAAAGTGAAAAAAATTGAAAATAAATTGGTTTTAAGAGTTACCAATTTAAGTAAAAAGGGGACATTTCACTTCACTTTTTTAAGATGTCAAAAAAATCTTTGGTGTCCCCAGAGTACTTATGTGAAGTTTTAGCTCAAAATACAATATAGATAATTTGTTATAACACAAAACTGCCACTTTGTAGGTGTGAGCAAAATGTTAATTTTAGGGTGTGTCCTTTAAAATGTAAATGAGTTGATCTCTGCACTAAATGGCAGTGCCATGGTTGGATAGTGCAGATTAAGGGGCAGAATTATTCCCTTCTGACATCACAAGGGGAGCCAAATTTTAACGACCTATTTTTTACATGTTTGCAAAGTATGGTTTATCAAAACTAAGTTACTGGATTGTTCTTTTTTACATTTTCTAGGTTGATAGAAGCACTGGGGACCCAGTTATAGCACTTAAACCTGAAAAAAGTCAGATTTTCATGATATGTCCCCTTCAAGTAAACCCAAATTTCACTTTTTACAGTGTCTGTTTGACTTTAAACAGAAGAAAAGAAATACAAAGACTGTCTGTGTAACAGAATGGTTTTGTGGATGTTAAAGGTTCTTAATGGAACCACAGCCCAACAAAGAACAATTTAGAAACCTTTATTTTTTAAGATCAGAAGCTACTGGTTTTGATATGTCGTATTAAAGCGCAGGACTTAATGCAGTTTCAAGGCGTGAGTGTAACAGTCAGAGATGTCCGCCTAGGGCGTGTTTACATCAATAAACTTCTAAAAAGCGGTGCAGTGGAACGTGAAAACATGTTCTGTGTGAACGGAAGCCCTAAGGCTGCGCTCAAACTAAAATACAACCTCATAAGTGATTAATATGGACCAACTCCAACTAGTTAGCATATGGAGTGGGCCTATGATGCCCTAATTAGACATCTATATAAAGTCACTATATAAATAAATAAAACCTGCACCAAATGCTTTAATGTAAATAATAAAGCACACTGATGATTAAGATCATTTTGTGTATACAGTACTGAATACTACAAAAAACATTTTTTTTTTAATTGCTAAAAATGCTGGGTTATTTTCTCTATGCAAATAAAAGATTAAGCTTTTTTGGGTCTGAAAAGTTATTTTCTCAGTAATTTTGTGTAACCCAATAATTGGGTTAATATTTGGGTCGTTTTCACTGACAGTTGAATAAATGCACCCTTTCCCCTCCCAAGGCGCATCAACGGTTCGTATCAATACATTTATCGATTAAAGCAGTGGTTCTCATACTTTTTCCGCGTGCTGCCCCCCTTGTGTACGGTGCATTCCTTCGTGCCCCCCCCACAAAGAAAATTTATGACAAAAACTCTTCTAAAATGTAACATTTTATTTAAACAAAACATATTAAGTTATACAAAGTAGTGCCTGTGGGTTAGTAGGCTTATTTCTTTTTAAGTTTAATTACACAGAATTCATGATAAATTAATGTATTTTATAAAATGTCATAAAACTGGGGCCCCCCTGGCACCATCTCGCGGCCCCCCTGGGAACCCCGGACCCCAGTTTGAGAACCACTGCATTAAAGCATTACTGTTTAGAAAAAGCAAATATGTGTTTACATGACGTGAAACATTATTACATGCACTGCTATGGTCATTAGTGGTTAGCTTGTTTAATAAGTTAAGCCCACAGGATTGTAAATACGTTGGTTACTCTTTTTTAATGGATGTTTAAAATGCCTCCTTTAACCAAAATCCAACGTTTTCATCATAAATATATGACTTACAGTACATGAGATTATTTCTCTATAGCCTATAAAAACCTAAGCAAATAATGTGTTGTTTGGTCAAATATGGACAAATTACAGTAATCTGTGGTGTGTTGCTTCAATCCCAAGATCTTCCGAAAATAATTCCTTTAATTTACACTGAAAAAATTCATTTTTTGCGCTTAAATTAAGTTTAATCAACTTGAATTTACAATTCATTTAAACTTTTTTGACTAGTGAGGAGTTGCTATTATAAAAATAAAGTTAAATTATCTTAAATTACACTGTAAAAAAATCCATAGAAATTACAGTGGTATTGCAGCTGGGTTGCCGGTAAATTACCGTAGATTTAAATTTATGTTATTTACTGGCAAGAGTTTGTTCAAAGTTGAATAAATTTTAAATATTAACAAGTCTTTATCTTTACAGAATAAAACTATAAAATAACAGCCTCTTGCAAAGCATTCTGGGAACCAGAAATCATCATCAAACTTGTTCTGTTTTTTGCTTCAGATTTTGTTTCCCAGAATGTTTTGCTTGATGCTGTTTTTCTAGTTTTATTCTGTAAAGACAAAGACTTCTAAATGTTTAATGTTCATTTAAATTTAAACAAAATGTTGCCAGTAATAACACAAATTTAAATCTACGGTAAGTTACCGGCAACCCAGCTGCAAATTTCTACGGAATTTTTTTACAGTGTAGCTTTATTTTTATAATTTATAGCAAATCCTCACAAGAAAGTTGAAATGAATTATACATTCAAGTTGATTAAACTTAAAAATTTAAGTCCAACAAGGAATTTTTACAGTGTAGATTGGAGGTGACATTGGAGTAAAAAAAATCTAAAATTTAGTTTCATGTGCTCACCCGAAACCTTCATGTGCAGAATTTCTTTAAAGTTTAGTTTACAAAAATGATGACAGAGTATAAATTTTTGGGTGAACTATCCTACGGAGCCACTAAGGGGACATGGAGCAAAAATTTTATAAAGTTTAGTTTTGCGTGCTCATGTGAAACTTTCGCGTGCGCACGGGATAGATTCACGTGCGCACGCGATATTCACATGCGCACGCGAAACTAAACTTTATTTTATGTTTTCTCCATGTCCCCTTAGGGGCTCCGTAGAATAGTTCACCCAAAAATTTATACTCTGTCATTATTTACTCCCCTTTAAGTTTTTCTAAACCTGTACCAATTTCTTTTTAGCAATGTTTGTAAATAAACATTTTTTCAGGATCATTGACTTCCATAGTCGTTTTCCAGCCTACATATTTTACGAATTGGCTAATTTGTGTGAATTCGTACAAGTTAATTATACCTGAATGTACGATTTTCATGAAAAAACAACAATGAACTCAAACCCCTAACCCCAGCGTCATAAGGGTCAAGGCAAATCATACAAAAATTTACAAATGTGGTCGTATTTATTAATACGAATTAGCCAACTAGTATAATATGTATGAATTCTCGTGAGATAGCCTTGAGCTTCTACCATAGAAGTTAATGCTGATTTTGCTTCTTGCTCGATTACAAATGTCTTCCTTTGTGTTCTGTAAAAAGATGCCAGAATTTTCATTTTCGGGTTAACTATCCCTTTAATTTAAGCCAGTGGTTGGGTTTGTCCGTATTTTAAAGTAAAGTAAAGTAAAGAGTGCTGGAGTACTCGGTTCCAAACTCTGTCTATGTCAAACTGTCTCTCTAACAGGTGTTCCTACAAACAGGTGCACAAGGTATGAGACAAACCACAGTGTCTTGTAGCACAAAACCAAAAAATCCCACATATCTGCAATATGCTCCCAGGTCTCAGCTGAAACCCAAAGAGGAGAGAGCTTCTGCAGTTAATTAAGATGTACAGAGAGAGGGAGACGATTAAACCGCATCTTCTCTTGGGTCATTTACCAGATGGATGAGGAACATGTCTAAAGACTCAGGGACAAGAATTAACAAGCTCAAATCTGTCTAATTAACTAATCTGATCTATTTCCCTACCCAATACTGAGGAATATCTAGGGCCGGAAAGGGACCTCAGGCTTTCCTGGATTGCAATTGTGTTTGGCTTTCCTGTCGACCACGTGGTTGAACGCCTGTGAGGAATAATATACAACAATGGCAATGATATTCCAATTGTCATGTCGCCACTTTTCCTCCTTGACCTCCAGCACGACACCCATTTATCAGTGATGGACTGCGAGTTATAGAAGTCCTTTCGCTGCCAGCTGAAAAATACTCCTTGTCATTAGGACCAGACAGAGTCTGCAAACTTTTCGGAAAAAAACTTTTTGAGACTACTCGTATTGGTACAGCATAACTAGATTAGTTAATCAAATATTTAATAAGCAACCATGCATGCAAATAGCTGTGTGCATGACGTTGCATTTCTGCGGAGCAGTCTGCTGGGTCATATCATCATTAATCTCTTTCTATACGCTTGCCCTCATCTTCAATCTATCAGCGCAATACCCCAACTCATAATTCGCAGCCAAAGCCCCAATGGCCCCTCTAATGAAATATATCCATAACATTCCTGACTTTATAGACCTATGGGTTCCTCTTTGATCTTAAATAGGAGACATTAAACCATCCACCTACCCGGGTCATCTTTCATTCACACAGGACTCCCAGGCCCATTTAGTGATGAGTAACTGTACGGACATCTCTCACCTTTTCTTTCGCAGAGACATCTGGAGAAAAATATGCGTTGGTGGTAAGAATAATATCTACATATGAAATGTTTAGCCCTAAGAGGATAAAACACATGGTATACTGTATAAGAAAAAAATGGTCTCTAACTGTCACCGGCAGTATCCTTTGAAAAAGGTCATAATATGTACCATTTATGTACAGATATGTATATGTTCGGTACCACTGTGTACCTTTGAGGTACTAATATGAACTCTTTAGGTGCAAAGGTGTACATTTTTAAAAGGGTAAGGGTAAAAGGGACCATTTTTGTTTACCTTTTTTTTGTTACAGTGTACTGAGAGATCTTCTAAGACGACCTTGCTCATTGAATTACATTTAAAATATAAAGACAATTTTCCTCATTTTGGCTTAATTTTTATCCTCAAAGCACACAAAACTCTAAGATATGTCACAGGTGTGCTATTTAAAGGCACACCAAGGAACTTTTTGGCCACTAGGGGAGCTAGACATGCATTTCCACATGCGCCGCAGCACTGTCGCAAAGGAAAAGAAGTCATCCACTGAATAAATAAATTGCACAAAAGTGATCAGAAAACAATGTCTGATCAGGTAAATCGCATAGACGAAACAATGCTGAAGACAGTAATTGGTTGCTTCAGGTGTGTGTGATTAGGGTTGGAGATAAAATGTGCATGACAGTCGATTGGCAGGAGCAAGATATAGATGTTTTGTATACGTCATATCACAGTGAAAACCCAATTTAACATTTAATCCTTTATTTAAAGGTGCAGTGTGTACATTTTAGCCTCATCTAGTGGTGAGGTTGTGAATTACAACCAACGGCTCAGTCCACTGCTCACCCCTCGCTTTTGAAACACATAGAGAAGCTACAGTAGCCACCACAGGACAAACATGTCATCGTCTGAGACAACTTAGTAAAAAAGTGTGGCTGTTAAGGGCGTCTGTAGAAACATGGCGGCCCAAAATGGCGACTTCCATGTAAGGGGACCCTTGATGTATGTAGATAAAACGTCTCTACATACACGTAGAGGTAATAAACACTTAACGGTTCATTACGAAAGGTCTTTATACACCACTGATAATACAGTTTTTAATATTATTTTGCATTTTTGTCAAGAGATCCTTTTAAAAATTACACACTGCACCTTTAAAGGAATTGAATAATTAGACTGAGCTTTGATCATTTTTTGGGCAGTTTAAACGTAACAATGTATTTGAAAACACAAATGGAAAACAATACTTACAAAATAAAGAAGAAACTAAACACAATATAACCAAACAAAACCCAAGCAGAAATCACATTCAACACCAAACTTAAATAAGGAGAGATAACAAGCAACAGGTGCACACGATTTAGCGGTACACCTCCACCCACTGACCGGCCGTAGCGGGGAAGCAGGAGACTCGTCACAAATGTTTACACCATCATCCGTGTTTACTGTATCATCGTATCTTACCAGAGGTCTTATAATACACTGTAAAAAAATTTAAAATGAGTTTTCATAGCATTTTGTTTGTGTTTTATTGTAAAATCAATACCACATTACAAAACGTCTAACTTCGAAAAAACTTCAACCTATTGTGACTGTTGCATTATGGCAACCATCAGTTGGTACTATCCATGCTAAACAAAAACTACAGTATGCCTCACCAATGCACAAGCAAAATAAACATCATCTACAGGTCTTTAGACCTTTAGACTGATATACAGCTAGCAAGTCTGCTTGCCAACATTTTCCTATTTGCTATTCTGGCGGCCAGCCACGTAACTAAAATGCTTATTCTTGTATGTTAACAAAGATGTGATTTCCATAAAAATATCAATGCTTGGGCTGAATTGCAGTGGCTTGGCCAAGTCACCCAAGCATCTTCCATAATCCATCAGCTGTTCTCATCACTATTATAAGTGCATTTTGAGATGATGACATTGTGCTTCAGACGCCTCTGGGATACTTGTGAACAAAAGCATCAATCAACGCCGCAGCACGTGTAGGCGATGGAGATCTCTTCATTGATCGGATTTCCTAACACACGCGGTACACGCTGAAGTGTTTTCTCAGGAGCTAAAAGCATGTGATTGATTGAGGCTTTCTCAGGAATCTGGTTATTCATCATGCCACTGAGTTCCAAGCTTTACTGTGTTTCTGTTTTGTAGAGAGCACTAGAAATGCCAGCACCATTTGATTGTATTGATGGCCATTCAGCATGAGCCATATATAACAAATTTGTTGATTATATAAATATGCATACAAATACAAATGAGCAATGATAACATTTTTATGTACTATATTCTACAAAAGTTAGAGAAAATAGTCAAAATATGATGTCACTACTAGGGCAGTGCTGTACCTTTTAAAACAATTCTACTATTTAGATACAATTTTGTATAGATTTGGTAGCAATATGTACCTCTGATGTACTAATATGAACTCTTTAGGTGCAAAGCTGTACTTTTGAAAGAGTAGACCCCCAGTGACAGCTGAGGTAAAAAAAATTGACAATGTTGTGTATCACTTCAAAATACTATGACAAAGTTATTGATTTCCTTAGCAGACTTGTCATACAAGTAATCTGCCTCGTAGCTCATTTTTTCTCTGTCACTCTCATTCTAGCTCCTTGTTACTCTGCTAAGTTTTCAGAAACATATATAGATTATTTTTCCTCTGCCTTTCCCATTACAGCTCAGGATAATCAATAGTGAAAGCATATTCTTGGGACACGTTCTTGTGGTCTTAGCCAATAAGAATTGCCGTGACATCTTTTTGGTTATAAAGTCTCATTATATTTACAGCTCAGGGGGTCGGCTCAAAACGTTCGGTTGTCCCGGGATCCCAAACTCCATGTTGGGCATCCTGCACCAACCAAGCAACTTTCACTAAGTTTTGAGAACCATGAATTACAGACCTCAGCGTACGCGTGTGATTTATGACTGGAGAAATCTTACTTACATTTCATTAAGTCATTGTCTTCATTTAAGATGTCTAATGGCATTGCTATGAGCGGCCTCAGACAGAACACTTTGTAAACAGGACGGATGCCAATAGCAAGCCTTTCCTTTAAAGATCTTTAAATGTCTCCTGTAGTCTGTCGATCAATCCATTTTAATATCTTTCTGCAGGGGCCTATTAGAGAAATTCATCTGAAGACCTCGACTTCATATTGATGTTTGCACGAAATGACACTTTGATGGGCTCGGTGTAATATTGACTAACAGAGGATGTACACAACCTTGTTTTCAACGTCACTTTGATATCAAATTTGTTGTAGGTTGTGTGTCATAGCTTGTATGACTACGACTTCTTGTTGGCCGACGAGCAAAAATCATTTCAATCCGTTTGAAGTGGACATTTCATAAAATGTTTTAAAAATAAATAAATCTTTGGTGTCCCCAAAGTTCGTATGTGAAGTTCTAGCTCAAAATACCATATAGATAATTTAATATAGCATTTTAAAATTGCCACTTTGTAGGTGTGAGCAAAAATGTGCCGTTTTTGGATGTGTCCTATCGAAAGCAAATGAGTTGATCTGTGCACTAAATGGCAGTGCAGTGGTTGGATAGTGCAGATTAAGGGGCGGTATTATCCCCTTCTGACAGCACAAAAGGAGCCAAATTTCAATTACTTATTTTTTCACATGCTTACAGAGAATGGTTTACCAAAACTAAGTTACTGGGTTGATCTTTTTCACATTTTCAAGGTTGATGGAGCACCATCAGGGACCCAATTATAGCACATATAAAAAAAAAAAGATTTTCATGATAGTTCCCCTTTAAATATTTCTGCCTGCCAAGTAAACGGTTAAAATAATTCATTTTTTAATGACATGTGACCCTGGACAACAAAACCAATCATTAGTAGCACGGGTTGTAGCAAAAGCCAAAAATGCATTGTGTGGGTAAAAATTATACATTTTTTTCTTCTAGGTCAAACATAATTAGGATATTAAAGGGATACTTCACCGATTTAGCATTCAGCTTTGTATCTGTAGAAACCCGGCAGTATTACTGAATGACCATGTTTCCCTCCCTCATTTCCCCCTGAGAGGAGAGATATCTGCATTTTGGTTCTGCAAAAAAGTCCTCCGATGATGTAATATGACGATTTTTGCATCATCGGAGGACTTTTTTGCAGAACCAAAATGAAGATATCTCTCCTCTCAGGGGGAAATGATGGAGGGAAACATGGTCATTCAGTAATACTGCCGGGTTTCTTCAGATACAAAGCTGAATGCTAAATCGGTGAAGTATCCCTTTAAGTAAAGATAATTTCCTACCGGAAATATATCAAAACATTATTTTTTGGAGTGGATGCAGTGTTAAGGGCTTTTCTTAAATATAAGAGGGGATTTTCTTAATATAATTTTCATCCAAATATTGTCCTATCCTAACAAACCAAACATCAACAGAAAGCTTATTTATTCAGCTTTGAATAATGTATACAGTAAATCAGATTATGGATAAAACTCAATTTAAAAAAAAAATCCTTTTTTACTTACAAACTAGCATAAAGAAAATAAAGCCTTTTGGAGCAAAGATTTGTATGGCATCTTTACTCTTTAGATAATTTTCCAATTATCTTTAATAACATTTTCTTTAGCATTAATTTTTCTGTGTAATAATCTATACAAAGCAGTGTTTGCAAAAAAATAAAATAACAACACAATATGAAACAATATTGATTCCCCTAGCCAGATGTTTGCTGATAACTAAAAAAAATATACGGTTTTAATTTAATTATATTCAAGTTTTATTAATTGATATTTAGACAGCATCCGAACACAGATAACACAAATTTTTCTGCATCTGTCACTTTGCTGCTACCACAACTTTGTTGCAAAAATGCATAGACGAATGTTACAATCAAGCAGCATTAAGTTAAAACAACTTGGTCATGCAAGTCAATTCAACTTTAAAGCAACACTATGTAGTTTCCATGTAAAAATGACTTACAGCTCCCCCATGTGGTTGAAAAGCGCAACAGTGCCTGGTATCAGACACTCTTCTGCAGGCAGGGGGAGGGGCGGGGCTGTGTTTCCTACCCTCCACCGCCACTTTCAGAGTGTGCTTGTAGCAGCTAGGAGGCTGCTCAGGTTGCAGCAACAGTACAATTTGTCCAGTTAAAAGTTGTTCTATGACTGAAATAATTTTAGAGACATTATTTAAAGGTAAAAAACTACATAGTGTTGCTTTAAGTTTTGGCTTGTAATAAGTTGACATAACTTGTATAAACAATTTGAAATTGTTTAACTTAATTTATTAAGTTAAAGTAACATAAAATGTTGATTTAATATATATTTTTTACAGTGTGTTTAGAGTGTCAAATGAAGATACATCATATCGATATTTTAGTTGTGGGATCAATGCATTATATACACTCACCTAACAGATTATTAGGAACACCTGTTCAAGTTCTCATTAATGCAATTATCTAATCAACCAATCACATTGCAGGTGCTTTAATGCATTTATGGGTGTGGTCCTGGTAAAACAATCTCCTAAACTCCAAACTGAATGTCAGAATGGGAAAGAAAGGGGATTTAAACAATTTTGAGCGTGGCATGGTTGTTGGTGCCAGACGGGCCGGTCTTACTATTTCACAATCTGCTCAGTTACTGGGATTTTCACGCACAACCATTTCTAGGGTTTACAAAGAATGGTGTGAAAAGGGAAAAACATCCAGTAGGCGGCAGTCCTGTGGGTGAAAATGCCTTGTTGATGCTAGAGCTCAGAGGAGAATGGGCCGACTGATTCGAGCTGATAGAAGAGCAACTTTGACTGAAATAAACACTCGTTATAACCGAGGTATGCAGCAAAGCATTTGTGAAGCCACAACACGCACAACCTTGAGGCGGATGGACTACAACAGCAGAAGACCCCACCGGGTACCACTCATCTCCACTATAAATAGAAAAAAAGAGGCTACAATTTGCACAAGCTCACCAAAATTGGACAGCTGAAGACTGGAAAAATGTTGCCTGGTCTGATGAGTCTCGATTTCTGTTGAGACATTCAGATGGTAGAGTCTGAAGAATGAGAAGTTTCATTCCATCATGCCTTGTTACCATTGTGCAGGCTGGTGATGGTGGTGTAATGGTGTGGGGGATGTTTTCTTGGTACACTTTAGGCCACTTAGTGCCAATTGGGCATTGTTTAAATGCCACGGCCTACCTGAGCACTGTTTCTGACCATGTCCATCCCTTTATGACCACCATGTACCCATCTTCTGATGGCTACCGAATCATTTCAAACTAGTTTCTTGAACATGACAATGAGTTCACTGTACTAAAATGGCCCCCACAGTAACCAGATCTGGGATGTGGTGGAACGGGAGCTTCGTGCCCTGGATGTGCATCCCACAAATCTCCATCAACTGCAAGATGCTATCCTATCAATATGGGGCAACATTTCTAAAGAATGCTTTCAGCACCTTGTTGAATCAATGCAACGTAGAATTAAGGCCACTCTGAAGGTGAAAGGGGGTCAAACACAGTATTAGTATGGTGTTCCTAATAGACCTTTTAGGTAAGTCTAGTTAGACATTTGATTGATGCCTCAATCAATGTGTTTTCCATAATAATTTTTAGTTCTTCAGAAGTCACACGGGTTCGTAAAAACATGATTTAGATTTAAATAGACTTTTAATATTACATTTTAACAAAATATTCAGATTCTTTATTCTGATTTTGGGGTAAAGCATGACCTGCACATTTTTTTGACAGCTTTTGTGTAATTCGCTCATTTGGCAGCTACGGTGTTTCAATTTGAAATCGAGACGATGCATAATTCAAGTACATTTAATAAATGATTTCTGCCAGATAAGTGTGAATCTCTATGACATCTCTGGAAATAAAATCAGATGAGTTTTGCCATCGTACTCTGTTTCTTTGTTAATCCATCACCTATCGCGTGGGTCACTTTAAACACATCTGCTTGTGGCATGACAGAGCATATAACCTCTCAGAAAAAAGAGATTAAACCAGAACACAAACCCCATACTGCTGCAGAACACTAAATGGGCTGTTCAATAGGGGTTGAGCTGCACTATTTGTGGGTAATGAAGGAAAGTAAGACTATTCTGCTAGAGGGAAATGACGAACCGTTCGACTAGGCGATTGTAAGGGGAATTTGATGAGGTAAGGGTACGTGCGCTGCCTTTATTTTTCTTATCCTGCTCCAAGTTGAGCAAGGCCTTTAAAATGTTATCTGACTGCTAAAGTATACATTCAACATTGAAATTAATCTCTGACTAAAATATTGATGGTACGCAAAACCCATCAATTTCAGGGTGCGAAAAACAAAAAGGAAGAAAGCACCTTAGATAAGCAGAATCAATGGCCCAGCTTCACCCCAGGGTAAAACGTGCACTTTAAATGAGTCCATAATGAAAGGCAAATGATAACACGGTTAACAGATGCCAAAGCCACAACGCTGTCTTTCACAAAAGACCTGCTTCTCTTTGTACCCAGCAGTGGAGTCATATACCAATGACCTTTATATCTTTAATCTTCTCTCTGCTGGTTAAAACTTTACTGGGAAAGCGAGTAAGATATTTGCCATTTACGATACAATTTTCCAGGAATTTCAATGAGAAGCTTTAAGGCAAATGCATATATCTGTTAATTAAGTCATGCGGCCAAGGTCAGAGTTAAACTGTGATTATTGCTAATCCCTATGTACAGTATGGAAGCGCATTAACCTTTGCATACAGTAAGTCTGACGTTTTGCTCTGAGCCATTTAAGATTAAATATGCCAGCCAACGTTTATCCCTGAGATATCCGTAATGCACATAAGAGTTCAACTTTGCCAGTTCATCAAAGGACGCAACAATCTCTTTGGGTTTGAAACTTTAATATTTGCAACTTTACACATCTTCTATATGCACAGACATCTTTTAACACTATAAAGACAAAGGAAAACATGAAATCGGGTCAAATGTAAACAATTTTTACACTTATTTTTGTTAACTCAAATTTAATTAACTAAAATTTTTAAAGTTGACATACCATGAAGATCTATCCTTTTCCATGCTTAAACCTACTGTAGAAAATGTAGAAAAGATCAACCCAGTAAATTAGTTTTGGTAAACCATTCTCTGCAAGCATGTGGAAAATGTCATTGAAATTCGGCTCCCCTTGTGATGTCAAAAGGGGTCTTATTATAATAATCCCGCCTCTTAATCTGCACTATCCAACCACGGCACTGGTTAAGTGCAGAGAGAAAGAGAGAGAGAAAAAATAATTGACAGCACAATTGAGTTTCAATTTCAACAAACCACCATCATTGTGATCATTGTTTGCACTTCATCCGCTCATTTGCATTTTAACTCTTTTCTCGCCAGCATTTTTGTTTTTAAGTTGCCAGCAATCCCATTTTTCATGATTTTCACAAAAGTTTAATGCCTTCCAGTAACCGTTCTTTAAATATATAAACATACAATTTATCAAATGAAAGAACAGACCCTCTGCTTAAAAAAAAATTCATCTTACCTTGATTACTTCTCTTCTTATCACCTCTCAAATACGTCTCTTCAAAAACACAAATTTTTGAGCAAAAAGCTGAGATAATTCCATTTTTGTAAAGGACTTTTGATAGAAATCAGATTTAGAACGATCCTCAAAACATACACGGAGTTCTTACTGTGGGTTCACACCAGATGCTAGTTCAACGATTTGTGCGAGTAAATTTCAAACAAAGTCAATGCAAAGACACAATCAGAAGCGTCCTCACATGGGGCTATGTGAATGACGCAATATGGGCGCACATTGCCACGAAAACACGCGCTATCTGCCTCAAACGCGTCTTATATTCAATATTCAACTCGAGCAAAAATTTGCATGAGACAAAGTTAAATCCCGCGAGTGATCTAGAGCGAGTAACGCGATGCTCCGCGTTTGGTGTGTACGTAGCATTACTCTTTCAACTGAGGCGTTGCTTCTGGGTTGTATAAGTTGTGGAAGAGCGTCATCTGGTGAATAATAGTGGTATTGCTGATTGCCGGAAATACTCTTCATTGGCAGAGAAGCGTTTTCTCTTAATTGACGAGTTAATACGTCAATGGCGGGGAAAGAGTTAAAGAACACACCCAAAACGGCACAATTTTGTTTGCACCAATTTTAACATGTTATAATAATTTATCTATGGGGTATTTTGAGCTAAAACATCACATACGTACTCTGGGCACACCAAAGATTTATTTTACATCTTAAAAAAGTTTTTTTAAATTTCCCCTTTAAGGCAACCAGGTAACTTACTTTTTAAAGTTAAACCAACAAATTTTTTACAGTGTAGCAAATGCCAGAAGAAGCAAAAAGCAAAATTATTTTATTAGGAAACTGACCAATCAGAATAGAGATTCAGATGATACACCGTGATATCATTTGCTGTTTGATGTTGTCAAAATGATCTCTGTCCACACAGATCCACAAAAACGATTTAAAATTGCCTCAACGATAGTTGGAGATGTCACAAACATGCATGTGACAACACCATTTTCATCAATTCACCAATTTGTGCTTTTGTAGTTAACATGTAGGTGATTACAGTATTGTTTTAAAAACCCATTTCCAAAAATGTATGCGTCCAGTTTCTCAAAGTGCTGTTGTTGTGTAAATCCACAGCGAAAAGGCATAAAAAGTTTTCTGCTTATAGTTAAAAAATGATGTCAGGTAAACATCCCTAAGGAAAATCTAAACACCAATGTCATCAATCTAAACACCAACAGTGTCAATACTGTTTTAAGAAATTGGAGTGAGATAATTTTTGTACAGGAGCCCAATTATTAGAAATCTTTCTTTTTGATCAGCACTTATCTATAACATTGATCAGCCTTCCAGTTAAATTCTCTAACAAACTACAATTGATTCAACACCATTGACAAAAGATCTGTCTCTTCTTTTGACTATATTGAAAAAAAGGCCAACATACATACTTTTAAGTCATTATACATGATAAATGCTTTCATTTAAAAAAATAAAGATATTTATCTATAAACAGTTAATTCCAGTATTACAATGAAGATAAAGCAAGGCAGATATTCCCTATGAATATAGGTAGGGGATGACATTAGCAGATGTCTGGAAGGGCCATTGGGATATTCCACACAAACGTAAGCCAGATCTCCTGTCAAAATGTTACAAATCCATAGGAATGTATATTTTTATAATGCAACGCAGGGAATCTGGATCCAATTCAGAACCGATTGATGTGGTTTAACTTCATTTCCCATCCTCTGCCACCGTTACCTAGAGGAGTGCAATATCAGCTTATTATGGGAAATGTCTATGCAGCAAAAACACAAATAAACTGCCACGGTTAGGTCGACACATTTTTAGATCTTGCGTTGGTTGATGACTGTTTCAGGTTTCCAGTTTGACAATTGGTCTCGTGAGGATTTAGTTTGCTCCTAATGGCCACGGCTGGGTTGTTTCACCTGACCCTGGCTGTTTTGGGGTCAGTGGTTATGAGACCTGCATATATAGATCTTCCCACTGGGGTTAACAGTCAAAGGCTGACTCAGGATCTGTGGAGCTCAGGGTGCTGCTGACCTGCTTACTATAGCGGTTAATGACTGGAATGCAATGTTGTTATGTAACGTGACCTTTGGCTTTTAACACCAAAAATGACAATACTTACATACTTAAAATTCTCTAAAATCACTTGTGTGTCTCATGACTTCTTGTCATGTAAGACATGCAGAACCAATAAGATTTAATATTATAGTTGTGCCGCCATGGATACATGATACATTGATACATGTAATGTTTTTAGTAAGTCATGTTTGTTAAAGGAACAGTATGTAAGAAATGTATATCAATTAATCATAAAATGGCCCTGATATGTCACTAGACATTAAGAATTAATTTTCATTTCAAATATTTATATCAATGACATCAGTGGCCTGGCAAGGATATTGTCATTTAAAAAGTGGAGTTGTAGCCCTCAACTGATGTTGTCATTTTTTATGTTGTCATTTTGCGTATTGGCCATTAGTTGTTTGATTGCAGTACCAGTTTTAGCCACAAGGTTTGTGATTGCAATACCAGTTTTGGCCACAATCCTACCTACTGTTCCTTTAAAAGTAGTTACAGTATATATCCTTTTTAAACTAAGACCTAGTCCTGGCTTAAACTAATCCCTGTCCGGGAAACCACCCCATACTGTTTAGCTGAAGAAAGGAAGTCATACCTGTCTGGGATGACATAAGGATGATTCGATTATAAAAAAATATTCTTGGTGAACAATTTCTTAAACTAAATGAAGTTACTGCCCAATCAGGTCCAATTCAGTTTAGTTGTGAAAGTGACTGCCTGTGTATACAATTGACCTGTTATGTGTTGACAACAGAGCTTTCAAACTACGTTTTCCTAAAATACATGTCATTCAATTACACAAAACCGCTGCAACCATTATCAAACTTATACTCCGGAGGAAGCAAATTGTGAGTCCTCTCATGAGAAAGCAGAGACTCCAGACCACAGTAATGAGATTCAGCATTACTGCCTGTGGTCTGGTTCAAGTAGATCTAAGGGTAATTTGGGTTCATTGCTTTCGGCACTGACCCGATCCTCCCTGGAATCCATACGCTGCAAATCGAATTCCAGAATTTGCACTCCATGTAAATGCCTGAAAAATTGGTGATGGGAAACAGAAAGTGAGAGAGAGAGAGCGAGAGAGGTCAGAAAAGACAGAAATGAAGAGAAAGTAAGAGATTAAACTTGTTTTGTAAAATAATTGCGGTATTAAGAGCTTAATGGGGCCTACAGATTTCAAACACTCAAGGGTCAGTTTTAGTTTTAACATTTCAATGGCCCTAACATGACAGTTTTCTCTCCTCAAACGCATTAGCACTATGTCCTAAATCCAGTAACCTTCTTTAAAGCGGAACAACAGATAGACCGCCCTGAGTTAAATGTGCGAATTTTTAGCCATTACGTTTGCTTCATTGGTTAAATGAGACCTTGGGAACCAGAAGAGATGCTAAGCAACACAAGATATTTCGGGGTGTCCAGTGACTACCTCACATCACCACAGATACATTTATTGGCTTTCACGACTGGCTTTGAGTTTTCAAAGAAAAATCTAAACAATTTACATATACAATAATTTGTTAACTGTTTAGATGGTTACTCTTTTGTAAATATTTTACGCATATTTTCACACTCTCAGATAAAATGTTTTTTTTTTCCTAAAAGTAATTTTCTTTTTAGAACAGACCAAGGATCTTGGCAGGGCGATGACATATCTGCTGCTGGACACACATCGGCATGCAAATTAGAGCGCTTTTTACAGCCCCTGTCATGTAAATCAGAGGTTGTGTCTCCATCACAGACTCCCTGCTGCTGCAGTCTGGCTTTAATGTTTAACAAAGTTGGAGAAAGAAAAAAGCAAAAACACAGATTACAGGGGAGAGCAAGAAAGAGAGCGATCAAGAGAAAGAGAGAAAATATCGAATTTGCTCAAGCAGAAAAACAAATCGGGCTGTATTTATGAATTCAGATGGATTATTAAAACTCATATACAAGGTGTTTTCTATCATCTCCTGATCATTAAGCTCAGCAACAATACAGAGATAAGAAAATAAAAGGTGTTTTTTAAGGGTGCACGATGCGAAGCTCGTCACAACTTGTATTTAGCCCATCATGTGTGTGGCTCGTCATTTCAAAATATGTGTTCTGCACGTCATGTGAACCATGTGCATCACACATCATGTCAAAATAAGGGCCTGCTGCATACGAGTCTAAAGGGTTTGTGATTAAAGAGATACTCCTTTAATCTCATGTGTAACCAGAGTTTTGTGAATGTAAGCGTTTCGATGGTTGTGCAGCAGGCACATATTTTGACATGACGCATGATGCACATGGTTCACATAACACAACAAACACATATTTTGAAATGACGAGCAAAACACATGACGTTCCAAACACTTGTTTTAAATTCTCGCTCCTTGGAAGAGAAATCACCAGTTGATCTGCACATGGATGCATTTGGATAAGTTGCATCCATGCATCTGGCCCCAAGTTAACTTTCGGTCTGTGTTTGTTTATCGGTTTGGCTAGTGGCTAAACTGATCTCTGGAACAAATATTGTACCTGGTCAAAAATAAAAAATAATGTTTTCTAAAGACGATGGGACATGGCGAGCATGGGTCACCGATGTGTGAAGCAAGGCAAGAATTCAAGTATCTGTTGCTAACATTTTATACAATTATTTTAGACAATAGCATTAGCTCAGTGTAGTAGTTTATACGCTTTAGCTATGATTTTAAGTAATTGACTGGTTATTTATGTTTCTTGATATCAGAAATAATCTACTCTAGAATGATTCTGTTGTTACTGATTCTTTGCAGAAGATAAGTTTGGGCCACAAACGTCGTTTGTTTATGTTGTTGCCGCTACAGCTGTCAGTTGGTTTCAGCAGTAACAACGTAAACAAATGACTTTGTGCAACCGTAGGTTACGTTTGTTCCATGGGAGCTAACGTTATGTGTGAAATGTGTACTATATAATGTATATTATGTTAACTACAGATCCGCTGCCCAACCTTCCTTCACGTAGCCTCGATCCATGATCGCTGCCCGCCCTCGTCTTTAGGAAACCGAAATATGTTTTATTTTCAACGAGGTATTTATTCCAGAGTTCAGTTTAGCCACTAGTCAGACAATAAAACAAATAGAGACCGTAAGTTAAGTTCCATCCAGACGCATAACGGCGAAACACGCATGTGTCCGATAAAACCGTGCGCAATAAAAAAAGATTTGTTGGTTTAACTTAAAAAATAAACTATCTGGTTGCCAACTTAAAAAAATATTAGTTAACTCAAAAAAGTTACAAATGTTGTGTCTACTAATATTTTTAAGTTGAATTGACATTTTTTTTTTAAAGCAACCAGGTAACTTGAACCAACTTTTTACTTACAGTGCAGGGTCCAAAAGAGACCACTTTAAAAGTCTGGGATTTAAAATCTAATTTACATAAACTCGGCAAGAAACTGTTTTGAGATTTCGGAAATGACATTTAGGAAATGACATAAAATATTTACAATGTAAAAAAAATACATTAAAAATAAATTTTTAATCAACACAGATTTACCAGTCATGTCAACTTACTATTATTTATTATTTATAACAAGGGATGAGTTGCTACAACTTATTTTTTTTTAATGTCAAAATAAATAATAGTTGAATAAATGACAATTTAGTTGTATTTTTACAGTGTAGGCTTCTACACGTTAAGCACAAGGCCAAGTTAGCTGTTCAGATTCCTTGCTTTCAATTTAAGCATGCAAGCTTTGGAAAATTCTCAAGTCGTGCTGGGAAAACATCCAATGTCATTAGGTTTTGCACAAACTTCAGTTCATGTCAACACGAGTGCATGTGGATATCAACACAAAATAGAGACATAACACATATTATGGAATCTACAAATTCATACTAATTCCTCAAATGAATCCCAAACTATATTCTATTTTTATAGGGAAACCATGCTAAATGCCAAACACAAGCATTTTTACTAGTGGACTTTTTGATCCCTCTTTATTTTTTATGAACTGTAAATAAAGATACTGACTTCTGTCTCTGTTAACCCCGAGTGGTACTTTCCCATATGAGCAGAGCTATAAAATACAAACATTAGCCCGGCCGAAATCAATACAAAAGCAGCCATTGACTGACCCATGAGGCGATGCTACAAAATATCAGGAACAGAATGATTATACCCCAGAATTTATTATTTTATGTTTGCACAGTCCTACGACTTGGCCACTGGTAGCTTTGAGACTGAGGACGTCTGTAATCAATAAGATCATCAAACAGTTGGTTCACATTCAAGCCTTTTATATATCCGGCTGTCTGTGCTCTTATATTAAATGTCATGAGCGAATCGGGTGATGAAAATACCCGGCCACTGCTGTACTGTCGAGAGGAGGGGTGCATTTGTGAACCAGAATTGAATGACACTAGAAGAGCTATGAATGCGTACAAGCACTGTTCTCATCCACCGCGCATTTTCTCTCCAAAAGTTAACACTGCTTATAAAGCTGCGGTGTACCTTGCGTGGGTGTCTATTCTGAGGATTATGGGTAAAGATCAAAGTAGCAAAGGTTCGCTTCCTTTAACACGCTGTTGCCGTGGTGATAGATCTCAGTGCCCTTTGGAGAAAATCAAGTGCATAGTGATATTGCGAAATGTCACAATGACAGTTACTGTACGTAATAAATCAATGCCGTCCATGTCTGTGCGCTCTCCATCTCCGGATTTGCACCTATAGTTCTCAGCTTTTGGCTTAAGTCATAATTGATCATTAAAACTAAAGACAACACAGAGCCTTTTTTTCACAGAAGGCATCATCAAACATCTTCACAGAGGCGGAGCTTATTACTTTTTAATCAAAGTCTGCGTCTATTTCCATGCTATATAGTAGGCGAGGCGAGTAATATGTCCGAATTCATAGTATTCCAAAAACAATAGGACAAAAGGACCCCGGATGACCTAATAATACTTTCAGCAAGATCCCGAAGTGTTCATTCGATAGACATTTTACTGTCCTGTGAGTCCACAAGAGAGGAGTTATCCAATGAAGAAGTAGAAGGAGAGGTGTTGTTTTTTTTTTAAAAATGTCCAAAAGAGGCAATGTGGCTCTAATCTAGTGCAAATACATATATTAAACATGTATTTATATATTAACATGGTGAATGCAGTACGTCCGAATTGATTCATACAATCCATATTCCTAGTGTTTTAATGGTCTCCATCTAATTTAATATCTACTGTCACATTATGCGAATACGGACGTAGCCGAAGACTACAAGTCTACAAGTTTCCTTTGAAATAACAAGCACTGATGAATCATGTAAAATAAAACCAAAAATGAGTAATAATAAATTAAATAGGGTCAGATTTGATTTCATGCTGACATTAAAGAAGTCAAGGTCTATTAAGTGAATTCATTTTCTAAGCTACCATTCAAACAAAACACAAAAATATGAACATCCATGTTAACTTCGAGGGCACATGAACTCGCGTGCGATGAGTATAAATTTGAGTGGCGAGATCAAAAAGCTTATTGTAGAGTCCCGGAGGCTTTGATGTGCAGCCGGCCTCAGATGAGAAAACCAATCGCGGCATGTTGATTACTTTGGGAGAGTCACCCGTGTATGCATATGATTTAATGGGAGTACATTTTGAAGATGAAAGGGATTCGGAAAAGGTCTAATGTAGAACGCTCTACCTTAATACACACCCACAGGGGACTTTCAACTCAAACGTGACGCACAAAAACCGACATTGTGATTGACCTGGATCAATCTCGCTCCAGAAAAGCTGGAGTCCAGTCAATCAATGGCACAATTAATTACAACTTGATGTGTTTAAAATCAATGTGCCAAAATGCCAGACATGTGTTTACAGCTGTTTGCTTTTTTAAGTAAAACCAGGGAACTGAAAAACCTAACCAGACGCCACATAGAGTAATATGGGTGAAAAAATATCACCTTTCAATCAGGCTGTCGCCTTTCAGGTGACACAAACGTAATCAATGACGTTGACCAGTATTATTGAGGGTCACAAAAATAGTAAGTAGTTAAAAATTTTGTTCAAAGCCACTTAATGTACATTTAAAAAGACAACCCCCCTTGAAGCAAAAAATGCAAAATCACTCTAGATATAATGCTGGGTTGTTTCAACTCAAATTTGGACATTTTCCAACCTTAACACTCCATTACATTAGCAAACAATAAGTTGAAACAACCCTGGATTGTTTTTAGAGTACAAAATGATGATTGAAAAGTATATAAATTTGGAACAATATGAAGACATTGTCAGAAAAAAGGTCCCAATCTGTCTCTGGGGCTGTACCCTTAATCATTGCGGTACAGATATTTATACATTTGGTAACAATATGTACCTGTGAGGAACTACTTTAAACCTTTAGGTGCAAAGGTGTACTGGTAACCCATACTTGGGGTGTAACCTCTACATTTAACCCATCCAGTGAAAAGTGAACACACGCACTGCAAGTCGTGAACACACAAACACCCGGAGCAGTGGGCAGCCATCCCTGCAGTGCCCAGGGAGAAATTGGGGTTAAGGTGCCTTGCTCAAGGGCACCACAGTCGCAACCCCGCCAGTCGTGAGCCTCGACCCGGCAACTCTCGGGTTACAAGACAGACACTCTGACCGCAAGGCTACAACTACCCCCCACTTGGTTTACAACTGCCCACCACTTGGCTACAACTGCCCCACTACTACCTTTTTTGAAAATGTAACAAAGTGACAGCTAGGGAACATTTTTTGACATCATTCTTTATTTTTGACTCCATACATGTTGTATCTAGGGATGGGACGATAACTGGTTTCACGATTAACCACAATAAAATGTCCTGACGGTTAGTAATATCGTTTAAAATGTAATTATCATTACAACCGTGTTTGATTACCGTGATTTTGAAAACTTGCGGAAAAAAATTGTCTAATCAGAATCAGTTTGACACAGGCGCGTACAACATATTTTTTGGCACAAGAAGGCATTTAAGGGATAATGTATTGTATTCATTCACGGTAAACTTATTAGACAGATTTATTTATATTTTTAACACAAATCATTTCAGGGACATTAAAAAATTTCCATGACAATGACACGAATAAATTAGCAAAATATTCCTTGACAATAACACAGGAATATGTGAGATCAGGTTGGTTGCATCCATTCGCAGTGCTAATGAAGACTTTATTTTGTATAGTTTTGCAATTTTTCCCAACGGATGAATGAATACGCATCAGATACAGTGTGCAAGGTTGGTGTATGATGAATTTGTAGGATAACAAATAGAAAAAACACATACGAAAATGTATAAACTACAGTATTATTAAACAAACAGAAGGACAGTATCTTATATTTGCTACAGCGTAAGAGCACACCTTTAAACATGTTTAAAAAGTGATGGGAGTTTAAACGGGTATTGGAGTTGTAGCCTCTTTTGGAAACCGATGCATTTTGAGATCGGCATTCAAATCAACTCCACATGCAAAATAAATAAATATTCATTATTCTGATTAGCATCCGAACTGCAAAGAAACAGAATCCCTCTTCATTCAGTCACCTGACGCTCTACTGTATTTGTGAAATAAACCAGCCCCCATAAAAAGAGCTGCTCACCCTTCCCCAACCCTGATCAAAATCCAATGATTTCCTCTTTAGTTAAAAGCTAAGGCCCATAGCAGTGCGTTTCATGTTTTTCTACTTTTTCAGTCATTTTTCTCTTCTGTTCCCTTTTCTTTGTAGTGTGCTAAATATCTGGCGGCTTCTCTCTCCCTAGGCATCGGTTCTCACATGGCAGGCATCGCACGATGCGACACTTTGCTGAGGTGCCGAGCACATTTCCAAAAACTGAATTGTTTTTCCCTCTCTCATGATGATATTCCAAATGTTTCTTTTCTGTTGCCATCACAGGCCTTGTGGGTTTACATGGCTCTGAGGCATTAAACACCGCCTGAATATTGACAGACGCATGTGCGACTGTGGCTTTGAAAATAAGGAACGAATATAAAGCAATCGGGAGCCAATCAGGGTTTAAAGTGTGATGGTGGCCATATTGCCATTCTAAAATGATTTACTACTGCTCAAATGATTTGGCTTTGCAGCTGAGCACTTACCGGGTAAGTCGTGCCTCACTGATGCAGACTCTGATGTCATGCCTGATAGCAGGTACACATTTTAATCTGAAGAAAAATCTCCTATAGACTTACAGACTATCAGAGACTTACAGTACGCATGCAAATGTATCATGTATGTGCTCTGCACTGAAAATAAATGAAGTTTTGATTTTGCTACATTTTTATTAAGGTAAGTGGTTGCATAAAATTGATTTATGTCCATTTCAGATTAATTAGTTGTATATACTCAGTATAATTGACTTGATGTACTCACAAAATAACAAGTAAATCCAACCACATCATTCTCACATCATTTATTCTGCTTGTATTTTAACAAAATGTTTGTACATTACAAATGTTTTTTTAATCAACCTGCAGTTACGCAACCTAAATGCATTTTACAACAAGTTGTAGATGTTGTAAGATCCCAGCAAGCAATTTTAGACTTCTAACAGCCCAGACATCTAAGCTAAATCAAGGCAAAATGTGGGTGTTCAGTGAAAGTTTAATAAACAGCTAATCATAGCCCAAAATAAATGAAATAAAATAAGTAAATAAATGAAACCAAACACCTTGCAAAAAACGGTTGACTTTGTTGACAAGTTATTTTGGCAAACATGACATGTAACCTAATTAAAGTTTCTTTTGGCTAGAATACTCATAGCTGGAGTATATTGGGTCTATAGTTAACCTAGAAAGGTTGCATAAGGTTGCATTATGACCACATTTAGTGCAAAGTTACAAAAGGAACACTGTTGACGTAACACCGCGACTTAAGAACGAATGAAGAGTTTGGTTCCAAAATGCAAAAAAAAAAATTGTTACACACAAATTCAGTATTGTATCTGGGCAGTATTAAAAAGTAAATTCTTCATTTTACGCAAAATCCGATATCCGCCGTGCTATTCTGTCATCTTTACTTCCTTTATTTCCAAAACATGATAAACACCAGTCCTCCTTCTCTGCAGGATGCAATAAATCCGCTCCACAAATCACAGCGCCATTCCACGCATTGTAAACAACAATGTCGGCACTTTGAATACAAAGAAAGGCAATCCATAAAAATTGAATAATTTATGTGAGAGGCATCAAGCTTCTTTCATGCTAACACATTGACTCCAGGGGATCTTATGAAAAACGTTCCATTATTTTACCCAAAGTCAACGAAAATCGAGCAGGACCAAAACATTTTACAGCTGATCGGCGATCGCTGTTCAAAAAGTTCAGCAACGACGTCCCAAGGATGACCGCAGCAATGATAGTGTTCTTAATATGACAAAGAAGTGTTTTGATTAATGCCATAAATGCATTTTTTATCAGTGTATAGTCAACTAAATGAATATAACATGGCAAAGATGAATGCACATTTATATATTTAATTCAAAAGATTTATAGCATTTAAAAAAATTGTCATGGATTTATTGCATTTTGTGGAAAAAAATATCTGTTTTATAATAAATCTTTGAAAATCAAATTATGGATTTGAATTTTTAATCCATTAGTCCATTAGGAAATGGAGATTTAGCGGAGATTAAGCGGTTCTGCCGGTGATCGTTGGTCAGGCATCAGCTGGGCATAACGTTAAAGGACGGCCAGTAGATCAGAGGTGTGCAGACTTTCACATCTACCGGGACTGGGTCTGTTTGTCTCGTTGTCCTCGGGTCGAGGACGAGACAGGGAGAGAAAAACAAAATCGTATTAGCGTAGCGGCCGTTCATATGTATTGAAGTGTCACACAGTGATGTGGTTTAACTCAGCTTAGTTCCAGACAGACTAAATATTGCGGCATAATTATGTTATCCACAGTTGAGGATTTAGCAAATTGGGGGCCCAATGCGAGGGTATATATGGTAAATAAGGGTCACCTTCCGATCTTTAAGAGAAAATGAAACCTGACGACCCGTTTGACTAAGGCCTAAAGCCCCACTGTCGTCGTTAATGCAGGTTCAGTGGCAAACGGGTCTATATTGTATACCATTTATAGGACCAGGAGAAAACGCCAAAAAACATTGCAACCCGACCATACGTGCTAACCCGTTTGACTAAGGCCGGAAGCCCCACTGTCGTCGTTAATGCAGGTTCAGTGGCAAACGGGTATGTATGGCATACTATTCACAAGACACACCAAAGCGCGAAAAACGCAACCCGACCATACATACCAACCCGTTTGACTAAGGCTGGAGGCCCCACTGTCGTCGTTAATGCAGGTTCAGTGGCAAACGGGTCTGTATGGCATACTATTCACAAGACACACGAAAGCACCAAAATCGCAACCCGACCATACGTGCCAACCCGTTTGACTAAGGCCGGAAGCCCCACTGTCGTCGTTAATGCAGGTTCAGTGGCAAACGGTGGCAAACTATTTAATGCAATTCATTTTAAGTGTTCATGCAGAAAAGGTTTTTATTTATTTATTTGGTTGGTCTGTGTTATGACCGTGAGTGCTTTGTTCCGTGAAAATAACTATTGCGAGTTAAGAACCTTTACTAGACAAATTATGCGAATGCTTTGTTGAAGAGAAAAGTTTTAAGTCTAGATTTAAAATGATCGACTGTGTCTGATTCTCGGACATCGGTTGGTAAATCATTCCAGAGCTTAGGGGCTAAGTAGGAAAAGGATCTTCCACTTTTAGACACTTTTGATAGTCTAGGGATAATCAATAGGCCAGAATTTTGCGACCGTAGTGTGCGTGATGGATTGTATTCTGATAGTAATTCTCTAAGATATGAGGGTGCTAAGCCATTTAAAGCTTTGTAGGTGATTAGTGATATTTTAAATTGGATGCGATATTTAACTGGTAGCCAGTGTAAAGATGCCAGAATTGGGCTTATGTGGTCATACTTCTTAGATCGAGTAAGTACCCTTGCAGAAGCGTTTTAAACTAGCTGAAGCTTGTTGACCTGATTTGAATGGCATCCCCCGAGTAGCGAGTTACAATAGTCTATTCTAGAGGTCATAAAAGCATGAATAAGCTTCTCTGCGTCAGATGTAGACAGTATATGGCGTATTTTTTAGATATTTCTAAGATGGAAGAATGCTGTGCGGCAGACGTTGGCGATATGACTATCAAAGGATAAGTTGCTGTCGAACATCACACCTAAGTTCCTAACGGTGGAAGATGGCACCACAGTACAGCCATCTATGTGCAATTTGTAATCTGACATATTATGTTTGTAGCGATTTGGTTCAATAATAAGTACCTCTGTCTTATTGGAGTTGAGCTTAAGAAAGTTATGTGCCATCCAGTCACTAACATCGCTAATGCAGTCTTTTAGCTTAGAAAACGTGTGTGTTTCGCTGTGATGCGAGGAGATGTAAAGCTGGGTATCATCCGCATAGCAGTGAAAACTTATGTAATGTTTCCTGATAATGTCTCCTAGGGGTAACATGTATAACGAGAACAGGATAGGACCTAAAACTGATCCTATATCAACTTAAGTGAAAAAACAAAATAAAAATGGGCATTTGTAAATTAATTGGCAACGAACAACTACATCATTTATTAATCAGTTCATGTTATTTTAAGAAGTTACTAATACATTTTTAAAATCAAAAGTTTTTGTTAAAGGCAGGGTATCTAATTTGATTCAGAAACATTTTAGTTATGCTGGCAAGTCTCCTCACATACTGATAGCAATCACTATGTTAAAATGTTTACATGTATTTAATTCATTTCTGACCGAATGCTATAATTGAACGCATGCCATTTTTGCTCCTCTTCTGTGAATGTGTTTTGCATGCCCTGTTCACGCAGACATCATACGTTATCATTGCATTCACATCCGCTCGGTAAACAGAGACAAACAAACTTTCCTGCTAAATTGACAACCTGCATAGACATTTTTTCAAACGACAAATAGCGTCTGGATCAGCAAAGAGCATAAATTAACATTTGTTACTTTACTGCTTTTCCACGGGGAGGCAGCTGCAGGAGGCAAGATCTGAAAGGGTCAGGTTTCTTTTGCGGTAGGTATGCGGTATGATGAACTTATATAGACAATTGTATTTGCATTAACATTAACTAGGATTAATAAATGCTAAAAAATTATTTTACATTAAATTGGTTCATTTTAGCCAAGGCATTTACATGTTAACAAATACAACCTTACTGTTACCTAAAAATGAATTTTTGATAATGTAAAATAAAAAAAATTGAAAGTGTGCCAAAATGTTTATTGCTTACAAAATATTAGTATTTAAAACAACACCAAAGAGTTTTTTTTATCTTAAAATAACGTTTTCAAAAAAGTTTCAGTCGTTTATCAACTGGAAACAGGGTGAACAGCACTTTCACATTCGCTTTGCAGCCCTATATTGGCCAAAACCGCACTAAATAAGTTTCCAACCATCGGGTCGCGGTCCTGTAGTTCGAGTGAAAACTGCTTTACGGCAGACCTACAATCCAATCAGAGCCAGCTTTGCTGCAGTAGGCTAAATTATTTACGACAGTGGTAATGGACAATTACACTTCTAACCTGTAGGGGGAGCAAAGAGCAAAAACTCTTTAGTGTTGCTTTAACAAAAGCATTAATAGTAGTTACGCAACTATGAACTACATTTCTCACAAAATGACAATACAGTACCACAGCTATTTTTAAAATATATCTTTCCCACTAATATTTTGTAAACTGTCAGGGACGTTTGACAGAGCAGCAAAGTCGTCGTCTAAGAGCTGCATGCGTGGCGGTGTGTCGGCGAGCGTTTCCTCTGGTAATTTTCAGAGGTTGTCAAAAAAAGGCTGTTTTCTCCCTTTTAAATATATTTCATTCCACATATACATTAGTTTTAACAGCTAAACAAACAGCTCACCAGGAAAGGATCCTGTGCATCCCATGTTTTTTACTCTTATTAACTGCATTAAGTAAATGCATACGTTTTTTTAAAAAGAAAAACATTACTAAAACACACACGTGCACACACATTTACATTCACATCCTCTATCTGGTAATAGTTGGAAGGTGTGCCGGAGAATCCCATCTTTCTCAAACCAGAGAATCTCATCATTTTTCTGGGAAACAATAATTGAATCCTGTTAGCAGGAGAGGTTGGCAAATAGCTGCTCTTAGCTGTGATTTGATTCAAATATTCTGGCATGCTAAATCACAACCTGCAGGAAAACAACTGTAAATGGCTTTAAAACCAGGACAGGTTGTCTAAGTACACATGTCTGGTCCATAGAGGAAGTTGAACAGACACACTGACAAACCGGAAAGACCAATAAGACAAGCAATTTTCGCTGTTCAATTACATTGTCGATGCATTCAACTTGAGTGACACGCAGAAAGTCATCCATCATCATTAAAAACAGACCAGGAATCTTCTGCTGTGCCGTCGTTCTCCAGCATCATCACAAATCATTTATATTACCTCATCTCTGTTCCAGATCTTAAGTTTCAATGAGCGCGAATGAACTGATCTTTTTTACAATGATGTATATTTTGTGATAAATGATTCAAGACAATGATTAAGAAGAAAATTTGCTCTACAAAACGTGTTTTCAGGTTGGCGTGCCGAGCGGGAAAGTGTCCCTGCAGTCAAGTAAGCCTCCTACAGGATAATTAAAACGGTGGGATGCAGGTGAGGAAAAAAAGAGTAAAAATAAGAGAGAGAGAGAGAGAGAGGGAGGGAGTGAGAAAGAGAAGGAGTGTGTTACATAAGTGCTGTATGTTACCATACTCATGTTTTATTTACAGAGAGCGATAGGTGGCAGAAGTCAGGGAGTTCCCCTCCCAACCCCAGCTTTCATCCTCCTCATCGCCATGAGAAAAAGAAGGCAAAGCATTATGGGAAAGTAACTGAGATATTTAGTCTGATTTAATGATAATGAGATATCTTCTCAGGGTTCTGGTCACAGCTTTTTGTGGGTTTCTAAAGGTCACTATATGCATCTAAAGCTGAGGATTAAATATATCAACATGAAATGGCATTCGCAAACCATTTATTTATTATGATAAATGCCATCTCTGTCAAAAATAAGATAATGATATTAACCGAATGCTCTCTGCACGTATTATATGTTCATCAAATACTTTTGCTTGAAAAATGAAATACCAGCCTCAGGCCATTCAGAAACACTGCTTTGTTGGCAGAATTCATTAAACGCAGAGGCGGTCTTAACATAGAGGCATAGTAGGCAACTGCTTGGGGCCCCCTACAGCGGTCATATTAGGGGGCCCCCAACCAACCTAATAAATAAATAAAACCCTTATAATCATGAACACTTCAAAGCAGCATTGTAAATCGTAATAATATTCTTAAGAAATACGTTGAAACTTTGAAATAGTAGTTAAAATGTTATCTGTCACTACACACATACACCCCCTTTTTTCACAATGAAATGGACTAGTCCGTAACGGCGCGAAAGATAATCACAGAGTGACAGGAGGACTGGGAAAGTACACAAACAGAGACAAATCAAGACAAATATAAATGCGAAAATGGGTTCGGTGAGTCAACCGCCTAGTTCTGCTAGTTATAGCCTTAGCCCTACACTAATAAAAATGATTTTGTGGTGAAGTAAATAACGTTACTACAGAAAAAAAATAATTTAACCCTTATGTTATGTTGGTGATGATTTCGTCCACTATGGGGTGCTGTTGAGTCTTAATTTGGCAACATATTTCTCTGTGTTTCACCAAATGGAAAGATTTTGGTGACAAATCTTATTTTAACACATATTTTGAGAAAATGCTTTGAAAATCTAAAAAAAAAAACAACAACAATACACTGTGAGCAATTTCACAACCCTTTTGTTATGTCCGTGAAGGAAACATCTACTAAATTAAATTGCTGTAAAAATCAGATAAATATTTGTTTGTTTTTTTGATATTCGGTAAAAATCTGTTAATAAATCTTAGTCCTGATTAAAACTGCTAAATGTTTAATAAAAAATAAATGTTTTTGCCCCATTGACTTATTTTCTATTGGTTTGTGTAGTGCTACACTTTGTGTGTTCTCTGCTTTCCATCTTCATTTTGGAGTAAAAAATGGTTCTTTTTTATATATCCGATATGGGGGCCCCATACATACCTTCGCCTTGGGCCCCCAATTTGCTAAATCCGCCACTGATTAAATGACATTTAAATTCTTTGTGGATCACATTCTAACATACGAAAAGTTGTGCACTATTATTATTTTTGCTTGCTTGTTTTCTAGTGATCATGAGATAACAAAAGTTGTATTCTTGTATTATGTGGGCTCGATAGAACTCGTTGATTTGTTTGTAGACAGCAAAAGCATATTAAAGGTGACATAGAATGATTGAACGGGGTATTTATCCTTGTTCTGTGATGTGACATGTAGACAAAAATTGTTTTGTTTGGGTCTGTAATGCCTTAGAAGCTTCCTAAAAACCTCTCAGATAGCTCTATTAGGGTGGGGGATTTTAAACAAGTGGTTCTGCACCTATTTGGCTCCACCTTCTAGCTTAATTTGCAATCTCATTACTGATTGGCTGACTTTGCTGCCACTCAAAGAATGTAGCCAATTATTTTCAAGTTGAGGGGCAGTTAGATGCCTGTGATGTCATAAGCATCAGTTTTTCAGATTGGGCCGTTTTCTGGCTGACATTTCTAAAAGAGGAATATCTATGAGACTGAGATGTTTAGCATGTATAGCACTTTTGTATGTTTGTGAATGCGGGTAGACTACCATTATTCAACAAAGACAAGGTAAAAATGGTTTCATTCTCTGTCCCCTTTAAGTGAAATTAGCATGGATGTACAAATGAGATTTTTCTTGGATCTAAGCTGAAATAGATTTGTCAGTAATTAACAATTTAATAGTCATGATTTTAGGGACCTTCTCTAAAGTTACAACTTAATATACACATTAAATTTAAATGCTGCTAAAAATAGAAACGACTGTACAGTGTTCATATGGTTGTCAGCTATAATGCACACTTTTTAGATTTTTGACATTTATTAAAATAAAAGTTAACTATTTCCCTACCATTGATGAGGTAACTCATCAATTAAACGAAAACGATTCGCTGCCAATGACGAGTATTTCAGACAATCCATAATAACGCTATTATCCACAAGGTGGCTATTATCCGCAACTTAGAAAACCCGGAAGTATCTCTATCTGATCTCTATCAAAATTCCTTCACAAAAATGCAGTTGTCTCATCTTTTTTGTTCAAAATTTGGTGTTTTTGAAGAAACTTTGAAGTATCTGTTGACTGAGAAACAGTTTCTTTCCTCAGTCCAGCAGATTTCTGAATAGCCAGAACTGATAATCCTAAATTCACAAATATCAACCGTTCAACTTGATTTATTAAGTCCATAGGCAATTATACGCTACACTTGTGGTGACAGCAAAGAACTCCTATGCATCAGCAGTCTACTTCAAAATACACAAAATATTATGGACAAGAAATAAGGTTATGAGATTTGGATTATGTCAGGATAACAAGAAAATAACTTTTGTTATCTCTCGAGATTACCAGAAAATTAATTCGTGATCACAATAAATTAAGTTATGATTATGAGAAAACAAGCAAAGAAAAATATTAATAGTACATGGCCTCTCTGGCTTCCATACAAAATTGGGTCCCTTGTGAGTACTTGGACCTAAATACAACCCGAATGTGGCAGCCACATGGATCACAGCGCCCCCTAATGTGTTGTTCAAATTCTTCTTTTTAAATTCTGACTTATATCATTCGTAATGTTTCTAGTTGCATCTTTAGTGATTTTGCAAATGTATAGTCCAAAGAAGTGTTTTTTGCTTGCATGCACTTAAAGGGTTTTGCAGTGAAATACATTATATCTTATTATTAATATTGCTAAAAATGTTAAAATCAGCCTAAGCTATTGGCTTAAATCTATAAAGGCTGTTTAACCTAATATAGTAACCAAAAACAGTGCTTAGGTCCCTCTCACATGCCATAGGTGATGTAAGCAGTGCCATTTTAATAAAAATGCTATTTGAAGATATCTACTGTCTATTTAGAGTCTAAACAAGGTTTACCATTTTGATTTCATGAGGATCTGCACCCCGCAATCAATTAACTAAAACCCCTATGAGCGAGGCACTTTACCTCGGGCAGCTCCATGGAGACCGTCCCGTAGGAAAGTGTACCGTAAGCTGCTTTGGATGAGAAAACATCTGCTAAATGACCAATAACCAATAGCTGTGGTCACTGGTGCTAAACCAAAATGAATGAGTACAACCGATCCAAGTAGCAAACACTTAGCTTTGACCTTTTAACCTTTTTTATTGAAGCCATTTCGCAGTATTTGATCAAACAGGCACATCTTAACAAAGTCTGCATTAGTGCTGAGCATGGTAATTCATTCAAAGGATGAAACACAGAGGGATTTAACAACAGCTTTTAAGAAGACAATTCTGCCGTGATGGAATTAATCTGCATGGCAAGAGGCTCTTGTCTTAATTAAATGCACTAGTGTGCTTCAACATGAGTTTGCTCTTCAGGTGTTTGTGGGGGAGAGGAAAGATAAAGTATAAATAATGCAACTGCGTGTGGGAAATTTTCTATGGGCGTGCTGGGTTCGCGGCGAAACAACAATTATTTCTTGATTCACACATGCATGTGCTGGCTACGGTAGAGATACTTAATAATCTAACGGTGTGGTACAACAATGTGCAGGCTTATAAGTGGTACATGCTATAAGGAATTGATTCTTGTTTATAAAATGAATGCATAATAGAAAACTGGGCGTACAGTTTCAATGGAAAACTTGGAGGTATAAGCATTGGCTATAATTGAATCTCGGTTTCAACTGGGTCTCGAGTTAACATGAGAGTGTATTATTTACCGTTTGATATCTTATCTGAAAAGCAGTAACGAGAAATAGATGTTTTTGCTTACTTTAACAAGTGAAAACATTTTTCTCCACATAATAAAATACTATATATTTTAGTATTTAACTTTTAACATAAATGCATTTGGCATATGCTTTCATCCAAAGTCACTTACTGTGTATACAAGCTATACATTTCATCAGTAAACTCGTAATAGTAGTAAGTAGTGTAGAATATTATATATCCAACACATTTATCAACGTCCAATCATTCAGATCATGGGACTGGCAGCGTATGAATATTTCACGAATCGCATGTAAACCCCCTGTTTTCAAGGGGCAACCTTCTCGCCTCTATCGTAAAGCCAACAAGGAAGTGACTTAAACTCCAATTCATCAACTGGACCCTAGAGACTGGCCAATCCCATAGCTTCCCCCCTCCCCCTGTTAAAATGCCCAACTTTACAGCAGAGATAATTATGTTTACAGCCTGGTATAAAGTGTTTTTGGTCTATATAGCTAATTTAGTGAGGAGGTAAATTTTTTGTAACTCGTGTTTAATTATATACATTTTTGGGAATCCCTGTGTGCTATCGTCAAGTGAAAGGTATAATTTTTTCTTTCCCTTCACTCAAATCTGCTGCACTCTATCCTAATGGGCTCTACTCTCCAGAAAACAGCAGTGATTGGTGGACAGAAAGCAAAAAATTAAAGTAATAAACTAATATTTTGCCAAAACGCGCAATTAGTCTACTTTGAGGAGCAAGTCGAATTTTTTTGATAGTGCAAATGGTTGAAGATTTACTGTTAAATGAATAGAGCTTGATAAAATGGCAGAGCCGTGGTTGAATTGTGCAGATAAATGGGCGGTATTATCCCCTTCTGACATCACAGGGGGAGGCAAATTTCAATTATCTATTTTTTCACATGCTTGCAGAGAATGGTTTACCAAAACTAAGTTACTGGATTGTTCTTTTCACATGTTCTAGGTTGATCGAAGCACCAGGTAACTAATTATAGCACTTAAACATGGACAGATTTTCACGATATGTCCCCTTTATGGTGCGTTTACACCAAGCGCGTTTCAGGCGTCAAAATCGCGTCTACCGCGCCTAGTTTGTCGCTTTAACAGTTTGAATGCATTTGCGCGTGTAGAGCGGAGTAGACGCGCGGAAAAAGCAAGCATTTGACCAGCGTCAGAGGCAAAATTTGCTTCTTGTGGGAGGGGCAAGTGCTATGTGGTTGTCTGTTTGCAAGATGACTGATGTTGGTTGTGCATTTATCGAGAGAGTTACAGGATTGTATTTGGTAACCTTACTATAGGGGGAAAATAAATGGCGCGGGTCGATAAACTTCACGTGAAATGTGTATTACAACTTACCAGGTTGCCCGATGTCCTCACTGACACTCTTCCAAGCAAGGTCCTTTTTATTCCTGTCTCTTTAGAAATAAGAACTTGTGTCATATAGCTCCGGGTGACTGCTTCGGACAATATCAAGCCTTCATGCTGAATGAGTGACTCCGGGCGGGGCTGCCTCCACAGCATCAAGCAGGCTCCTGATTGGTTAACGCGGCGCGAAATTCCGCCAAATTTCAAATCTTTCAACTCGGGCATCAGCCGGCAATTCGCGTCAAACACAAAAAGCACCATTTGCGCGTACCACACACAACGCTCAATTCGCGAATTACGCGTGAATGAGGTGGAAACGCGTCTTCTGCGCCAAACGCCTCATCCGCGCTGCTGGACCTCCAGACGCGCGTCAACGTCTTTTCACATTGACTTAACATTGAAATCACTCGCGCTTCATGCCTCAACCGCAGTTGGTGTAAATGCAGCATTAAGCATAAAAGTTGCATAATTAAGGGTGTGGCCACTTGAGTGACAGGTGAACTGCACCTGCTATCTCTATCGTCATGCTAGGCGGGAGTGTTTTCAGCAACCAGCCACCTCAGCTCCACCCACATCCCGCCTCTTTGTCCATTTTCAGTTATCCGCAAGTGATTTGCAGTGACACGCTGCCAAGATGAAGACGGCAAGTTCCGCCAACTATTGGCTTCAAAAATTATCTTCACAAACCTACGTGTGAATTAGGGGTGGGCGATAAACCGGTAGACAAAATTAACCGGTAGAAATTTGTCAACCGGTAGAGATTTTGGACTATCGTTTCTATCGAGGTTACGTGCCCACGTCACGCTCCTGTGCGTGTGGTCGCGAAAACGTAACGTTTGTACACGTATTTAAGCACTGCAGTTTTAAAACAAGTTATTTTAAGCCATTGAAACACAGACAACAGAGCTGTATGCGTGCGTTCTTTCTGTGTGTCAGGAGCGGACAAGTCGCGCAACCGCTGCTCTTTCTGTCTGTGAGGAGCGCGCAAGTCGCGCGACCTCTGCTTATTAAGCTCGTGAGCATTTTTCCCGCTTTATTGGCCTTAAATACACATATGCGTCAAAATTCCCGTCTTTGCAAGCATCATCATAAACACGACCAGTAAGGTCTTAAGAGAAAGTAAACAGCTAAAAGAGAAAGCGCATGTGTAACAGTGTATTGGATCCGGACTTTGGTCTTAAAGGGGAAGTTACCTAATTTTGCTCCTGTCTGTCACTCGTGTTAATCAAACAGGATTGAGAAAAAAATCTCTCACTGCTCCTGATTAAATCACTTTTCTACCTTAAATAAAAATATATATAGGCCTATACATACATGCATAATTATTTATTATCATTCTTATTGACTGTGTATCTTCAGAGAGCTTGAGTTTTGTTTGTTTTTATCTTCTTTCTATGCTTGTATATGTTTTTTGTGAGAATTATGAACATTTCTATGGTATTAAAGATTTAAACCTTATTAAAACATAAAAAACTCTACCGTGATACATATCGTTATCATGATATAAAATTAATCCTATCGTGATAGAAGATTTTGGTCATATCGCCCACCCCTAGTGTGAATACCTCCATATTTTTACATTTTATGGTTTCTACATTCGATTTATAAATGAGGCCTATTGTGCGGCTTATGACAAGCTGTCTTATGACTTTCTGAAGCAATCCAAGTCAAACTGGCAAAAAAACAATATCACGCATTCTTGCATTATAAAAAGGCAATATGTAGGAACCAGAATATTCTAAAGATCTGTGGTTGGGCTCTTTTGACTAGTAGATGAGTAACCTCCAAGCACCCACCCAGAAACCCCTTGTGACCACACAACGATGTAAGAAAACCATTAATAATGAACCAAAAGCATTGACATAAAAACTATTTTAGCAGATAATGTGTGTAATGTGTAAACGATGCAATAACCTTCAATGTGCAGAATCTAATCCATAAAAAAGAAACATTTACTGTTTTAGGTCATCTAGCGGATATTTCTTGAGGCTACTGTTTTAGTACCACTCAAAATAGCACAGGAAAAACACACAGGAAGAGATGGTCATTCCTCCTAATCTTCCTCCCATCTCACCCAGAACCTCCATTTAACAGCTGGGATCTGAACAGCCACTCATTCTTCCTGTCCATCTAAACCGAACATTTTTAAAGAAATTGAAGGGAGTAGCGACAAGTCAGAGGCGGCGGACACTTCCTGAAAGCTGTAAATGAGCGAGGAGCAGTGGGTTGCATCAGCCCCCCGATCCCTCGGGTTCAGACGCTTTGCAGCTTTCGTCTGTTGAACGGGACGATGGGAGCGGGGGGAGCTAATCGCCAGTGCATTAGCATATACTAATTACACAGTTTCTGTAATGGCTGCAGAGATGGGCTGAACCGCTGGAGCACGCCGTTCTGAAGCTAATTTGAGCGCTCCGTGTCCTGTGAGGCTTGTCCGAAAACAGCCTTTCTCACCAAGACAAAATGTTCTTCATAAACGCTCATATTGAAACCGAAAACAGAGGTTCATTCGAACGGGGACTGTTCTGAAGTTTCTGAACGACTGTATTACCTGTGCTCATTAAAGTGTGTTCAGGTCCGTAAACAACCACAACAACATAATTATTATAAAAATGCTACTTTGACTTTATAATTAGTTTGGGGATTTGAACAAATTACTAAATCTAACCTATTCCAAACTTTTTATTGATGAGTTGAGAAGAGCTTGTTGATGCGCTGTTTTTAAAAAATGTTGAAAATGGTTGAAAATCTTTGAAACTTGTATTGAAGGAAGGATCTAAGCCATATATACAGTATGGAACAAAACATGATATGACGTCAAGATCCAATGTTGATTAAAGCTCAAGCAAGCAAGCAGGTAAATCACTTTACAATAAAGTTCATTAGTTAATGTATTAACTAACATGAACAAACCATGAGCAATACATTTGTTACAGTATTATTAATGTTTATTAAAGTTAGTTAATAGTAGGGCTGGGTATCGATTCAGATGTTCCAGATCGATTCGATTTCGGTTCTTGGGTTGGTTTTTATACTCGATTCTCGATTCAACTCAATGAATATAGATTTAATACAAGTACTTCTAAAAAAGAACAGTGAACAGCAGTTTAAAAGTGGGTAATTAATAAAAAGAAATTAAAAGCCACAACGTTGTCGTCTTGCTTGCGAAACCTAAAATGCTTCCAAACCTCTGACTTTTTATGTGAAGGTGGCATCAACGTCGATGAAGCACCTGAAACTGCCATTTTAAGCACTGAATGAATGAATGACAGGCATCGCGCAAAGCAAAAAAGAGGGTGATATCTAGTGAAGAAGACTAGTAATTATTAACGTTAATCTTACTTTCAATGTTTGCGGAAATAAATATGAAAGAAAAAATCTATTCTGCTCTTTGAGAAATGATTTTCGACCACGTTCAAAAAAACGATTAATCGAAAAATCTATTTTTTTTGTCCAGCCCTAGTTAATAGAAATAAAGCTTAAATTGTTGGTTCATGTTAGTTCACAGTGCATTAACTAACGTTAACAAGATTTTAATAAAGTATTAGTAATTGTTGAAATTAACAAAGATGCAATTCATTATTAGTTCATGTTAACTAATGTAGTAGTTAACTAATGTTAAATAAGGAACTTTATCGCAAAGTGTTTTTAATATTTAGTAGTTTGTCACACTTTAATTCTTTTTATAAAGTATATTATAATAACTTGTCTTAGTGCTACTAGTAATCTATTAAACAAGGGCGTAGGTTTGATTCTGGCATTGGTGGGGACATAAATAAAATGGTCGCATTGCAAAAACTGTTTATCACCGTTTACTTGACATAAACAATAGACAACTCAGTATGCACTTTACTCAGTGACATCTGACTCGCCACCCCCGGTGCCATCCCAAATTTAATGTACTATAATAAACAATTCGTTATGTCCTAGAGCCTAATAAACATTAAAGGTCACATATGGTCAAAAGTGAAATTTTGTGGCTTTTTTCATGATAACTGAGGTCTAGGGGCTATGTAAGTACCATATAAGTTTCAAAACAGTCATTTAAGAGTCAAATTCACACAGCCTGCTTGAAGTAGCTGTGAGTTAGAACGGTTCGTTTGTACTTCCGTGAATTTGCTACGTCACCGTGAGACAGTCGCCGCCTTCAGTCTCCACCCCAAGCACTGTCCACCATCCACTGCCCCACCCCCTTTTTGCTAAACAAACTCCATCACACCACGTGAGAAAATGCTGTTCAATTGATGGATGTCAGGAAACTAAATCATTGCAAAGGCTTCTGAAAACATTAATATACGAGAACAATGGCTAATATTCATTTAATTAGAAATTCCTCAATAATTAGTTCAACTTTAGCCGTCTGATCTAAACATTTCACAAGTGACTGCTTCGGTGTGGCAGTTCAGTGCTGGTTTGTCCAGGAATCTACTCATCAAAGATGTTGCAGTCCTTTGTGGGATCCGACCTTAAATCCACAACCCGTAAGTAAACACATATTAAGCAGGGCTGCACGATAACTTGCACGCGATTGTCACGCGAATCTCGTCGTAGTAGTAAAGCGGCATCACCTGCTCTCAGAACCGGCTGCCGGTTGCCGCTTCTGAAAGCAGCTGATGGTGATTTACTACTAATCAATGAACCTTCTTTACTGAAGGGATGCACGAGACAATCGCATGCGAATTATCAGCAGTCCTAACTTTTAAATTACATTATGGAGCCAGAGAAAACTGAAATGATATATTGTAAACAATTATGCAACGCTAACGTGTTTGCTAACTAGATGCAAAAGTGTTGTTTTGTAACGTTAAAGTCTTTGGTAGCCACCAGTTTTGATAGAATATCTGTTGGAAATCAGACGTTGTTTGTATTCTTAAGTTACAGACAGAAGCCCTTTTGGTGTCTGTTTGTTTATTGAGTTAAACATGGTAAGGTTAAAATCTCTTAGTCTCTGTGTCTATTGGTTTACTAACCTAACATTTAGTGTCCAGAAACTAACACTTAGTGTAATTCCATGGGTAACTTTATTTCAACTGCGTATTTCACTCATAAAATAACAGGCCTATCAGAAGAGAGGCTCATGAATATTACTATTACATGCCAAAACGACCTGTTTTTAGCAGAGCTCCTGAAAGAGGAGCTGTAAAAAATATATAGAGATTGTTTTTGGTACTTAAACAGCAAATATATATTCTTAAGGACATCATAACCTAAAATAAAACTCTAGAAAGCCTAAAAATATGTGACCTTTAACTGTTTAAGTCTTTGTCAAAAAAAGAAAAGAAAATCACATTGTAACATATATTAATCCATATTTACTTTATAACAATGAAGAATATGCAATTAATATTTAATTCTTCATTTAATTTTGCCAAAAAATCCCAGTGTTGAAGTAGGAATGTATATCATGCTGTTTCCTGAACACAGTTTATTAACGTTTCTGTAGTTCACATTAAATCTTCTTTTCATTAACAGACAGTTAATCAGTGTGAAAAAAGTTTTAAGTTTAAAATGCAACCTTACATTATGTCTACATCTGTGCAAGTAATAACCACAGTGCAGTAATGTAAAGTATTCAGCAATCATGACATGACATGTTTTTACCATGTTGGGGTTATTTTCTTTCATGGATTAGGGACCCCCAAATAACATTGCTACCCCATTTATAAAAGGTTGACAAAAGTTTGCAACTCCTCAGGTTAACATGGGATTGTCGTGTATTGGTGAAAACACTGTCCTTGAATCATTATGTGACACAACTTTTTTTGTGCATGAAACAGTTACAGTGGGTATAATAATACTTTCTTCCTCACTTACCTGTCCCCCGAATAATCACGCGCGTCTTGTTGAGTGAATATTGGCGCGTTGTACAAAGTGAAACCATCCTATCACACGTAAAGTGATGTGAGTTAGAGCGGCGGGACTCAAGAAATGCTAATCCAATCATATTAGCAATGTGAGTAGAGAGGCGGGACTAAAGAAATGCAAAGCCAATCATATTAGCGATGTGAGTTACGGAGGCGGGCATTGCAGAGAACGAAAGCTGTTAACCGTTTGTGTACCACATACAGCGTCATTTTTACAGAACGGGATTGCAAAAGATTTCTAATCTCATTTAAATGATTCCTGAAAAAAATATAATAAGTAAAAAATAGAAAACACAAGAATAAGACGGACATCAGTGGTTATATATAAATACAGATTAATTGTTTGGTCGAAATTATTGCTAGGGACAATTCAGTCTTCCCTGAATATTGCTAGGGACATGTCCCTAGCGTCCCACCCTAAATCTACGCCCATGCTATTAAATAAACATATTTTATTAAAACCACCCCCTTAGTACCCACTGTTTTGTTTGGGCCACTTCCCCTCAAAATGTCTTTGCACTGCCTTGATTTCAGTGCTAGTAGGCTAAAGTTAGCATTTTTTTAATCTGATACCGGAAGTAAGAGAGATTATTTTGAGGAGGGATGGAGATTTGCAGATTTAATTAAAGATTAAGGTGGAACAAATATATATATATATTTTTAATAATAAAGCTCACAATTGAGTCATTTGTAAAAAAAAATAACACAATATTAAAACAAAAATATTTACATTTTAGTGTGACTTTAAAACCATTTTGACTACGCTGGCATAGTGGCATTTTGGCTGTACATGTTTCTTCAGAAAAGCACTTTTCTTTATAAAATATCTAGTTTTGTTTGTTGGTTTTACAATGATAAGCTTGCCTTGCAAATCCTTAGATAAAAGCACATATGTGCAAATCTCAAAATGTGGAGGGTTATTTGAGGTTTTGTAGTCGCTTCCCTACGGTTTTGATATTTTCTGGAAACCACACAAAAAGGTTTAAAAGATCAGAACTGTACTGCATGATGGTGTAGATAATTCAGCCAACATATTTACAGGCAAATACTTTAACCTTTTTATCACGCAAGATGAAAGACTTGGTGCGCTGGTCTGGGAAAACAACTTTACATGATAAAAAGAATAAAGTGAATGCAGCTTTAGTTAAGATGACCCCAGTCGCATCACTTCTGGCACTGTCTTTATGTGTGTGTATCTGTGTGTAGGAGGAAGTTCAGAGCCAGGGAAGTCACTGTCATCAAACACAAACTCTACACATAAACACCTACTTCTGGGACACACACACACACACACACACACAGGCGCGCGCGCACACAGTCAGGGTAATTCGTATAACCCCCCGGGAAGAGGTAGCAATTGAGAACATCTCAAATCTAAATCATTTTCCTCTTTTCCGGTCTCCCACGGTAACCGGAGGCTGGTCCCTGGTGTCTGATTGGCTGGCAGGTTTTAAAAGGATGAGTTCAGGTCAGACAGAAGACGCGATTACTCGGTACATGTGACCTACTGTGTTTTGCTCCTTATTACCTTTTCATTCACATCCCTCATCCACCTCTGCTCTCTCACCACCTCTCCATCATCGGTTCAGTGTACCACAGAGAGCCACAGCATCACATATCTCAGGCTGTTTACTCTGTTGCTATGGAGATGTCGTTCTCTCTCTAGCTCTGTTTCTCAGGGCGATTGACCTGTTCCTGTTCTCTATCTAGCACACAGATGCCACAACACTCTCTGTTTCTTTTATCTCTTCATCTATACTTCCACTGTATTTAGTTTAGGTCTGTGTAGGAAATCAGTAAGTGACCCTGCTGTAGCTAAAGGCATTTTTGTGATTAACATAAAATCATCCTACATAATGTAAAGAACATTTTGAAAATATAAATACCGACTGAGTAAGGCCATGTCAAAGATTGAAATTAAAGTGTAATAAGTGATTGAAATTAAATTTTTATGCTTCTATTCATAATAACATTATAATAGTTTGGCCAGGATTTCATAGATAGGGTCACGTAATGTCATTAATGTTTATTTTTTTTAATCAGTGTAAACCAATAATCTACTAAATGAATATAACATGGCAAAGATGAATGCACATTTATATATTGATTCAATAGATTTATAGCATTTTGAAAAAAAATAATTAGTTTTTATAATAAATCTTTGAAAATCAAATTATGGATTTGATTTTTTTTATGTTTTTATAACCTAAAGATGCTATGTGATTGTAACAGAAAATAGTGGTTTTCATCTTTTCACTTTCTTGGTATGAAAAACACGTTTTTATCGAAAGAAATCAAAATGGATTTATTGCGGTTTGGAACTCTTCATATATAATCTAAATTAAAAAAGGTTAATTTAATGTATGCACACTTTATAAAGCATCGGATATGGGGGACGTGCCTTTATTAGGTGAGATTTGTCATTTTGCTTACAGCCCTAAAGCAGATATGGTATAGCAATAGACACTATTAAAATACCAATCTTGAACCATTAAAACAGAGACTGCTTAAAATAATCTCACACTTACCTTGGGACTCACTAAAACTGGCTCTCTTTGGGCAATTTACATTGTATTGATGGACTAAATGAGGTGGGTGGGGCTTATAAATAAAATTTAATTTTGTTTACAGTGTAGTCAGTGTAAATTGTCAAACTGGAGGTTGGGGATAGGGAGAGAACACAGAAAAAAAGAGGAACAAACCCTTTGCTCTTATAAAATATTTTTTTGTGTGCTTGAGCTTTGGGTTGTCCTTGCGACCAGTCTTTTGAGCCTATTTAAAATACAGCAGACTGCCACATTTTTACTTTGTGTACAACAAAGAAACTACAGTCTAGCCTTGTGTTTATCTACCACACCAACTTTTAACTAATGCAAATAAAAAGCAACCACCCAATGTTATACCACATCTTCCTCTATCTGAGCTTGTCCATTTAACAGGAGGAGTTGTAACAATGCGCCTGTTTCATATTAAAATGTAAATGCATTCAAATACAATTTTTAAATCGTTTTACATAAATCAGTGATTTCTTTGGCTCAGACGTGTCGACTTCCACTAAAGAAGTCATATATAAACATGGAATTTTGCAGTGTGCAATTGTTTCACAAGAGACGATACTTATTTTCTTATCTGTTTTGATGCAATAAAGAAAAAAAAATCTGTCTACTTTATGAAAAAAAAAATATGGACAGAGAAACCATTTTCAAAGCAGTGATGTCAATCGCTTTTAAAAACCAAGACGACAAAGTTGTCTTAGTATTTCTGATAAGCTCAGGATATCAGCTACAGTAAAATATGCCAGACTTTAAAACTGATGGATTTCAGATGACCTTAACAGAGGACAAAAATAATCTGCCTAGTTCCAGAAATGTGATTTCTATTCCTGACAGAATCCTACCTCCTTCCTTTCACTCTTCAGGTAGAAGTTATGGGATGTAAGCGAATGGCTACTCTTTATACACTCAAAAAAATTATTCATTGGATTAACTCAATAAAATTGTGGGCAGGATTTCCATCCAATATGAATGTGTACCCCTAACTCATAAAAAACTGCTTTACACAATTAAAATATATTGAGTTGGTCCAACTCAATTTAAAGTAAATGGCAATACTCAATTAGTTGCCTCAACTCAATTTAGTGTAGTCTGAATAACTCAATTTAGCGTATTTTGAATAACTCAATGTAGTGTAGTCTGAAGAACTCAATTATGTTAGTTTATATATAACATTTTTACATCATACTAATTAGCATAAGCACATGTTAGCATGCTAATAATAATAACATATGATACTTTGGATGAGCATTTGAGAAGAGACTGATCTCCAAACAGGCATAAACGCTGTTAATGCTCATTGAGAGAAATATGTCACATCCACAACCTAACCACAAGCGCCACTCTTCTGCATGATGGTAACCAAACAATTTGAAAAAATATAACACAATCGCTTCTAAATCAATAAGATAAATGGACATTTTACACTATTAAATCTTTCTCTTTACCTAAAAATGCATAAAATAACACTTAATTTAAAAAATGACTCTCCAAAAGCAGTTGCATGCAAAGCATGCTGGGAAATTCTTTTTCCAGAACCCAAACTCAAACTAATTGTGTTAACGCAATTAAAAAGAAATCAATAAATTATTGTACATATTTATTTTGTGTTATACTAATTAAATATATATACTTATTGCTCTTAATGAGGTATTTTACATTTATTGAACACAATTTTAATGTGTCATGTCTAAGAAGGCCTTGAATCATTTTTTTGAGTGTATTAGTGGCTAGTGTTAATATTTAAAAATGCTTTCATATAAATTAAATGTGTCTGCTCGCTGAGAGCAGTCAGCCCTCTGACACCTGCAAGCGAACCTAGATTTTATGAGATGCATTTTTCAAATTGTGCATGTAATTTTTGTAGTTAACATGTCAAAGCGCTGTCACGCTGAGCTGTCGTTCCTTCTGATTCATTTTCTCTTTTTGCATTTCTCAGAGGAATTTTGCTATTATAAAGCATCCCTGTGTGCCGAGGGCCTCAATCGAATTTCATCTCTCTCATACACATTCATGCACACAAAACACACATTATTAAGTATAAAACACCATCATCGTGCCGTCTTAACAGATAGCAACTATACCAAGTTAATGGGATATGGAGCAGTCAATGGATTTTATGTCAACAATTGGCTCCAAGTGTGTGTGTATAAAATGTGTGTGTTTTATTGCATTGCTTGATACGTGTATGTTTTGGATTTATGGTAGATCACTGTGGCTAACTGTGGATCATTATGGGCCGGTAAAAGGATTAGTTTAAACCAGGACTAGGCCTTAGTTAAATTAGAATATTTAAGTCATTTTTAAAAGCATAATTAATAAGTAAACATTACTGGTGTGCATCTTGAGACACAACACTCGCACTGATATGTTTTAAGATGTGTCCGAGCAAGTTGTTTTCAATTAAGACTAACATTTTAGTTAGTCTGGGATTAGGCTTAAGTCATGTCTGGTAAACTGGCCATATAAATTGTAGATCTATTATTGTAATGTATATTGTATTGTGTATTTTAGGTAGTTACTGGGTAGATCAAAACAATTTGACTATAATATACTGTCCAGCACTACACATACAATGCACCACGACCACAGCCAATCAGATTCCGTCATCAACCAACAATTTTTCTCCAACTATTGCTAAATGTCCACAAAAAGCAAATTGTCTATTCAAATTTATGCCAATTTCAGATTTTTGGTCAGAAATTGTCCTTGGTTGTCATTGGGGCGGTACTCTTTCAAAAAGTATATAGTTGCACCTAAAGAGTTTATATTAGTACCTCAGAGGTACATACTGGCACCAAAGACTGCATATTAGTTCCCTTAAAGGTACATAATAAGACTTTAAAGCAGTCCTTCCAGAAAAATGTTTTTTGTGATTGTTGCAGACAAAAATCCTTGATCTTGCGGCACATTTTCTTAAAAAATGCAATGAAATATGTTGCATAATGAAATTGCGGGAACTTCCAAAAATGGCAGAAACCTGCAAAAACTGCGGGAGCTTTTGCAGCTTTTTAATGATGTTCACATCGAGTAATTACATCACTTTATTATCGTATCCCATGGCCCTGCGCTAGTGTGAAGTAAATGTAAAATTTTTCAACTTTTTGCTAAAGTATAGGTGGCTTTTTGCTACAAAAATGCAGGGAAATGAAATCATGGAAGCCCCTCATATTTTGCGTGTGGAAATCTGCAATTTTTGCGGCAAAAGTGCATCATATTTAAAATAAGTGCGGCCCCCGCATAAATATGCAGACTTTGGCTGATTATGCTTTTATTCATATGATTGCATAATATGGAGGGACTATTTAAAGGTTCTGGTACTAAATGTATACATATCTGTGCCTAAATGATACATATTAAGACCTTTTTAAAGTGTACTGCCCCAATGAAAGCAATGGACCTTTTTGCGAACAACCTCTACCATGAATGAAGTACTGCACACATTTTCAATGGTCTCAAATATGTTGCGTTTTTTATCTACGAAAGAGTGCCAATATTATATTTGGTATTATCTTTAGTAGACACATCTTTATCATATACTGTGATTTAAACTCAATTTCAGCAATATAACCTGATTAGTGCAACAGACTGAAAAATAATATACATCTAATATTTATGATCATTCAGTGAAACGAATGTCGATTAAATTGGCAGTTTTTTGGAGGGTAAAGTATTTGGCCCTCCTATATCGTATTTACCTTTGTCGTAATTTACATAATTTCATGATGATTATAGCTGATAGGTCAAACCATTTTTACCCTCTCTTTCTAACACACACACACGTGCGCCACACACACAGACAGACTGACTTCAATAAAATGTCTAACTGCATAGCCTCCACTCCTGCCTGTGTAAATTGAATCAATAATTCATTTTCCTTCTCTGTTAGCCTCTCATTCAAACGTTCTTCATGCGTTTTCAAGAATGCCAAATCTGTTCGGGGGCTCTGTAATTGAAGAGATTTTTTTTTCCTTTTCTCATCTCATCTTCACCTGTGCTGAGAATGTAGCATTTCTACTTTTATAAGAGTACCTAAAAATATAGTGCCGTTTAGCTTTCCAAGGGTCTCTCTTCAATTGCCATGCTTTGTTAATCCCCATTTGATATAATGCAGAGAAATGAAAGGGGCATTACTAAAAATAAATAAATATATAACTGCAAGTAAAAGAGTTACATTTAAATTATTACAATTATTATACTGATCCATACATCACATTGATTATTTTGGGTGGGTGGGACTTTTTGCCCTAGTCATGATGACAAGCCTTACATTTCCTCATACATTAAAGGGATACAGTAGTTCACCCAATTCTGTCATCATTTTCTCATCCTCATGTTGTTCTAAACCTGTATGAATTTCTTTTTTCTGATGAACACAAAAGAAGATATAAAAAAATGGTAGGCTGGTATCAAAATGACTCCATAGTAGGAAAACAAATATTATGGAAGTACTGTGATAAATGATGAAGAAGATATTTTGATAAACTGTACCCATTGAAGTCCATCGTATTAATTTTTTCTACTATGGAAGTCAATGGTTACAGTGCTTACCATCATTTATCAAATATCTTTTTTTGTATTCATCAGAAAAAGAAATTCATGCAAGTTATCAAGAACAGAACAATGACAGAATTTTCATTTTTGGGTGAACTATCCGTTTAAGTATAAACGTATTATCCTTTGGCGTTCAGCTGAGAATCTATGTCACGTATGTCATGTATCAGGCTCTGTAACTATACTGACACTGCTTCGAAGTGAAAATGGAAGCTGTCTGTGGTTTGGTACTGTACTTGACATGAGGAAGTCGGAGTCTGGCAACACACACGCCTCCTTGTGCAGCCTCTTTGCAATGACTCTAAACTTCACATTGGAGCGGAAAGGATTATAACACTGAGAATGTGTGTGCGTCGCACAGCAAGACATATTCGCTGCAATCAATCAGGGCAGGGATCTCGCACATCAGTCTGCCGAGAACATTTCTCAACCGACGTATGAAACAGTTCAATGATTGTCTGCGGAAGAAGCAATATGTATTTAGAGAAAGCCTGGAGGACAGGAAAACCAATGAGAGCTGATAGCACTGACAGGGAAGACAGAACATAAGAGGGAGAGATTTGACAAGAGAATGGTTTGCAGGAAACGCAATGACCTGCTAAGGTGCAAATTTGAGACCTGCTTTATTTCATCTGGTTCTTTTGTTCTTTTAAAGGGGATATTTCACAAGACTTTTCAACAATGTAAAATAAATCTTTGGTGTCCCCAGAGTACATATGTGAAGTTTTAGCTCAAAATACCATATAGATAATTTATTATAACATTCCACTTAAAATTTCCACTTTGTAGGTGTGAGCAAAAATGTGCTGTTTTTGTGTGTTTCCTTTAAAATGCAAATAAGCTGATCTCTGCACTAAATGTTAGTGCTGTGGTTGGATAGTGGATAGCAGATTAAAGGGCGGTATTATCCCCTTCTGACATCACAAGGTAAGCCAGAATAAGATACTTGCACAGAATGGTTTACCAAAACTAAGTACTAGGTTGATCTTTTACACATTTTCTAGGTTGATAGAAGAAGTTAACTTGCACATTGTTGGACTGCTTAGAAGTTTCAAGGATCAAAAAGCAAATTTTCTGCTATTAAGTTTAGGGGTAGGATTAAACCCCATTCACAGTGGAAGCAGTTTTATCAGTGAAGTTCAAAAAAAGGCCCTAATGTGACTGGTGGGCTTCACAACCGGCAAAAGTTGAATACAATATGTCCATTTATCAGGGCTCTAGAGTGCGACCAATAACCAAACCAAGCATGAGCATCATTCACTTCTAGGAAAAAATAAACTATGGAAGTGAATGGGGCTCATGAATGGTTTGGTTACAAACATTCCTCAAAATATTTTCATTCATGTTCACCAGAACAAAGACATTTATACAGGTTTGTAACAACATGAGAGTGAGTAAATTATGACAGAATTTTCATTTTTAGGTGAACTATAAATCCGATGCGGTCAAAAATTAGGGTGCACCTAACTTTTGTGCTGGTGCACCTAAGAAAAAATGTTAGGCACACCAGTGCAACCAGTGCAAAAAGTTAGTCTAGAGCCCTGATTTATTGTGGTTAGGAATCAGTTTTCTTGTTACTATAAATGTTTTAGAGGATATTCTCGAGAAGACAGTCACTTATATATAAATTGATGCAATGCATAATGCATTATATCATATACATCATTAATGCACAAATCACATTCACTTATGTGAATGTAGACAGTTGTGACAGAAAACATGCAATAATACCATGTATTCTACATATTTCATATTCTATGTATTTCATTATTGTGTGCTTTATGTGCCTGTTGTAACATGTATATTTTGTAAAGCCTATTTGCAACAATCCAGAATAGTAAAACGTAAATAAATCTAATCAATTCGAATTTGAAATGTCCATCCCTGTACAGTATGTAGGGTTCTATAAAATCATACACTTTAAAAATGTTGGGTTGTGTTAACCCAGTAGTTCCCAAACAAAGATGGTGTCAGGAGGCCCCAGTCTTATGAAATGTTATAAACATATTAATTTATCATAACATCTGTGTAATAAAACAACACAATAATAAAGCTACTAACCAACAGCACTACGTTGTATAGTTTAATATGTTTGGTTTAATTCAAATTCTAAGTTTGAGATTGTTTTATGTCATGAATTTTATTTGAGGGGCTGCGCCCCACAAGGGAGGTGGGGTGCATGCTAAAAAGTTTGAGAACCACTGTTTTAACCCATGGTTAGGTCAAATACGGACAAACCCAATGGGTGGGTAATCCATAAATTACATAAATACATAAAAAAAATTATAGTTACTAGTTACTTCTCACAAATAGTAACTGAGTTAGTAACTGTGTTACATCATTATAAAAATAACTTATTACCAGGAAAAATAAGTATTGTGTTACTTAGAGGGGACATATCATGAAAATCTGACTAATAAGTATTGTGTTACTTAGAGGGGACATATCATGAAAATCTGACTTTTTTTCATGTTTAAGTGGGACCCCAGTGCTTCTATCAACCTAGAAAATGTGAAAAAGATTAACCCAGTAACTTAGTTTTGGTAAACCAATCTCTGCAAGCATGTGAAAAAATTGGTCATTGAAATTTGGTTCCCTTTGTGATGTCAGAAGGGGATAATACCGCCCCTTAATCTGCACTATCCAACCATAGGGACTGTCATTTACGGCAGAGATCAGCTCATTTGCATTTAAAAGGACACACCCAAAAACAGCACCCTTTTGCTCACGCCTACAAAGTGGCAATTTTATGCTATAATAAATTATCTACTGTATATGGTATTTTGAACTAGAACTTCACAGACATACTCTGGGGACACCAAAGATTTATTTGGCATGTGAAGAGGTGTGGAGCTTCATTAGATATTATATTAGAATTACGAATTACTTGCCACCGACGTGCAGAGACACTTTCTTCCTGAGCATAAATTGCACCCTACATAAATATTCTTGCGTTTCAGCTCAACAAGGGAAAAATTGTGCTTATTATACTTCCAGTTTGCGAATGCTACCTTTGAGCTCGTTGTACTTGCCATCATTTTGTCATTGCCACTGTGTGTGACTGTGGGGAGGGGGTGATCTGCTTCATGGGGACTGGGCTGCCTGTGAGTGCTTTGGAGCGAGGATGGGGCCCACAGCAGCACCCGCTGCTCGGTGAGAACGATATGTGCTTTTACGTCAGTCTCCAAATGACTCAAACCATTGGTCGCTTTTTCAAATAAAGTCACTAAAGGGGTCTGGAAAGTTGCTATACCTAGCGAAAAAAGGCACTAAGTTGGCAACACTGCTCGGACTGTGTACATGCTTGTGTGTGTGTGAACAAACACCCACACCACTCTGACACTGACAGATCTATGTGCTACAATGTCTTTACTCCTTTTTGTACTGGTCTTATTTTTTCTACATATTTTATTGCAATTTAATAGATTGAACGTGTACAAGGGAATATGAAAGATAAATGACCTTCTGTTGTTTTGTTGGTTTCAATATAAACAAGACCTTTGGGTTGCTGAAGGACTGCAAATAAAAACACTATGAATATTACACACTCTATCTGCAGAGCCATTCTTCAGTAAATTAGCCTACTCATGTCATACTCCTAGTACTAGAGATTACTCATCTCTACGTTTAACCAGGACAAGGAAACAATTACACTCATCACCTTGACAATATAGATGAACTATAAAGTGCAAAAGAGAGGCGATTGCCTTCATCTTCCCACAACAGGTGAAGGATACCGTTGCTGGAGCGTAATGCAAAATTAAAACCACATTAAGGTGACAATAAATCAGCCGTTTGAAAGAGCTGGTGGGTGGAATACATTTTCTGTCAAGATGACAGTCGCTGACAATCGCGGTGCAAAGGAGTGACAGCAAGCGAATCGGGTGGTGAAGTGCCTCTTCCACACTTCACCTGTGGAATTTGAACAAAAAACAAACTCGATCCTTCATAAGCAGATTGAGACCCTGATACAGTAACAAAAGGCACATGGGGAAAAAACTGTGCATCATGTTTTTGTCCTTATCTCATAACGTGTACGTGAGTAATTAAAGGCTTTTGCTGTCAAAGCGTCCCGTTGCAAAAAAAGAATGCTGCTGTAAACGGGCTATAAGCCTCTTCTCCATTCTCTCACACTCCTTCACGAGACACTAATTAAAGGCTTGGTATAATTGGCAGGGAGAGGGGAGTTACCAGGATGGAGAGAGTGGAAAAAACAAAGAACAGTGGAAAGATGCAAGGACAGATTCGTTCAAGAGGATGCACAATTAGGCAAGCACAGCATCCACGTCCCCTGAGGAAAAGAGAGCGAGAGAGAGAGGGATGCTGGTAGCAGCCAGCTGAGAAGGACGAATGACAAATGAGCGCATAACTCAGACGGGCCGTCGCATGACACCTTCGTCTTCGCACGTAGATGACCTTGGAATCCTGGGTAATTTGCCTGTTCTTATCGGATGACAATAATGATAATTATACCTTCCTCCGATTGGGAGGTCACAAAGATCTGGTGTGAGCTACGAAACATTCATTTCGCGTTAATAACAGTCTGTTTCCACCTCAATTAGAGCCCGGTGGTCTACGTGAACCCCGAGGGCACCAAGTTTCGCTCAACTCGATCTCGACAGATTGCATTATCGTACCCTATAAGGCCACATACAGGGTTCACAAAACCTCCAATGAGTCACAGATTGCCCCCTCCCCTGGAGCGTTTAAACTAAAAGTCACCTTTATGTCTCGCATGGATGAACGGGGCAGGCGAGGACGTGTTTTGCTGCTCTCAGAGATCTCGCAAACACCCAAAGTTATTATTCACAAAGTTTGCTGAGCAAGCGACATTTATACTATATTTCATCAGAACGCACGTACACACAGTGTGACAGCAGAAAACTGTGCACGCTGCTATTTAAGTTGGTTTACCTCGAATGCACCTGAGAAGCGGGAAAGCATTAAAAATTTAAGAACCACAGCAGCTGAGAATTACGGTACTTTCGGAGTGAGGCAAACTCGCATACTGCAATTGGCCTTCCACGTGGGGTCCAGGAAGACTGTGGGTAATTCATTAATAGCATCATTATCACAGCGCTGAGAATGACTTGACTGCCAAGCCTTGATATTGGCATCCTGTGGTGAGCCATATTGATGGCTTCATCCATGCAATTCTTGAGACATGCAACTACATTGATATTTATTCTCTGATCTGTAACAATAAAGGGTTATAAGACTCATGCTCCTGTGGATATATTTTAATCATGTCATTTGGGCAAATTAATTCACTTAATGTATCCATGGCTTTTGAGGGACAGGACAGGATGGGAAATTAAATATTAAAGTTGTCTGTCTTGCCCCTCTGTAATGTATTAAAGATTACCTTGATTTAACTGTGATTGAACCACAATACAGACCTGTCAGGAAAAACTCCGAGTCGAGTCTCATGCGAATGAAAGGAAGTTTATTCAGAAAGAAGAGATAGAGAAAATAGAAAACTCAATAATCCTCAGTCCACTGGAGATGACGAAGACCACACGCGGCGCCCGGCGATATACTCCTTACTGAGGAAAGGAATTCCGACGGAGAGGTAATCCACACAATCAGCACGAAACTCCTCAGAAAACCGGAAAGGCTGGTGTACTGCCTAAAGGCGAGGCAACCCAGCTGCACCGGAGAAGGACAAAGTTCAGATGAGGACATCAACACAGTCACACACCGGCTGAGGATTCCGAGCTGATGCTAGCATCCAAATGTCGGCGACAGGATCTGAGACGAGAGCAGAGAAAGAGCGACAACAACTGCCAAACAACTGTCTGGACTGGACGCGTGACTATGATCAACCTTGACAATGAGCGCGTGACAAGAAACAGAACAGAGGAACATAAATAGAGATAGGAAACGAGACAGAGCTGGCAAATGATTACAGAAACGAGCGGGAGGGGCAAGTGCACACGTGAGGAACCGTCACCAACCGGTAAAAAACAAACGCACACATACACACCACAGATCACCCAGGAGTCGTGACAGTACCCCCCCCTCCATGACCGGCACATGACGGACCAGAGGGGGGCTCACCTTGTCGCCGACGAAAGTCCTCGATCAGACCGGGGTCCAGTATATCCCGAGACGGAACCCAACACCTCTCCTCCGATCCATAGCCCTCCCAGTCCACTAAATACTGGAAACCTCTGCCCCTGCGGCGAACATCTAGTAACCTCCTAACCGTATAGACAGGGGCACCATCCACTAGACGAGGGGCGGGGGGGGTTGGGGGCAGAGACAGGAGAATTATTGCGGGCAAAGATCACAGGTTTAACCTTGGATACATGGAAAACAGGGTGAACCCGACCAAGAGTAAGTGGTAACTTAAGCTTAACCGCTACCGGACTAATGACCTTAATAATGGTGTATGGCCCAATGAAACGAGGAGCCAGCTTACGAGAAGGCTCACGGAGAGACAAATCTTTGGTGGAAAGCCATACCTTCTGTCCACACACATAACGGGGCGGAGGTCGCCGGTGACGGTCAGCCGCAGCTTTGGTTCGTCTGGAGGTCTGTACTAACAAGTCTTTGGCTCTCTTCCAGGTGCGTCTGCACCTGCGAACGAAAGCTAAGGCAGACGGAACCGCTGCATCGGGTTCCTGTGATGGAAAAAGGGGAGGTTGATAACCGACGGATAATTCAAAAGGAGACAAATTAGTGGATGCGACAGGAAGGGAATTGTGTGAATATTCGACCCACGGAAGCTGTTGGCACCAAGAATTCGGATGTTGTGACGACAGACAGCGAAGCGTTCGACCGAGATCCTGATTAGCCCGTTCACATTGCCCGTTGGTCTGCGGGTGATAACCAGAAGACAAGCTGGCCGTGGCGCCAATCTGCTTACAAAACTCCTGCCAAAACCGAGAGACAAACTGAGGACCCCTATCTGAAACCACATCAGACGGAAGACCATGCAACCGAAAAACGTGGTTAATCAGAACCTGAGCCATCTCTTTGGCAGAAGGGAGCTTAGGTAAGGGAATGAAATGAACCGCTTTAGAGAAACGATCCACCACAGTCAAAACGACAGTGTTACCATCAGACGCCGGTAGCCCGGTGACAAAATCAAGGGCTATGTGTGACCAGGGGCAGGAGGGAATGGGCAAAGATTTAAGCAGACCAGCGGGGGGTTGATTGGATGCTTTACTACGAGCACAGACTGAACAGGCTAATACAAACTGTCTGACATCCATGGCCATAGAAGACCACCAAAAACGTTGACGAATGGCAGCCAACGTCCTCCGAATTCCCGGATGGCCGACAAACCTGGATTCATGACCCCACCGGATGACATCGGAACGCAAACACTCAGGAACCCATAGACGACCCGCTGGACACTCCTCCGGCACTTCCCCCTCTCGGCCGGCCTCCCTCACCCGCTGCTCGATTCCCCAGACGAGGGCACCGACCACCCTCCCTTCCGGGAGGATGGTTTCGGTCCGCTCGCACTCGGAGTGATCGAACAGACGAGAGAGGGCATCAGGTTTAGTATTCTTAGAGCCAGGCCGGTACGAGAGGGAAAAGTTAAAACGGTCAAAGAAAAGTGCCCAACGAGCCTGTCTAGCTGTTAATCTTCTGGCCGAACGGATATATTCAAGATTCTTATGATCCGTCCAGACCAGAAAGGGTTCCGAGGTTCCCTCCAACCAGTGACGCCACTCACCCAGAGCGAGTCTAACCGCCAGCAGCTCCCTATTACCTATGTCGTAATTACGTTCCGCTGGGTTTAACCGGTGAGAGAAAAAAGCACACGGGTGCACCTTCCCATCAAGGGACGACCGCTGAGATAAAACGGCGCCTACTCCGACATCAGAAGCATCTACTTCCACAATAAATTGATTAGCCGGATCAGGAATAGAGAGAACCGGAGCAGAGATAAAACAGGACTTTAACTTATCAAAGGCTTCCTGAGCCTCTCCATCCCATCGGAAATGCAGCTTAGTGGAAGTGAGAGCAGTAAGGGGTTTAGCGATCTGACCAAAATTCCTGATGAAACGCCGGTAAAAATTGGCGAAACCTAAAAATCGCTGAAGCTCCTTACGAGAGTCGGGTACTGGCCAATCGGCGACCGCTTTAACTTTTGCGGAATCGGGACGAATCTCTCCCTCGGCAATAACAAAACCCAGGAACGAAACCGACTGTTTGTGGAACTCGCACTTCTCCGCCTTAACAAAGAGCTGGTTCTCTAAAAGCCGTTGTAAAACTAGGCGAACATGCTGGGTGTGTAACTTCATGGAGGGAGAAAAGATGAGAATGTCATCAAGATACACAAACACAAACTTATTAATCATGTCTCCCAGCACCTCATTTACCATAGTTTGGAAGACAGCCGGTGCGTTACAAAGCCCAAATGGTAAAACGCAGTATTCCCAGTGTCCTGATGGTGTATTAAAGGCTGTCTTCCACTCATCGCCCTCTTTGATGCGTACCAAATGATAAGCATTGCGCAGATCCAATTTGGTAAACACGCGTGCTCCCTGTAATAACTCGAAAGCCGAAGACATTAACGGTAAGGGGTACTTATTCTTAACAGTAATGTCATTAAGCCCTCTATAGTCAATGCACGGACGAAGAGACCCGTCTTTCTTCTTAACAAAGAAAAAACCAGCACCCGCTGGAGACGAGGAGCGACGAATGAGACCGGCATTAAGTGCTTCATTTATGTATTTATCCATAGCCTCTCTCTCTGGTTTAGCAAGGGAAAAAATTCGACCCTTAGGCGGAAAAGTACCTGGGAGGAGATCGATGGAACAATCATATGACCGGTGAGGAGGTAGGGATGTGGCCCGAGCCTTACTGAACACTCGATGCAGATCAGAGTAATCCGCCGGGACCCCCGAGAGATCGGCAGCAGGAATCTGAAAAGTAGAACACAAAGAAGCAGAAGGAGCCGGACCAAGACATGAAACATGACACGAAGACTTCCAAGACAAGACAACACTGTTCTGCCAATCAACGTGAGGATTATGTTTGGACAACCAGTCATGCCCTAAAATGACTGGTGATTGGGATGAATCCAACAAATAAAATTCAATTTCCTCACGATGATTGCCAGAAACAAACAAACTCACAGGGGGTGTGCGATGGGTGATCATAGCCATGTGCTGCCCTTTTAACGTCCAGGCAGAGAGAGGGGATGACAAAGGGATAGCAGGAATATCCCAGGATCCAGCCAACCCGGCATCTAGAAAACTCGCCTCCGCCCCGGAATCCAACAAGGCCTGCGACTGGAAGTTAGACTGATTAAAAATCACAATGACAGGAAGAACAGTGCGGCTTACGGGAGGTTTGAGAGATGACACGCCCACCGAAACTCCCGAGCTCATCGGCGGGCGGTACCTTTTACCGGACATGAAGCGGCGATGTGCCCCGCCTTACCGCAGTATAGACACAATCCACTCGACAGGCGACGTTGTTTCTCCGCGGCGGTAAGGCGGAGCTTACCCAGTTGCATAGGTTCCTCTGCTTCCAGCGATGGTGATGAAGCCAACTCCTCTGATGAAAAAGCGATTTGGCGAAACGACCGGCGGAGCTCTCGCTGATGGTGTCGTGTCTCGATTCTTAGCGCCAGGTCGATCGCCGCCTCTAGAGATGTAGGAGGATCCCGTGCAGCGACCTCGTCCTGGATGGAGGGGTTGAGACCCTCGAGGAACTGAGCCCGAAGCGCCGTATCATTCCACCCGCTGGTGATGGCTAACGTCTTAAATGAGATGGCGTAATCCGTAACGGACGATCTTCGTTGTTGTAGCCTCACCAGCTCGGCTGCCGCCATGTCGCCTCGGAGTAATCGATCAAAAAGGCTCAGCATTTCACCCTCGAGAGCCTCAAACGAAGCCGTGCACGGGGCCTTGGCCCCCCAAGCAGCCATTCCCCATTCCCTCGCCCTCCCGGTGAGTAAAGTCAAAACAAAAGCTACCTTGGATGTAGCGCTGGCAAATCTCCGGGGTTGGAGGGCGAAAACTAGGGAACACTGCTGCAGGAAGGCCCGGCAGGTGTTGGGGTCGCCGTCAAAGGTGGGAGGAGTCGCCGCGTGTGGCTCACGATCAACGTTGGGTGGGGCTCCGCCAGACGTAGGAAGAGATGGCCCTCCGATCGGCTGGGTGATTTGGTCCAATCGGATACTTAACTCCGAAAACCGTTCTGATAAAGTACGGAAGTCTCTGGCAGCCGCAGTGAGCAGCGATGAGTGCTGAGCGATAACCGCCCCTTGTTGATTAAGAGCAGACTGCACCGGATCTGAATCCTCTGAATTCGCAGACTCCATCTCTGACGCGCTCATTCTGTCAGGAAAAACTCCGAGTCGAGTCTCATGCGAATGAAAGGAAGTTTATTCAGAAAGAAGAGATAGAGAAAATAGAAAACTCAATAATCCTCAGTCCACTGGAGATGACGAAGACCACACGCGGCGCCCGGCGATATACTCCTTACTGAGGAAAGGAATTCCGACGGAGAGGTAATCCACACAATCAGCACGAAACTCCTCAGAAAACCGGAAAGGCTGGTGTACTGCCTAAAGGCGAGGCAACCCAGCTGCACCGGAGAAGGACAAAGTTCAGATGAGGACATCAACACAGTCACACACCGGCTGAGGATTCCGAGCTGATGCTAGCATCCAAATGTCGGCGACAGGATCTGAGACGAGAGCAGAGAAAGAGCGACAACAACTGCCAAACAACTGTCTGGACTGGACGCGTGACTATGATCAACCTTGACAATGAGCGCGTGACAAGAAACAGAACAGAGGAACATAAATAGAGATAGGAAACGAGACAGAGCTGGCAAATGATTACAGAAACGAGCGGGAGGGGCAAGTGCACACGTGAGGAACCGTCACCAACCGGTAAAAAACAAACGCACACATACACACCACAGATCACCCAGGAGTCGTGACAAGACCCTGGTGGTACACACGAAAAGCGAATTCAACGATTTGTGCGAGTCTATTACATAAAACGTCAATGCAAAGACTCAAATAGACGCAAACTCGTACAGGTCGAATGACGCAATTTGGGCGACATGATTGACACGAATATTGAAAATATTTAACTTAAGAAAAAAAAATTGCATGACACAAAGTTAAATCCCGCAAGTAATCTATTAGTAATAAACCTAATAGAGCGTGGGATGCAATAGACACTAGGGATGCAAAACAATTAATCACGATTAATCGTTAGCAGAATAAAAGTTTTTGTTTACATCACATATGTGTGTAAACTGTGTATAATAAATATGTATATATATATATAAATATGAACACATTCATATATAATTTTAAGAAAAAAAAACGTATATATTAAGTATTTATATTTATATTAGGGCCGGGACTTTAACGCGTTAATTAAGATTAATTAATTACACAAAAATAACGCGTTAAACATTTTTAACGCATTTTAATCGCACTTATTTTTGCACCGCGGAACATTTCTCATGAGTTTCGGCGGACCGATTATACTGGAGCACCAACTAGCGTTCATGACTTCACAACAAACCATAGTGAACATGAACCAAGAGGCTGATGAGATCGCTTTGGTTGGCCCCGTGGATGGGAATTTTTTTTATAAAAAACGAACGGATGTAAGCGTCGATAAAAGCATGGTTGTGTGTAAGCTATGCAACAAGGAATTCACATATCACCGCAGCACATCGAGCATCTCAATGCAAAACATACAGCCGCTAGCGTGGACATTAGCCCGACTCCGGCACAACGACCTATTCGGACGGGATTAGTTTTACATAGGGATGTGGGGTAAAGCAAGTTTTTATCAGAGCTTCTCGGTGATTTTAGTCCAGTCCGAATGCTCCATGTCAGTAATCATTACGGACAATGTCAGTAAAGATTACGGCGTCTTTTACCTTCTGTAAAAAGGTCCGGAGAAATTACCTCAGGTAATACAAATCCAGTGCGAATAGACCAGCTGTAAATATACACGTAAATCGCGTCATTTCCTTTTAATTTGCGGGTTTCTTTTAAATATAAAAGCGCTTAAAGAAGCATTTACTTGCGTTCTAGACGGAGAAACAAGTCAGTTACAAGTCAGTTTCTGAATAAAACACGACACAAACTTTAAAAAAAAAAGTCAAATTTACTTCTCAGAGGCATGGAACTGTTTATGAAACTGACGTTCTCCCCAAACTGAAATTAAACACAGTGTTTCGCGTTTTCCTTGTCTGTGTCATGTTGTTTGCACATCTGATATCTGGAAGCAAGGTAACGTGCACGTGAAGACGAGAGGTGACGCGCTGCGCCAACGAGTTACCCCTCCCACTTCTGAATGTTTTACAGAGATTTCTAATCCCGTCCGAATTGACCATTAATATTACCGACGTCCTGTGGTAAAATTACATTACGCCATCTACCCCTGTAAAACTAATCCTGTCCGAATAGGGCTCAATAAACAATATTTTGTTGCTTAAGCTTATGTATTCAGTCATTATTCATGGTACACTCTAAGAACGAATGTGTTAAAAACAACACATTAGTGTTGATTCTGGGACAACACACTGTAACATCTGGCTGGACATCCACTGGAGGTCTCTTCAGTCTGGGTCGTTAACGGTTTCATGCTGTGACCCTAGAATGAGTTTTGTCACCAGGTCTGCTCGGACGCTTTCATCAGAAGATCCTAATCTCCTGATAACACACATTTCCAGACCTATTGACTCTCTCTCTGGCTGTTTTATTGTGCCAATCGAAGCAGATTAACACCTCAAAGCAAACTTCAAACCGTGAGCAGAGACGAAGCAGCCATGACACAAAAATGTGTCTGTCTCACAGCTAAGACCAAAATAAATTGGTTTAAATTGTATATATTATATATCCTTGTATTGCATGTTTGTATCTGTAATGAACCACTTTCTTGTAACACTATAGGGATGCTTTGTTCATCTTAGCATGTCTCATAATTCACATTCATGAGATTACTATTTGATGTGTGTTTCAAACCATACCTTGTTTACACTCTTAATAATCCCCTTTTCCTTTCCTGATCAATGATGTGCATCATCTTACCATAACTGATATCAAACTTGTTAAATATTAATCCAAATTATTATTTAACAAAATCTTTAGCATAGTCCATCTATGCAAATGAGTCTGGTAAAACAAAGACAAAGTTTTCCTACTCTATCAACACCCTTTTGGATTGGTCATCTGAACTTCAAGGGGTTGGTCTAAACTCAGGTTAAGAGGCCTGCACCCCAATTCATCGAAGCTCACAGCACACAGCTCACGCACCGCACGCCAAACGGCTGCTCAACAGTGAGGCCACGGCCCCCAGCCGGGCTCGCTGTGAGACCTGTCCCTCTCTCGGATAGTTTTCACGGGCACCCTGACACTTGGACAAACTTTAACAAATTGGACAAATTAATCGCCACAGATTAACCAGACCGACGGATTAACCCAAAAAGGAACAACTCCTACGGACACCTCCAAGGACTCCGTCACGTGACCACAAACTCAGGAACTCTCTTCCTCGCATACGCGCCCATACAGCTGGACGTACACACGTGCCTCACAAAAGCCAAACGCAAGTATCGCTTGTTCATTCGCTGTAAAAAGTTATTGCCCCTTTTAATTAAGGTGATTCTTAGAGTTCTGATGGTTTGTGCAGAAGTTAAGTCTATAGTGATATTGCCCTTCCTTTACTCTCTCTCTCTCTCTCTTAATTTTCCATTCTTTCTCTTTCATATATGTTTCTTGTTTGTTGTTTGTATGTATAGTTAGTCTTGTGTGTTTTGTAGTGTAACGTAGTTTAATAAACCGGTTTTGCATTTCACAATTGAATTGTTTCTGTGTTCAATGCTCATGAAATAAATGTCACTTAATCTGCCGTTAAGATCTTAAAGCTACATGCTTAAAAATACTTTATAGCAGTAAGAAGGTTAATTTTAAAGGCCATGAAATTAACATTTCTTAGACGTTAATATACGATTATGGATATATGTCTTCGGTGGACGAACATATTAATTAATTGTTATTATTAATTCTGCTATGCCAGGTAAAACCTGATAAACTTGTATAATTAATTACAGTTAGTTATACATAATATTCCCTTTTGAGCTAAAATCTAAGATTCCCTTGGGAATCCCCGTAGTATTACAGTCGGAGGTTTATAGTGTTTCAAATAACTTTATTCCCCTCCTCCCGCTGAATCGCTACATATTAATGGTGGAGAAAGCGCGGGCAGATTTAAACATTATTTCTGAGCAAAAACAGTTAACAGGTCAAATGTGTTTTGCATTGTGTGAATGAAAAGAACTATCAGCTATAACTGTGTCCGTTCTTATATTGGTATGAATGAAAATGTAATTTCCTGTATCATTTTCAGGACATAACAAACTCGCGCCCCTGTTATGTATAGTTAACTGCAGTCTTTAAGGTAACCGTATTAAAAACCCTTTGATACGCTGCATTACCGTCTGATTCCGCCTAATAAAGAGTAGAATTCCTTTATTTAGAGCGAAGCGGTGGTCGAGTGAGTACTCCCATCTGATAAGGCCTTTTTGTTAAATCTCCAGGAAATGATTTACAATTAGAGAAGCTGTCTATTGTATTTTTCCATTTTATTCACGTACGTGGATTTTTAAAATTGTAAGACTTTTCAATTTTAAAGGAGATAAACCTTGATCAAGTAACTTATGTCAACGGAGAAGAAAGCCCGTTAGACTTTTATTTATTGTGTGTCCCGGTAACGTAAGCCAAAACTGGCACCGGACGAACACAGCTCAAATTACATCTGTAGTCTTAGCAACGCAGTGGTCGCCGATGTAATTATTGTATGGAAGCGAATCTTTGTCAGTTTAAAGCGTACTACCTTGTTCTAACACTAGATGTCAGTCTTGAGTGTCTAACACTTCTACTTCTCTCTCACTTTACGCCTGACTTCCGCTTTCTTTGTTTGTTGGGCGAAATATCGCCATCTGGTGGGGAAAGTTCGTTTGGCCCTCTCATAAACTCTTTTGGGAAGTGTATGACAGGAGTCAAACTTGGATTTCTGACCTTACTTCGATATCTAGGTTATTTTACTACTTTGTAGTTTTGTTTCCTACATATTGAATGTTATGGTCTTAAATTATAAATAATAATTAATATTGCTGTGGCTTTATTAATTTATTATTTCTTTATTTTATTTTTATTTTTATTTATATTATTTTATTTTATTTCATTTTTGCTGTTCTCTCCCTCTCCTTACTATCTCTCATTTTCTTTTCTACCGTAGAGATTGCATTTTTAATTAAGTTTGAATTTAAATTTAATGCAGTTTGATTTATTTTTAAATTTTAATTGAATTAATTCTTTACTGTGAATAGAATCTAGCCCCATAAGTCCCATTCTTAGTGAATTCATTTATGTTTTAACTGGTGCAATAGGATAAGCCCCCTGTCCCTCGCAAGTTGGGCCTAGCCCAGCCACTCTAGCTAAGCCACTCCCCTAGCTCGCATGACTTCATAGTGCCCTCTCCCTGTAAGGCCCTGTCATTAAATCTAGGGTAGAGAACCTGCTAAGCTAAAACAGGGATCCCCTTCTCATCCCTATTTTCCTCTCACATCCTTTTCATTTCTCAGCCTTCTGACTTTGTCTGTTTGGCTGTCTTATTTTCTTTTCAGTTTATTTTTATTTGAATCTCTTTTATTTTTATCCATTTTATTTTATTTGTTTTATTTTCAGCAATTTATCTTTCTCACCTTCTATTTGCTTTTTATTTTATTTTATCATTATAATTAATTAACTTTAATTATTTTGATCTTATTTTATTTTGGGCTGAAAGACCATATCTGCACAAACCATGAGAAAATGTATTAGTAATGCGAACGATTAACCAAATGTCTTAAGCGGCCAATAGGTTAAAACACATCGTCCATTCACTAAACTTTTTCCCTTTTTACCCACACTAATTATCTGCGCCGCCGAAGCAAGGCCCCGATAATAGTTTTTATTTGTGCCACTAGCTGATCACGTCAGTTAGACCCACATAGCCCATATTTTTATTTATTTATTTTAGCTCGTTAAAATTCTGCGGACTTGTATTGGCTCTTTGTGTTTTGTCACCCACCAGTGCGCCAACGTGTCCAGATCACCCAGCCCTGCCAACCACTGTGAGCAGCTGGAGGCATGGCTCAACGATCCGACATCTGACCTCCTGCCCAATGTCGCCAACGATCTGCAGCGTCGAGACCGAGAGCAACGGGATGGCAACCTGGACGAGATCATAGCCCGTGATTCAACGCAGAGCTACAGCCACAAGGAGATGGCAAGGATCACAGGTGCCATCGCTCACAACCTCATCATCCAGCTAAAGTGGGACGAAAGGAACGTCACCCACCTGGAACAGGATGCAGCAACGCTAAAGCTCCAAGCAAAGGAAGCCTGGAGGAATCAGGAGGACGCGCAGACTCGTCTAGATCGGCTGACACAGGAATCCAAGGATCAGCAGCAACTGATTGAGGAGGAACACAAGAGGAAAAAGAATGAGGCGAGACAACTTCACAAGGCCATCTCACAACTCCACACAGACACAGAGCACAGAGAGCAGCAGGAAAAGACCGCCAAAGAGGAGCTGGGAAAGCTCCTGCAGGCCAAAAGTCTTCTGGTAAGAGCCAAGGCAGAACAGAAAAAAACGTGATGCCAAGTCCAAGGCCTACGAAAACCACCTGCAAGCTGCTCAAGCTGAAATTCAAGTTCTTGTTCAGCAACATCACCAACCTAAGGACGAACGTGATTCCGTCCAAAAAGAACTTTTATATGGTTTCAGAATGCAAGCTGAACCATTGAGAGAGAAAGCATCATTCTCCTCTCATCCAATCAGTGTCTCTGCACTCCCCCACCAAAGTTTCCTGCTGAAAAAGAGGGGGGTGAGAGCCCACTGTTAAGAACTTTGCCAGCCAGCATTCACAACCCTCTCACAAGAACACAAGGGGGGTGGGGCCAACACCTTTCCCAACAATGTCTACAGACACACGGCGTGGCCCAAAGACCTTGACAAGCTGGCTAGAAACAGTCCAACATTTAGTCCAAACACTGCAGGTGTCCATGACATCCACGCTTACCTGCAAAACATTGACTTTTATGTGCACACGCTGCCGAATGTAACCACGAGAGACCAGCTGTATCTGCTATGGATTGCTAAAAAAAGCCATTAGGTGAGGAGCTTCCTGGACCGGCAGTCAGAAAGTGTCAAGTTGGATTATAAGCAGCTGCATATGGCCTTGATAGAAGAGTTTTCAGATCCAGAATCACGATGAGGACTAATCGCTGCAATGGACTTAAAACAAAGCAGAAATGAAACTCCACAGGCCTACTACTACAACTGACTTTCAGTCTACTCCAGCTCACAAAACGAGCCAAGAATGGAGGAAACATCAAGATCCTCCCCCTGCAAAGCTTTATTTTACCGTAATGCAACACTTAGGATTTATGGCCTACCCTCACCTGACGACAACCAGACAGCTGCAGGACTTCGTCCATAAAGCCTACGGTAAACAAAAGCCACCTCTGAAAAGACTGTCATCCTTTCTTTCTCTGGAAATTACCCCAAAACGGCGACTGGAGGGCGAACAACAGCGCCACAGTGAAGGACATTTCAGCAGAGAGCCAAGAGGGTCGAAGGACTTCACAGCCGAGATCATCAGACAGCCAGAGGACAGCGTCCATGGAAACCATCCTGCCCCTGTCAGAATGAGAAGTCCAAACAGTCAACAGATGGACCAGGTTCGACACACAGTGAACAAAGCTAAGTCTGAACTGTCACAAAAGCAAAGCGACACATACACATCTGAGTCAGCAGAGATTTTGAAAATAGTGAAGAAGTCAAATCCAAAGGAGGCCTCACAAGGAGGACCGCGAGGATGAACCGAACTATTTATCACTAGCAGCAGCACTGGAATACAGCAAGAACTTTCCAGAAAACCCTCCTGCAAGCAACACTTAAATCTCTGGCACTCATCACGTTACCATCGATCCAGTCACCGCAAAAATCAGAGACTTTGGCACACAAACTGTATTTCAAACATCAACCAGTCAGGTTTAGCAGGTACCAGAAAAGTGCTGTGTTAGACATCTGTTTCCCTACAGAATCACTGAAGACCAGCCTTAACTGCCTTTCAGTTACCACACAAAACCTGGTACTAAGGCCCTGGGAAACCTGAATGAGAGAGGAGTAGCTAAAAGACTCTATTTAGCAACCACCGTGAAACACAAGGTCAGATTGGAAACCCTCGCCAACACTGGAGCTGATCTAATGCTGATGTCATTCCAGCTTTTCACAAGACTCCAGAACAAAGATGAAGCACAAGATCTGACCCTCAAACCACAAAGGTGTATGCTGAATATGCAGTCTCACAGCCAAACTGCAACAGGTGCTTTCCATCCACCTGACCATCGGTCCTATGAGACTTCTACACCCTGTGTAAATCTTACCAGTGGACACATATCCTCTTTTCATTGGCAAAGATTTTTTTAGATAGTTTTGAGCCTTTAACAGACTTTAAAAAGTAAAAATTTGGGCTCAGGTGAGAGAAATTCTACCTTTTCACTCAGAAAATCATCTGAAGTACATTGCCAAGTCACAAAGTTATGGATTAGCCAGTCGCGAGAACATCGTCTCAGACCAAAAGTTCAAGTTCACTGTTGTGCACATTACAAACAACCCACCCACCCGCCCAACTGTGATTGCACTGACCTGCGGCCAACACACGCCCACCACCACAGTGCCCATCACATAGCCACTTACACTGGCTCCACATATCTCAAACAGTGACATAGCTGCATTACATGCCTCCGACACCACCATACAAGCTATGTCAACCACCTCTCAGACCCCTCCACCTGCCCTATCATGAACTCTGACCTCATTGCTACACCAGCCCTTAAATGTCTTAATGACATGGAACACCTGCTGCATATACAACACAACATCCTCTTTTATGTCCCTGACGACCGCACTTCACCTAAGCTTGTGGTTCTTCATTGACATAGGGGGGTCCTACAGATGTATGCGCATGACACAGCATGTGCCAGACACCAAGTTGCAAGAGCCACGTACAAACCACTGAAACAGGTGGCATACTGGCCCTGGATGCAGCAGGACTTAGCAGAATGCATCAAAGGATGCCTGGTTTGCTGCTAACTACAATCGGCTAACCCAAACCACAGAGCACCACTGCAAAGAACAGGTGCTAATTTTGGTCAGACTTTAAGACTTTTAGGCTGGGTAAACTGCTACCCTGGTCGACCAGGGGCAACAAACATTTTCTCATGGTCATTTGCCAATTCACACAGTGGGTCGAGCCTCCCAGCACCCAACGACACTGCTCAAAACACAGCACCTCTACACATGATCCACATCTTCGCCAGGTTCAAACTGCCACTGGAAGTCAACTCAGATAGAGGTACCCATTTCACCGCTGAAATTATTAAAGATGTGTGGAAACCCCTAGGCGCACACGCCCAACTCCACATCAGCATCATCCCTCCTCATCGGACCAAGTTAAAGAACCAAGCAGACTGTGGCTAGCATGTTAAAGAAATGTGTCTCAGCAAATCAGATGGACTTTGATCGGAAACTCCCCTTTAGTGTTATGGCTATCAGATCGACCCCAAATTAATTTACTGGTGTGTCTCCCTTCAAACCATTGACGGGACGGCAGATGACACTGCCAGTACACCTGTTGTACCAACCTTGAGATTCCAATCTCATCACAGCCAACACCACTCACCAGAATCCCAATGAACTTCACAGGCATCTGGAACCCTTCGCTTCCGCCCGGGAACAGCTACAGAAGATGGCTGAGGGCTAGAAGGCATACTACGACTGGAAGTCATCATGAGAGGAACTGGACGCGTGGATGACGATGTTTGGTACAACAGCTTTGCACAGCCACTTCACACAACTCACCAGTGACTGTCAAAGGAAGTTCTGCCACGCTGGACAGGACCCCATCAGATTGTGGACAAAATCTCTGCTGTTGCATACCAGACCAGGATGGACAGGGATGAGAAAGAAACAATCTTCAGATGGGTCCATTATAACACAACCAACACACTAAACATTGAGGCATAACAGAAAAGGGGGGACTAGTTCCAACTAGACCAAACCGCCTCCTTACTGCCTCCCCACCAAACAAGCAGCTGCATCTTGCATCAAACCTGCGCAGGTGCAGCCGCACAAAAGACATTCACCATCTCTGCCCAAGCATTCCTTTTTATTTTTAAGGACAACACTGATGACATCTATGGGCTGCAGCCCATGAAGATCGACTCCCAGTGTTCCGCTTCGGTTAAACCACTAGCCGATGCCACTAACACTCGTAGGTGACTGATGGCTGTTCAACACCCCAGCCTACACAAACACGTTAACCTACAAACCACCCACATCAGTCTGCACAACCAGACAAAGTGGATTCAAACTCCAAAGGATGTGATTCTCCACATCGATGACCTGGTACTTGATCACCTTCCCAGTGAGTAGTACCACATCAAAGTGGAAATCTCAACTTTCTTCAGGGACCACCACTTCATTGTAAACCCTGAACTGAAAATGAGGATTGCGTAAGGGGGGGACCCAACTAGTTGATGTCAAAGACTTCAACACTGTCCTCCAGAGACTCGCTCGGATGCCCGCTACAGACAGCCTTTGTGTTGTCTGATCTTGGACCGCTACTGACATGGTACTGTGCCTCTCCGCAGGAATAGGATACGTCCTTACTCTCAGCCTAGCCTTCATCCCATAATGAAGATTTAACATGATGCAAGAGTTCAGTGAACAGGTGCACAGCTGTCCTCCTGTTGGACATTCAAATGGAACCGTAGAAGGCAGCACACCCAGGCAGAGCCAGAGCCCAATCTCATTCAAATCACCCTTTGCCTGTTTGACAGAACGCTGCAGACAATTTAGATACACCTGCCATCCAGACTTCATGACCTGCCTGATCATCGCCCGCCAAAGTCTCCCTGGACTTTAACGGTCGTGAAGGGGGGAATATGTAACATCTGGCTGGACATCCACTGGAGGTCTCTTCAGTCTGGGTCGTTAACGGTTTCATGCTGTGACCCTAGAATGAGTTTTGTCACCAGGTCTGCTCGGACGCTTTCATCAGAAGATCCTAATCTCCTGATAACACACATTTCCAGACCTATTGACTCTCTCTCTGGCTGTTTTATTGTGCCAATCGAAGCAGATTAACACCTCAAAGCAAACTTCAAACCGTGAGCAGAGACGAAGCAGCCATGACACAAAAATGTGTCTGTCTCACAGCTAAGACCAAAATAAATTGGTTTAAATTGTATATATTATATATCCTTGTATTGCATGTTTGTATCTGTAATGAACCACTTTCTTGTAACACTATAGGGATGCTTTGTTCATCTTAGCATGTCTCATAATTCACATTCATGAGATTACTATTTGATGTGTGTTTCAAACCATACCTTGTTTACACTCTTAATAATCCCCTTTTCCTTTCCTGATCAATGATGTGCATCATCTTACCATAACTGATATCAAACTTGTTAAATATTAATCCAAATTATTATTTAACAAAATCTTTAGCATAGTCCATCTATGCAAATGAGTCTGGTAAAACAAAGACAAAGTTTTCCTACTCTATCAACACCCTTTTGGATTGGTCATCTGAACTTCAAGGGGTTGGTCTAAACTCAGGTTAAGAGGCCTGCACCCCAATTCATCGAAGCTCACAGCACACAGCTCACGCACCGCACGCCAAACGGCTGCTCAACAGTGAGGCCACGGCCCCCAGCCGGGCTCGCTGTGAGACCTGTCCCTCTCTCGGATAGTTTTCACGGGCACCCTGACACTTGGACAAACTTTAACAAATTGGACAAATTAATCGCCACAGATTAACCAGACCGACGGATTAACCCAAAAAGGAACAACTCCTACGGACACCTCCAAGGACTCCGTCACGTGACCACAAACTCAGGAACTCTCTTCCTCGCATACGCGCCCATACAGCTGGACGTACACACGTGCCTCACAAAAGCCAAACGCAAGTATCGCTTGTTCATTCGCTGTAAAAAGTTATTGCCCCTTTTAATTAAGGTGATTCTTAGAGTTCTGATGGTTTGTGCAGAAGTTAAGTCTATAGTGATATTGCCCTTCCTTTACTCTCTCTCTCTCTCTCTTAATTTTCCATTCTTTCTCTTTCATATATGTTTCTTGTTTGTTGTTTGTATGTATAGTTAGTCTTGTGTGTTTTGTAGTGTAACGTAGTTTAATAAACCGGTTTTGCATTTCACAATTGAATTGTTTCTGTGTTCAATGCTCATGAAATAAATGTCACTTAATCTGCCGTTAAGATCTTAAAGCTACATGCTTAAAAATACTTTATAGCAGTAAGAAGGTTAATTTTAAAGGCCATGAAATTAACATTTCTTAGACGTTAATATACGATTATGGATATATGTCTTCGGTGGACGAACATATTAATTAATTGTTATTATTAATTCTGCTATGCCAGGTAAAACCTGATAAACTTGTATAATTAATTACAGTTAGTTATACATAATATTCCCTTTTGAGCTAAAATCTAAGATTCCCTTGGGAATCCCCGTAGTATTACAGTCGGAGGTTTATAGTGTTTCAAATAACTTTATTCCCCTCCTCCCGCTGAATCGCTACAACACTAACTGCGTCGTCCTGGAATCCACCCATCTCTGTGTTATTATTGAAACAACACATTTTGTTATACTTGAACACAAAATCAAGACAAAATGACTCATAATGTGTTAAAATTACACATAATGTGTTAAAAGCTTACAGCACAATGATGTGTATAAAATTAACACATCCTTTCTAAGAGTGTATACTAAAATCCATGTAAAAAAGTACTTCTTAATGTTCTCAGGTCAAATATTTATATGCGATTAAAATGCGATTAATTTAGATTAATTAATTACAAAGCCTCTAATTAATTAGATTAATTTTTTTAATCGAGTCCCGGCCCTAATTTATATATAATATAGATTATACATAAATATACAAATGTATATACACATGTAAACATTTCTAAAACATATACATGCATGTGTGTACATTTATTTATACAAAGTTATTATACACAGTTCACACACATATATGATGTAAACAAAAACTTTTATTCTGCTAACGATTAATCGCGATTAATCGTTAAGCATCCCTAGTGCACACCAAATGCAAAATTCAACAATTTGCGCAAATAAATTACATACAAAGTAAGTCAATGTAAATATAAGAAATACACAGGATGTTGTGAATGACGCAAATTGCCACAAAAACACACGCTATTTGCCTCAAATGTGTCTTTGCACAAGTAAAAAAAAATCATCTTAAGCAAAAAATTTGCATGACATAAAGTTAAATCCCGCATGTAATCTAGAGCGGGGAACGTGATGCTTTGCATTTGGGGTGTATGTAGCATTAAACCTAATGAGGCGTGCACACCAAACGCATATTCAACAATTTGCGCAAGTAGATTACATACAAAGTCAATGTAAAGACGAGAAATTGACATGAATTTGCGCAATACATTGTGAATGGCGCAAATTGGGCAGCATGATTGCCACGAAAAACGCATCTTGGCACAAGTTAACAATATTAAACTTAAGCAAAAAATTTACATGACACAAAGTTAAGTCCTGTGAGTAAACTAGAGTGGGGAACGAGATGTTTCGAGTTTGATGCAAATGACGCGAATTGGCTGACACAATTCCTGCGAGTATGTGCTATTCGCCTCAAAGAAGTCTTTCACGCAACTAGAAAAAAATTCAACTACAGCAAAAAATTTGCCTGACCCAACGTTAAATTCAGCTAGTAATATTGAGCGAGAAACGCGATGCGAATACACGCTTCGCGTTTGATGTGTACGCCTCATAACCCTCATATTAACCTGTATGCGTCACTGTTATTTGGGTATGTAAATGATGGTATGCCTGAGTAGACTACATACAAAGTAAAAGTAAAGACGAGAAATAGACGTGAACTCGCACGGGACGTTTTGAATGACGCAAATTGGGCGGCATGATTACCACAAAAACGCGCTATTTGCCTTAAACGCGTCTTGGCACAAGTTGAAAATATTCAACTTAAACAAAAATTTTACATGACACGAAGTTAAATCCTGTAAGTAATCTAGTGCGAAGAACGCGATGTTTCGCGTTTGGTGTGTACGCAGCATTAAACCTAATTGGGCGTAGCTACCAAGCGCACATTCAACGATTTGCGCAAGTAGAATACATACAAAGCAAATGCAAAGACGCAAATTCACACGGGGTGATGCGAATGACGTGAATTGGACGACACAATTCCGGCGAAAACATGTGCTATTCGCCTCAAAGAAGTCTTTCTACGTGAAAATAATTCTACTAGAAAAAAATTCAACTACATCGAAAAATGCGCCTGACCCAACGTTAAATTCAGCTAGTAATATTGAGCGAGAAATGCGATGCGAATACGAATTTGATGTGTACGCCCCATAACCCTCACATTAACCTATACGCATCACTGTTTATTTTGGTATGTAAATGATGATAACCAGGGTCATAACCACCACAGACATGGATGCGTCTTAGACTGCAGATTAGGACTGTGTTAATAACTAGTTATTAATTAATTACGCGAGGTGTCATTCGAGAGCTCTTCTCTCAGCAAAGCTCAGTTTATAATCGCACGTCAAGCGCACCTTTGGTTCCCTTTATGCGACTGCTAAGAGTGAGTTTATATCTTAACAGTGCATTAGATCGCATCAATTATTCAACACCTGCAATTGCATATTTATGAATTCGGATAATTGCATTTTTAATGCAGCAGATGTCAGGCTCATCTATGCACTTAATGAATTTGAATGACAGGCATGTACATTCAGTAAGTTTAAAAACACTTTGTATATGTAAGTGTGTGTATATATAATGTAATATGTGACCCAGTCTGTGCAAGCTAAAGTCTTATAATCTAACTAGGAGCATTAAAGTTTAATTTCAATCATTGATTTCAATCTTTGGCATGACCTCACCCAGTCAATATTTAAAATATCAAGGTTATTTTTCACAGAATGTCCTTTACATTATGTAGGATGAGTAAATCACAAACAATGACTTCAGATTTTCACAGATTGGTATAAATATACATATATACAGTAATGGTACTTTCTCAGTGAGGCTCTTTGGGAATCTGGGAATTAATTGTCTCCAAACAACTCATTAGCATGCACTGTCCATGTCTTTGAATCGTACAACTCCCTAACGCCTGCTTTTAGCTCCATAAATCGCCTGGAGACCATTTTGTCAAATGCCTCCATGTATCAAATTCCTGTTTCACAACATTCGCTGGCTGTGAGTTTCAATGAGCCTCCTGAAATTTTAAGACTAGAGTTTCGAGACACTGTCCTGTTTAATGTCCTGTATTACAGTAAGACAGTAGCTGCACCTACAGTAATGCTGTTTTTTGGTTAAGCGTTGAGTTGACATTCGGAATAACATGTCGTAACAGCACAGGTCTTTCTCTATTACTTCGATTTAAGTGGCCATGCTTTAGGCTAGGGCTGTGCCATTTTCTTGGTTTGACTTCTGTGCTTGCGCTTGGCACCGATATGACAGTTCGGGCAGCGAAGCCTTCACGTTCAACTATGATCACGGAGCTGCAGAACAGCAACAGAAAATTTTAATAACTGTGACAGATGTCATCGTTCCAACAGAGCTGGCGATAGAGCCTGGCCAAGCTAAACCAATCCCACATAGAGACAAAAATAAGAAATTGATACAGCCTTTCAGTGTAACCAGATGGGATTTTTCCAACCTGTTTAATTAGAGTAAAATTTTTTTTTAACTTTATTCATTTAACCTTAAAAAAGCCCCATCATTTGAGGATTTGTAAGTGTGCAATCATGATAATAAGAAATATTAGTATATTAAAGGTCAACTGTGTAGATTTTAGTGGCAACTAGTGGCGAGACTGTGAATTGAAACCAACGTCTCAGTCCACAGCTCACCCCTCCTTTTCGAAACGCATAGAGAAGCTACGATAGCCGCCACAGGACAAACTTGTCATGTAAGACCATAAATATGTACACTAGATGTCGCCTTGGCTACGGCAGTTCATTGGACCGAATGCGTCAAATAGAGCCGCCATCTTGAAACAGGGGAACCCTGCATCAGCGTAATTGTAGGCAATGGTTTAACATAAATAAAATCACCATAAATCGTCATGAACGCGATTTTCTAGGTTTTCTTTTGGTTCGTTTCAACAGTCAGACATGTATAAAATTTAAATTGGGATATTATGAAAATCTACTTTTTCTAACTATAATGCATAGTGCTAGTAGGCCTAACATTCAAACGCAGCACAAAAGTCCGGCATCATCTATGAATTCGAAGTACAGGCGGAGATAGCAGTTTTACCTAGCTACTCCCTATGACAAGACCCCTGTTCCAAGATGGCGGCGGTTTTGACGCATGCTGTGAACCCCAAGGCGAAATTTAGTGTATATATCAATGGTCTGAGACAACGTAGTGACAAATGTGCTCTATAGTACAATTAGTCCGTTTAGGGCTACTGTAGAAAATGCCAGTGACTTTCATGTAAAGGGGACGCGCGGTAAAAACAATGGCGTTCATTTTGTTAAGTCTTTATATGCCACTGATAATATAGTTACGTATATTATATAAAATTTCTGTCTAGAGATACTTTTAAAAGTTACATAGTGCACCTTTAATACTAAGCATAAGCAACAGGTATAGAGATGCTTGCATGGTTTAACCTGTGATTTTGTTTCTTATGCATTGTTGGCACTTTAATATATACAGTGGGGAATACTTCTGAAAATGCTTCTGTTGTGATTTTTTGTAATAAAATGCAATTTAGTTTGCTTTAAGGACAGCATGCATTGAGTTGAATGGACTTTAAAGGTTTTTGCTGCGCACTGTACTTGTAGTGTTTATATTACGCTTCTCTAGAGACTCAAAATGTAATATAATAATGCCAAATAAAGAGAAAACTGTTATCCAGATGAATATGACTGCAAAGAGTACAAAAGTGTCTCTGCATCCCAGGACCATCCACCATAAAAATAAAGAACCTGGAGTTAACAGCCAAGTTGAAGGAACACACACACACACACACACACACACACACACACACACACACACACACACACACACACACACACACACACACACACAGAGAGAGATAAAACCTTATCATGGCTGTAATTCATCTGCATTTTAGCTGATTTGGGGGATTGGTCGATAGGAGCTTGCTGGCATTATTACAATATTACTGCTAATGTCTCACTCATCTTCAAACCCCTCAGGACTGGTGAGTATGCTAATACAATAAAGAAAAACCACTATTCCTACACTGCCATATTAAACAAAACAAAACCCATCTGTTTTTCACAATGTGTTGTTTTTCACCGCAGAACCTGCAGCTATGGGCTTAATGTTGCTGTTTCAAACTTGTTCCCTCTCCAAATTAGGTTAATTATTTGGTAGCAACTGCTAGATGCATTGACCGCGCTCGTCTTCGCTATGGATGACTAAGGTATATTTAAAATGTGGATTTTTATGAGCACCGGATGTCAGGCTAACATTGCCTCCGGTATAGGCACTGCGCTAACGGGTGTCAAATGAAAATAAAGAAATAAAGGCTCGGTACCGGCGCATTCTGCAAAGTTCGCATAATTAAGGACGACCTTACAAATGCCCAGGCTATTAATTCATAAAGCGCATTTTTAATCTCTGCATGTCACAGCTGAAGGCAAAACAGGGTTAAAATTTCTATCTCTATCCTTGTTATCTGAGCACACTTGCATTGTTCATCAGATCTGCTGTAGTTGTATAAAGGAACGCCATGGGATAAATAAGAAAGAATGAATGCGGAATTGTGTATGTGGGAAAAAGTGGCTTGAGTATTTTTGTGTTTGTGATCTCAGATTGAATCATAAATTATGAAGTGGAGTCATGATATCAGTAGCTACATTTAAATGGAGACATTCTGATCATTCTGATTGATAAATCCTATCATAGCGTTTACATGAACACTTAATAATATGGATTGATATGGAACAAGCTTCAAATTTGATCATTTGACATGCGCACATTGCACAAATATAGCTTTGCGTGTTTCAAGCTATGCATCCAAATCATCCTTTTAAAAATGGCTGTGTCTATTTGAGGTCATAATTAATAAACGACGAGCCGGCAAAGCTTTGTACCTCTCTGATTATCAAAAACATCCATTCACGTGTGCCCAAAAAGCATGTTTTACTTCACGCGGTGCTGCAGAGACCCTCCACGAGAGCAAGTCCAAACACAGAGAGTAAAAAAACATGGACTGACTGGACAACGCTGTCTCGTTTCACTTTACAGGGGATTTGGAAGGAGATTAGGAACATTTTAAGATTGACAGTCACTTCATGTGACTTCCTTCAACAAAACAAACCCATTCTTTGCATCACACGTCATTACGCCAATTCTACGTCATTGCACTTATGCATACAGTATGCTCCACAATCCAGTCCATTGGGTGGTGGAAATGCACCTTTAAGTGGATTTGCCAACCGCCATTAAAAAAGAAAAGAAGAAGAAGATTGTACATGCGCAGAGTGTCCCAGTTTCAGTTATCGTCTCTATCAAGTGTTTACATGTCCTTTTGAGCGGATTACGAAAGGTATAAACCACCACTCACAAGCCAATTTGAATTTTAATCGGATTGGCTCTTTTTATTCCGATTGAGGTGTTTACATGGAACATTTTTATTTGGCTTGAACATTTAAACCGATTACAATTGTCTCTGTAAATGCAGCTTACATGGACAGCTTATATTTGTGTTAGAGAAGATGTAGCTGGGTGCCTGCCAGGCACAGTGAGTAAAACTTTAAAACTTACACAGTCCTCCCTCCTAACACACCAATGGTGCTTACCTGGGCAGAAAAAGAGGAACAGAGATAACAGGAGGACAAAACAGACTAGACCAAGCTGAATTTTTATGATGGTCTTAATTTGATTTACTGTAGATGTGGATGGCTGGACCTCATGCAAATAAATTGAAGTATGGCTCCAAGTTTTTAGAGTCCCATACCTGTTAGCTTTTGAGGTAATCTGCACTAATGTTCTCCTTATAGACAGATTCATCAGACACGTGTGCGTTGTCACGGTTACGTGTCTGGGCTGAACTTAACTTCCAGTTTCTGTTTGTTAAATGGTCTGACTAGTGGCTAAACTGAACTCTGGAACAAATACCTTTCAAAAATAACAAATGTTTTGATTTCCTAAAGACAAGGGGAGATGGTGATCATGGATCACCACTATGTGAAGGGAGGTTTGGCAGCCGATCTTTGTTGCATATTTTGTTCCACGAAAGATGTTTTTTATGTTGTTAAACTATCTATAGTTCACAAAATATACACATTAAAAATGTGTCTTTCTTGTTTGGGAAAACAAAGCAAAAGTGTTGATGACTCATCTTGCACTACACAACATTTTGTCCAATCAGTAGCTGTAGAATTATACAGCAACATCCATAGTGCCGCAGGGATGACGTATTTTTATAGGAAATTAGTGGGACACTGGTTCACTCTGCAAAAAGCACATACATTTTTTCCCATTGATTTTTGGATTATCACAAAAATAAGATGTGTATTTTAACTAAAGTTAGACTTACAAGTTTTGTCCAACAAGTTAATCTTCATAGATGAACACAACTTTTATGATTTTGAAGTCTAAATGTGTTTTCTTGAAATAAAAAAAAGGAATAATCTAGACTACAAAATTCATAAAAGTTTTGTGAAGAATATTGTAAGGTGTAACAAAAGGTGTAAGTGTCATACATTTTTGTTAAACACATAGATTTTTTTTGCAATAATTCAAAAGTCTGGGGAAAATTATTTGGATTTTTAGCGAGGGAACCAGTGTCCCAATAACTTCCGAGGTCGGCCTCAAAAAATATGTCACCCCTGCGGCACTCTATTCCCTCTTAATTAATAATACCAACTATCAGTACCTTCTACTAGCACTGGCAAACTGGCAGCTAGTTGTTGGCATATCTCTAATTTTTTATCACAACTATCCCAAACAGAGATTTTAGGTAATTTATCTCATCTTTGCAAAGCAAAGCAAATGGTCTCTGTCGTTGGGGCGGTATTCTTTCATATAGACCTTTGCATCTAAAGAGTGCATATTGGTACCTTAAAGGTACATTTTGGTACCTAATGTATACATATGTGTACCTAAATGGTATATGTTAGGACCTTTTCAAATGGTATGGTTCCAGTGATCGCTATGGGCCTTTTTTTACCGTGTATACACTATAATGCAAGGAAAGAAGATGTTTATAATCCGAAAAGCGCTTACAACAATCATAAAACCATCCATTTAGTGAATAAATGTTCCCTACAAAGATATATTTTTATTTAAAATCACTGTTAGGGAAAAAAAAGTATTATTGATGATAAAGTTTGATGAGAGAATCATTAGAGAGTATTTTTGGGGCGGACAATTTCTTTATACAACAAAAACATTACATCATTAAATCATAATCATTAGCCATTCGCTAAACAGACACTTTAACAGAGCCACTGTAAGTCATGAGATTGTAGTGCTCAGGTCTTTCTTTATATCCATCATGATTATTAAAATGTAACATCCTCTCTGGAATGATGAGAAGCTGTTATATAAGCAGTGCATGATGGATTTAATTACAAATCCCATATTTTTCCCATCGTGCCACTGATTTATTGTGATTTAATTATGTAATGTAATTAAATATAGTAAAAGACTGGCCAAATGACAGACAAGTGTCATAACAAATCAGTTATTTCAGCTAGGTGGACATTTCACAAAGACTGATGCTTATTCAGATTACTTACAAATATTCCTCATTGTGCAGGAGTTTTAATCTTCTTTTGAATGACACGGCTGTAATGAAATTGAGGAATTATAATGGAATTCTGCCGAGGAAATGAAAAAAATTATGCTGTGCTTTAGTGATTGAAAGGTTAATGTTGGGTTATGTCAACATGTAACTAATCTGAAGAGAGACCTGGGCTGGAATTAGAGCTATAACAGAAGCATGACTTATATAAATCAAATCTGATCCAATCAGGTAACAATTATAATTACATGGATGCTAATAAGACTAATATGAGTCTGAATATAACAGTGTCTCTGTGTATGTTCTTCTGTGGGTCTTAATCACTATATTTGCAAAGCTCTGGGTGATAATGAAAAAAATAATCAATACCTGTTATTAATTTGACCAGTAAAATAAATGCTGATTCATCCTAAAACACTCAAAGGTTGGTTCTGTTCATGCGATCACTTAAGAAAAAATACATTTTGTTTATAGTAATTACTGAGTGATTAGAGTCAATCAGTTTCTGAAATACGGCAGACCCACAAACTCAGAAAGTAAATTTCTCTACAGGAAATTAAAGAAATGCACTGAAGTTTAATATCAAAAAAGTATTAAGATGAAAAACATTTTTTTTTTGACAGTCAAATTCTAAAAAGCAAGGGACTAGTTTCGGGCAGTGCGTAATATCACTACGCCTGCTGCAGCCATGTTACAGCAGCAAAGTCCTTGATTATTACGCCAGAATGAGAGTATACTGTAGTTCATCTACCTAGAAAATTGCAATTTTTTATTTTCCGTTTGTCTTAGTACGCGATGTAACTACAGAAGAGTTAAGTTTTAAATAGGAAAAATATCAAAACTCCTTGGTTATTTTTTAGCGCAATGCTAATGGTCTTCAGATTCAATAGATTTTGCTAAGCTATGCTAAAAGTGGTACCGCCAGACCTAAAGATCAACTGAATGGATTCTAAATCTGTAAAAATCAAGTGTTTAACTCTAGAGGAGCTGAAAAATGAGCATATTTTCAAAAAACGTGGAGTGTCCCTTTAAGTAAGGTAACAAAGTATTTGTACTTAGAGCAACACAAGAAAAACAATACATAAGTGCACTTGAACTAGTCTCATTAAGTCTAACACATAGCCAAGGGTTAGTTTTTATTTAACTTTTGCTTGTTTCAGGGCTGATATCATTTATGGCATTTCTATTAAAATGTTTATCTTATGCCAAGCCTTATACAGCATCAATGAATGGATACATGGAAGAACAAATTGGTTGCGAGTTGGTATTTGGGTTGTTATTTACTTAGATCCGTCATGTTTGATCTGACCTGCTGTGATTAGTTATGACTGAGCTGCTTCGTCTCAGGGGTAAATAAATGCTGGGGGCAGGCGATTGTCTTTAGCCAAAACATGCTGTAAGAATTTACACAGTAAGGTATTAAAACAGCATGCCTGCTGTATATGAATCCACTGATCCGGCACACTACCAGTCATTACTTCAGTGTTAACAACAACAAAGAAGATGAATTGGAGAGAGTGGGCCACTTTTTGTGGAGCAAACACATTTATGCACAGAACACACACACACACATACAAATCACGCCTTTGGTTAAACAAACTAATTTTCAAGATAAATGAAAATATGATGGCAATAGAATGGTTAATAATTAGGCAATTAAATAAACCAATATTCCCCAGAGAGAACTGCTCCCAAAAAAAAAAAAAAAAAAATTTTCATCCTTTAAAAAATGATGATGATGCACCAATAGGATTTTTTGGGCCGATACCAATTTAAACAGAAAACTTCTGGCCGATACAGATATTAAACACTTGTATACAATACTATACAGTTGGTCTATTAGCTAGTTTATTTCTGCATCAAATTATTTTTACTGAACATGGATTTTATCTAATTAACATTCAACTGATCAACCTAATAAGAGAGGCACAAATTAAACTAAAACAAATATAATAAGACAGCATGACAACTTTCAAAGGTGGTTTTTGCTATTCAGCATTTATTTTATTAACAACATTAACTCATTTTTTTTTACATATAATGGATTTCTTTATGCAGTTAATTAATAAACAATCGGTATCGGCCTTTCTCGTGCTATTGACGATGGTTTCAAATGCATCAAAAATCGGCCGATAAATATCGGCGGCCGATACATCGGTGCATCACTCGTTAGCACTTATCAACATTGCTTCCATATAATAAATACCTTGAAATTTTTTTTGAATTTGCACCATTATGTAATGCGTTAACATGAACTAACAATAAACAATACTTTTATAGCATTTATTAATCTTAACACATGCTAATTTTAAGCATTTACTAATACATTTTATATTTAAAAATTGTATCTGCTAACATTACTTAAAGGGACAATAGTAGACTTATTGGCTCGTCACACAGCTGGAGAAAGACGCAAAGTTGTGGTTTAAAAGTACATATATTTTATTGATCGTTTCGCTAGATAAGACCCTTATGCCTTGTTTGGGATCGTTTAAAGTCTGTTGAAACTGCAATTTTAAACTGCATTAAAACTGTTAAGTGTTGGGGTCCATTAAAATGAGAAAAATCCTGGAATGTTATCCTCCAAAAACATAATTTCTTCTTGACTGAACAAAGAAAGACATCAACATTTTGGATGACATGGTGGTGAGTAAATTATCTGGATTTTTTTTAGAAAATGTACTAATCCTTCAAGGCCTTATTTTCATACTACAGCATTTAAGACGTTTTAAGACTTTTTAAGGATCTGCGGACACCCACTTATGCCCCGTTTTTGCTAGAAATCAATGATTTTTTTATTTTGCTTTCATAATGCATTCAATATAGGGTTAAACAAACACAAACATACATCATAGCGGCTTAAAGGTATGCCACAGCCATCTCCAAGGACCCCCAGCTATAAGGTAAGCTATCACAGCAAGAAAGAACTTTGGTGGCAGTCCCACACTAGTCGGTGTAATGGACTGCCAAGCAGCTGCTCAGAGAAGGTTGGTGATTGATGCCACGGTGTTGATGAATGCTAACACACACCCGCCCAAGTTGGTGGTGAGATGACAGCTTTATTGATAAATGAAGAGTGGGACACGTGGATCTCATCAATCTCAGCCTTTTTAGCCAGAGTCCCCCGCTGCCACCCGCGATCCTGACCGATCCCATCCAGTCAACATTGAGCTTCCCTCCTGATTGTCTCCCAGAAAGATCAAAACTTTTATTGCATTACAGACAAAAAAACAGCTTTCCAATGCATGTCGGCGATTGCTGATAAGCTTCAGCACAAATTTAATTACTTCATTAACATGGCCATAACAACAGAGTCAACAACCTTTGTTTCAGCCCTCGATATTACTAAATTAATATCATCATTAAAAGAGGTGGCATTCAGCTGAAAAACAAAGATCAGGGCGCCAGTTGAGTGCTCGCCCTCATTCATCTCCGTCTGCAAGTTTCTCTTGATCTTTACCCAGAAATCTTTGCAGCAACTTCTAATGAACAGCCCAGGCGAAAAAGACTAAATCATTTTAGGCGCGGCATGATGGAGAGAGCAACAGATTAAAATGGGGCAGAGAGAGAGAGAGATGAAGTGAGAGGTTGAGCAAGAACGATAAAAGGATTGTTTATAAGAGGAATCGAGGAGAACAGAAAGGTGACGTGCTGGCAAAGGCAAGCTGTGTTTCTGCCGCGAGAATGTCAGTGCTTTCTGGAAGCTAGAAAGAAAAACGGAAAGACAGAGAGAGGTTGCTGTGAATAGGGACAACGTTGGCCCCAAGTCTAACCAAAGCGAAGGAGATCACAAACGCACTCGGACATTCGCACAATCGTATCAGCCACACCACATTGCCACCGGGACCACAGGGAGATTGAAAAACCTTTAGATACATAGCTTTATCACAGAAAATTCACGCTGAAAAATCACACAGAAAAGGCGTCTTTGATGCACGCAAGTACGGTCATCTCTGCTAAATTTACATTAGCTCACGATTAAAAGCGTACAAACTTATGCACTGTAATCTCAAACGGCACACGGGCCCAGCTAGAACCAGTAAGCACCGATGGCTTCATTGAGACAATTGGCCCAATTTAACGCAAATGTCATAATTATCATACACAAGCAGAGCTGTTAGAGAAACCAAGCGGGTGCTCTCTCTCGAAAGCTGGCACAGCTGCCGAACGCCCGCTTTCTTCTCCCGACTGAACTTTAATAATGACGGCTCTGAACGTTTCATTCGCCGCGCCGCTTTTGTCTCCACGTTGTCACCAACCGTCAGACGCAGGAGGGCTTTGATCCCAGACCTCGGTGCATTCAACCGTTGAATGGCTTCTGCCGGGATGTAGCGGAGAGACTGGAGCTTTCAGACAGGAAGGGCGAATTGGAGAAGAACGAAACTCATTCAGCGGGGGGCGTTTTAACGGCGTAACACTCATTCAGATCCATTCAGAAAAGCACAAAAGAGCAGGAAAGGCAAACAGGGAGCGAGTCAGTCAGTATTCATAGAGAGAAGATTAGATCAAGATTGCAACACAAAGTGACATGGGCGTAGTCTTTGACATCGTTGCACACAAAGAAATTTCGCTTTCGATTGGGGATGAATAAGGGAGACAAGCGGCAAAATGTAAAGAAAATGGCCCCTGTGTGTTAACTTACAGCACAATTTGAGCAAACGATTGTTTTTTTCTGAATAAATATGCTTCACCAGACCTACAACTGTGATACACTGACACTTATTTTCATGAGAATACATACGTGGAAGATCTGTGTGAAACCTGTGTGGCGCACCTGCTGTCTCACATAAAGGCCAAAAACCGGGCGAAGCAGTGTCATAATGCATTTCTTTTTTAGTCCTTATATTAAGTTAATGGGAACTTGGGATACTAAAGTAAAGGCATCTGTCCACCATAATATCATCTTAGCATTAATATGTGCGCATGCCGCCTGTCAGCACGTTAGGACCAAACTGTTCTCCATTCAGGCTTTGAACTCGAACAGTCACATACACGCATAATAATAACACACAAGTAAACACACAGTTAAGGGCAGTGGTCTCAACTCCCGGCCCACGGGCCATTTGCGGCCCTCCCTCCCCCTTTCTGCGGCCCGCGTCTGCTGTAAAAAAAAACTTAATACAGCCTGTAGTTTTACTTAGTTTTATATTCATTTTATTATTGATGTAAACATTTAAGGGGTCACGTTTAAGGGGTCAGTCACATGTCGCATCTAAAACGCGTGTTAAACACAAATCAGGGCTAAAAAAAATCCAAAATTCATCAAAACAGAAAACACTTTTTTTTGGTGGCAAAAATGTAGGCTATAATAGTTCATAAATGTATTCAGGAATTGAATTTGTTAGTTTAGTTCAAGGTTTTAATAGAAAAAAATTATTTAAGATAAGGTTAAGAAAAGATTTACTAACTGTTATAAAATATGTATTTAAAAAAATGAAAGCACTGTTTATTTATTTAATTTTTATTTAATTATTTAATTTAATTATTTAATTTTTTATTATTATTATTATATGTTAAATAATAGAATTTATATGCAGTACATATACAGAAAAATTTTGTTTTTATGTTTTTGTTTTTTTATTTTAGAAAGGGCCCCAAGCCAGTTTGGTTTTGAGACCCTGGTTTAGGGAAAACATAGTTTGGACTTGTGGCTATTGTGCATTACTGTACTGTAAGTCAGTCATTTTTAAACTTAAAAAAATGACCCTAAAAAAACATTTGTTGTCATTGTTGGCTATAAGTATTGATTCATATGTTCTTATTAATATCAAACATTTATCAAACATTTATGCTGCTGAAGTGGGTCATTTTGTTATTGTTTTGTTTATTGACATAATGTTAGAGGGATTTTATAAAATAAAACACAAATAAGTTGTAATTATATTAGTACAAATATTACTCTTCCGCCAAACAAAGTAGTTCCTCAGAATCAAGTGTGACTGAAACAGAGCGCAGTTCCCAACCAACAGAGATGCAGCAAAGACACAATGAAAATATGATTTAAGACTGTGATGTTTGGGAAGAACCCAAATGGCGACGGGTGAGACAGGTGTGCTTGCAGCTCTCTTATTGTATGCTTTAATATCAAGCCTTTGTGTATCAAATTCAGCCGATAGCATTGAAGCAAAACTGAATGGGAAAAATATTTCCTCCCAAGGCCAAGGAGTTGAAAACCATATCAGTATAAGTTCAAAAACAACGGGCACATGTTACAAACTTTTACGCTGTGTTTTCAGGGTTGAGTGAATGCGTCAGTGTTTAAGTTGGGTAAGATCGCCACCCAGTGGATAATAGCAGACGTATGAACTTGAGTTATAAACTCCTCAGACAACGTTTTCTCTTTATCGACGAGATGACTCAACAATATTTATTGACCGTTATCTGGATATCGCCATTAATTGTGCAATTGTAGACAAATTAAAAATATGATTAAAGACACTGTTGTTTATTTTCTTAAATCAGTAACAGTGGCGCAGTGATACTTATGTAATGTGGTCTGAACCGTGAGGTTACCGGTGTATTTTATCACGGCTTAGAACGCGTTTCAACCAATCAGAATGAAGAACCAGAACTGCCCGTTTTATAATACGTTTTTATATTTTCTGATTTTTAAACCATTGTCGCCTAGCGTTAGGGTTAGAGTAGGTTAGGGTTGCATAAGGATGGCATTTTATGTAAATCTAACCCTAAACCGAAATGACAATAGTAAGAAAATAGGACAAAACAGTTTGTAACCAATGACACAAACAGAAATTCGTGATACGATCACGAAAAAAACATGGAAATTTGTGACAGTATCACGAAGAAAAAAATTATACAACAGAAAAAATTATACTAAGGTACGTAATTTCATGAGACTGGGCTGCATTTTCCTTAAAACATCCTCCTGACCCAGTTTTAAAACCACTGCATGACATCTTTCTATGTCAATCAAAAAACAAACAGTGTATCTGTATCTTAAAGTTGTATTTATTTGTCATATTTTCATTTCGATTCTCTGTTTTTATTACATCACTGACTGTTTACTTAATTATTAATTATTCGAGAACTTCTTAATAATTTAATATTAGACAAGCATTGGTATCCTTATTAGTGAGGGGAAAAATCTCAATTTTCACAATTTCTGGTCATTTTGATCGCAAAAAATCACAAAAAAAATCACAAAATCCTGGAGGGACTGTCATTTGTACAGGATGGAAAAAATTTGCAGTAGAATAAAAGTAAAGCTCACAGTGAATCTTTTGTCTTTCCCGTGTCTAACAGCCTGTCTAAGTTTAAGAAAGTGATTTTTCTACATTGTTAACGTTTGCCTAGGGAAGACGTCCTATACAAGCAAGAAAGGTACAGTGTTTCCATGACAGGTCAACCAACTGTCAGAGCAATTGACTCTTCACGCAGCCTTCATCATCTCTTGACTTTTAAAATGAAAAACACGAATGTTAGCAGTCGGTAGGTCATCATCACTCCTGTAATCCGTCAAAGCGCTCGTAAAGCGACCCGTGGCGCATGCTATTCTCCATTCTGATACAAAATGAGAAATGAATAAAGACATAACTGTCAGAGAGATAACTGCAAATTATGTGGAACAGGAAAGAGCGTAATACATTGCATGCTTTTTCTCATAATACGAAATATGTTTATATGTCATTTTTCAGCGTTAGTGAATATTACAACCTTCAGTAAATAAAGAATGTTTTCTGACGATGCACCGAATTATGAGTTATGTTTGTGATATGTTATCGGCTTTTTTGATTCTACTTCAAAATGGCATGAACAGCGGGAGACCGTGTTTACCTTAAGTTCAATGCGGTTCATATTCATCAGATAACCGTAAACAGCAGCACTAACTGGCTTACGTTCATTTTAGCAGATTTGATGGTGGACTTTATTGACCTTCACAGCCATTAATGAGGTAAACATACACATTGCCTCTGATTGGCTCTCTAGCACGGCGAGGAAGGTGGTGACCCATGAGATACTGACATGATGAGAGTTTTCAGCCTGTGGAGATGGAGATGACGTGGGCTCTGCTGACCCATGAGGGTGAAATGTGTTAATGGGGCCTTGCTGGTGTGATGTGAAGGTAGAGCTAATGCAGACCCTTCAGACCAAGTGTCCATGAAAAGGAGCTTTTTAAAAGGTCAGGATTAGACTAAAGGCTGAACGCTCTTCATCTCACTGTATGGATCAAAGATATCAGCTTAAAGAGATCATACAATCCGTGCAAAGTTGATTAGGAAAGACGAGCTTGGTGAAAAAAAAACAGTTTAAACCAGCTAGCGGGTTTGAGGTGAGTTTTAGTCACCAATCAGTTGTTATCCAACCAGATGGTTTAACGGGTCAGCCAACTGGTTTGACAGAGCCTGAATACCAAGATGGGAGACGAGCTAGACTAGCTTAAATCATTTAAAGGGATATTTCAGCCAAAAATGATTTACTCACCCCCAAGCTGTCCGAGATGCATATATCCATCATTTTTCAGACAAACACATTTTCACTTATTTTAGAAAATGTTTTAGATCTTTCAGGTAATCAAATGTAAAGCTACGGGGTCCACGTCCTTCAAGTTCACAAATTTGCCATTTAATGTGCATCCATCCTTCACAAAAGAAATCCAAACGGCTTCACGATGATAAACAAAGGTCTTCTGAGGGTAATCCGCGCCTTTTTGTTGTAGAAATATCCATATTTAAAACTTTATAAACGAAAATAACTATCTTCCATTAACGCCGCCATCTTAGACTCCTCCGTATTCAGGAGAGAGTATCAGCGTAGTGTACGCACTTTTCTTAGTGATGTATGACAAATTCGGAGGGCGGGGGCACAGAGCAGCAGAACAGAACCCTCCGTAAACTGCATACGCTCTTATCTTGAATGCGGACGCGACTAAGATGGTGGCATTACCGGATAGTTATTTTCGTTTATAAACTTTTAAATTTGAATATTTCTATAACAAAACGGCGCGGAATACCCTCAGAAGACCTTTGTTTATCATCGTGGAACCGTTTGGATTCCTTTTGTGAAGGATGGATGCACATTTTTTGGACTTGAAGGACGTGGACCCCGTAACTTTTCGAAAGATCTAAAACATTTTCTAAAATAACTGAACATGTGTTTGTCTGAAAAATGATGGAATATACATGTCGGACAGCTTGGGGGTGAGTTAATCATGGGTTTAATATCATTTTTGGCTAAACTATCCCTTTAAGTCCCGCAGATTGGCCTAAAGTTATACACCAGCCAAATATAAAAATTACCCAATGATTTACTCACCATCAAGCCATAAGAGATACACATGTAGGAACACATTTGGATTTATATTTGTAAATGTCCTTTCTCTTCCTAGCTTTATAACGGTAGAAAACAGGGATCAGGGAACAATTTCTAAATTTAAACCCCCCAAAAGTGCATCCATCCTTCACAAAAGTAATCCACGCGGCTCCAACTTTATAAACTAAAATAACTAGCTTTCGGTAATGACGCCATTTTGATGTGAAGATAGTTACTGGAAGCAGGTTATTATAGTTATTATATTATAGTTTATAAAGTTTGAAATATGGGTATGTTTCTTACAAAATCGCTTCGATTACCAGCATAAGATCTTTATTAACCCCTTGGAGCTGTCTGGATTACTTTTGTGTTTTTTTTAGGTTTAAAGTCAAAAGTTGTCTGAAAGATGATGGACATTTATAGCTTGTATTGCTTGAGGGTAAGTAAATCAAGGGGTAATTTTGATATTTGACTGGAGTACCTCCATAAGCTTTTTAAGCACCTTGCCAGCGAGGCATTCGACCTGAGATGGGAAAACCTAATAAAGTTATTCACTTCTGGCCCACTGACATGCACAAAAAGTCTTTTGAGACAATTCTAAGACCACAACAAATAACTGAACACCGTTCCCTTATCTGTGGCCTTTCAGTTTATAATAAAATGTCTGGGTTCCTATATTGCTATGATATGTAAATACTCTCTCATAAAATGGCATTTTTGCAGCATTGTAACATCATTGGTTTATATTTGAGGTGCTACCTAATGAAATATTTCCAACCTTTGTTCATCAGCCGAGACTGTGGCAACAGTTTTTTTTCTGATTCTGTTAATGTCAAGATCGTGACAGAACCAGATTGCTGCAAAATGTGAATTCCCCATGTCCAGATACAGAACAAGAGGTACACAGATTGAGATCGCAACAGACTTGCTGTTTCTCAAAAGTCTTCTTGAAACTTTATTCACGTAATGCAATTCTTGAATTCATTAATGATAATGTATAACAATTGTATTAGCGTACATCAAAACAATGAGGTAAAGACCAACAAACAGGCCTTGCCTTGCACGAACATTCCTTCTTGAAAATAAATCAACGGACATTTCAGCAGTCAATTCAAGCCGAGCCAAAGTGGCTAAGGGAACTGCTTCTGGCAAAGCTTGTGGCTTTTGAATATGAGGCTCAAAAAAGTAATATTCTGAGCTTAAGGATGCAGCCTGGGATTTGCTTGACCTTGACATTTCTGGAAGAGAAGACGGCTGACAGTGAGACGATACTAAATAAGAGACTCTGGAGCAAGACCTCTATAGAAAAAGCAGTTATCGCAAATGATGCCTGACCAGATTAAGGTCGAGCTGTGCCAGTCATCTCACCTGCCGTGAAACCAGTTTGACTCTTGTGCCACAAATGAACATGTTCTATAAAAATGGCACACGCTCAAAGACAGAGACTTGATGGGGAAAAGTGATATAGCTGTTCTTTGGGATTGTATTGTTGGCATGCAAGGCCCACCTGCCTGGCCCTGGTGAGTACCGATCATGTTCTCGCATTCTCTGCTGGTTTGCTCCTCTGATCTACAAGCCATACCTGAGGCTATGGAAAGCGTCCTGCCAAGAATCTACACAGGCCTTAGCCAGCTGAAAGGCCCTAAGAGACACTGTTAAGCCAAGCATGAAGAAGAGCCCTACAGGGGGCTGAAGAGATGAGAGGAATGGAGAAGGGAGAAGAGCAGGCCTCTATGGAGGGAAAGAGACATTGACTATCAGACAGGACAAGCCTGGTTAGGCACATCCTGCTTACCATGGAAAAGAGGCATTCTGGGGCCGGCGGGCTGGTGGAGCGGAAAGGCCCGTAAGGGAAGCTGCGAAAAACTGATAGGAAGATAAAATGTACAAAGGGGGTTGACTAGTCATGAACAGATGTGAAAACAGACTGGTGCCAAGGCTTTTAGATGAGAGTGACTTATCATTCTAGCAGTATCTAGAGCCACCTGCGTTACCCTTGAAGAGTAAATCAAAGACTCAAAGGCAGCAGATATAAACACCAAAATTCAGTGAAAAATCCAGAGTGAAAGGTCACGAGAAATAAAGAGTCGAAACACTATGAATGCAATATACAACAGCAACCTTCCTTAAGCTTTTGTGAAGAAAGCCACAGGTAAATCATGATGCATTTGCAGTCCTCTTGAGGAGAAGGGCAATTTCAATAAGAGCACATATCTAGGAAGCCAAAGAGAACGGCTCTTGTCCCTGCAGGCCATTGGTTTATATCCAGACCGCAGCTGGGCCAGTAAGTACCTCATTTAGAGAGACCGAGTCGGTGAGGTGGGCTTGACTGAGCCAGGAGAAGATTACTAGCCCTTGCCCCCGGATAAGTGCCCGCTGCTGCCCAATTTTGATCCAAACACAAAGAAAATGGCAGCTGGGTCTGCTTTCTTTTACATTACCAGCTCTACTTACCATTTCTGGCCAGACTGTAAAGTGCGTCGGTGGAGGTAAATGTATATTGCTTGCTCTTGTGCTTCCATTTTTTTCTCTGCGCCAGAAGCAGGTGTTTATCGTTGTTGTGTCCTTGAGAATCACAATAAAAACAATCTTTAGGAATACGCACCCATCTGCTCTGCGTAAGGATCCTTTGGGAAACTACAGACAGTGGGCATTGGCATTTCGCATGTATAAAAACAAATGGCGGCACATATTATCATATCAATACGTCTGCCACTCAAGCAAACTATATGGGTCGGACCCTCGAGGTTGTCTTCCGGTCACCTCATTTCAAGTGCTTCCAATTCCCAAATGCTACCGCTGCGGCTGACAGATGCAGACGGCCATGAACGTGTCCAAATGGTGCGCACAATGCTTGTGGTCTTTAATCAAAACCGGAGAGACCATATGGGCAGTTATTGTCAAGGGAAAGCAATAAACAGCCGCAAATATCCTGCTCTCATCATGCTGTGAGATGTAAGTATGTGTTCAGGCATTCCCACCTGAGGCAATGCTCATTTATTGCTTTATTTATTAAGATAGGAACCATTTAGCTTTTGAATTAAAGACACTTAACACTGGGATGCAATTTCATACTCTGTCAATGTCAGCCCTTGGGTAAATTCTTTAAATTGGCACTTTTCGACCTGAAGGCTTGAACTAGTTTATTTCATTTTATCTATTAACAATGACCATCTAATAATTATAAAACTCTGTTTCATATGAAAAGGCTTTGTATTGCTTTCCTCAATGCCGTCGCACACTCATGTCTCATATTTGACCTCAAGCATGAATGTCAACATGCTTGTTGAGGGGCAGTCAACAACAATATTGTTTATTTTATTACAATTATTATTATTCAGGCATCATTATTTCACAATTATAAAAAAAACTATTATGTGACTTTTATATTTAAAAGGCATACAGAAAAAAGAAAATCTTTTTATAAAAATCAACTCCAAGTACATAAAAGTTGCTAAAGAAATGCCAATGTTTGTTACCTGTAATAGGCATGTGCAAAGTGCTTTGGGGGCTTAAGCCAATACCCTTTTACAAAATTACTTTTATGTGCCCCTCTTGCAATGATGATCAACCACAATATTGTGTTAAAAAATGCATTTCATTAATATGACAACAAGTAGTAATGAAAATAGCTCAAAATGAAAGTAAAAAAAATCCCTGTTTATACATTCCATTAGACAGTCTAGGATATCGTTGCCATAAAGCATTAGTGTTGACATTCACAAAGCACACTGTATGATGCCAAATACCGGCTATATATATCCCACATATTGACAACCAATCAGAAGTAGGGGAATTTCTCTATCACAGTGGTTCTCAAACTGGGGATGGGTGCAAGATGGTGCATGGGGGCCCCTGTTTTATATCATTTTATAAAATACATTAATTTATCATCAGTTTGAGATTGCTTCATGTCATGAATTTGCATTGTATAGGGAACGCGAAGGGGGGGGGGGGGCTTGTGGATTTGAGAACCACTGCTCTATCAACATGTATATAAAGGTGAGCTAATGGAAGATCGAAGATTGCTACAAATTTTTCGTTGTAGTTACTGTATTCTACTTATTGTTTAAATAAAATACTCTTTATAAAAAAAAATCTTTATTAATAGTCTAATATTCATTATTGTGAAAACACAGTCTATTTAAAACGTCTAAGAGGGTAATAATACCATGTCTGTAACATGTAGTCCAAGGAAACACATGAGAAAGATCTAAATGCAGATAAAGACTTTAATTAAACAAAACGTATAAACAAGAATCCGTGACTTGGCAAGACAATAAACCAGACATGAATCATGATTATTACTGTACACTGAACAATAATCGACAAAGAACAATGGCAACATGTAGAAATATATATATTCAGGAGACCAATAGGAACATGACACATAGTACAAGGGAGCCAATCAGAACCAGACACATGAAACAAGAGACAACATGGCCTGACATGATGTCAAAATAAAAGACATGAATATGAGACCTATAACTTCAAAATAAAACACAACAACATGACAAGACCTGACAAAACCCTTGCAATGTCTTACTATTAGCGAGTGTTAGTGAAATTACTCCATAGTGATTGTGTAGATCCCTTTAGCCTCCGCCCCTAAAAAACCCTGCCTGATAAATGACATGTTTCCTGAATGTTCAACCCTCCTGCCCTTTAGATACAAAAATAATCCCTAAACCTAAATTGACTTTAAGCTACTCTGGAAGATCATCTTCTCTGTTTCTCCGTTGAACAATTTAAAGTGAAGTTGCACCTCAGAATTGTTTGGCTCAGCGTGTCTTTTCCACCGATCCATTAACCTCCTACTTCAAAACATTCCCATTCAACTGTAGGTCACACTGACATTTTGATTAACACAAGTACAATTTTCAAAATGCCTTCGCAATATTTCCCAGAAGACGGATTGGTTGCATGGGACGAGTTTCGACATTATTTTTGATATTAAAATTGATCTTTTGTTGATTGCGGACACAGATTGCAGAGTTATGTCGCGGCAGAGTAAGATGAGCGTAAAACACAAGGGAGATCTGTTTGGTATGAAAGGAAGTCTTTGAGGAGGAGCATTTGCATGAGTTTGACAGATGCTGCAGCTTAAATGTTAATGTTAAATAATGAAAAGAAAACAAAACAAAATTGGTCTATGGGGAATGTAACTTGGATAATGGTAACATTTATATTTAGAAATATGGGTTACTATTACCGTCTTAATGTCCTTTTAAACTTTAGGGTAAGTAGACTTACATGCTTGCAAAATGTTACACATAGTACTTAAAACCAGGCAAACGATCATAAAATAATTCATGCTTATCTCATTAAATGTGCATGTGAATTGTTAAGTCGCAGAAATGTTCACATGCTGTTTAGTTACAGCGCTGGAGCGAAAAATCACTGACTGGAAACATATTTAATTTTATTTAGCACTTATTATCATTTGTTTCAAAGCAGATTTAGAGAAAAAAAAAACATTTAAATATAATGCTTTCAGTTCCATATGTCGCATTGAGCAATTTCACTTAAAAATAGATAAATCTACATTATATATTGTCTGTAACTGAGCAAAGTGTATACTGAATGTATGACAGTTGATGAAAAAAACAAAAACCGCTGAAAGAAGAGGAAAAACTAAATTTAAAGACATTGAGCTGATACAACCAATAAAGGTTTAAAAAAAAAATAAAACAATGGCTTGGGGCCATTGCTGAAATGAACATATTGTCGGAGGGCCACAGTTATTTTAACATAAAAACACAATATTTCTGTATATGTACTGCATTTCAATTCTATTATTTAACATATAATAATACTTAAATATATAAACAGTGGTTTCACTGTAATGACTTGGTTATGGTCAATCTCTGTAAAATTACTAGATGTTAGATATACTTCATTATGGACTCATATTGAGATGAGTGAGCTGCATACATAGGCTACTTTTATCTGTTGCAAGTTTTTTATTTTTTTATAACCTGGGCACCTGATGGCTTTCTCCTCATCTGCAGTTTAATATGTGTTGCATTACATATCACTGTTACGAATACTCACAAAGGCGAAGACAAAGTGTGGACCCAAGTGCAGTTTATTAAACCAAACAATGTAACAAAAACAAACAAACATGGCATGGCATGAAAACAGGACACTACAGCAAATACACGTAACATTAAACAAAGCTTGACAAACAATGCAACACAAGAGGGCTTATATACAGACAGGGAACCAATCAGAACACGACACATCAGGGAATAGGGAAGCAAGACACAACCATGACAATGAACATTTCAAAGTAAAAGAAATGAACATGAATGACAGAACTTAATAAATAACAAATATAAAACAAAAATAAATATATTTTTTAGAGCAGACGCAGGCCACAGAAAGAGAGGAAAGACAGCAAATGGCCTGTGAGCTGGGAGTTTGAGACCACTGTGCTAAACACAACCTCCGTCAAAAACGAGAATGTTAACCGAATGCTCTCGGCACATATTACACGTTCATTAAATACTTTCGCATCAAATCTGCTTAATTCCGAACTCAGGCCATTCAGAAATATCATTTATTTTGCAGAATCCGTTAAATAGCATGACAATTTTTCAGCAAACTCCTCTAAGTACACAGAAGAACAATTTGCTGAATGACGACAAGCTTAGGTCAAGATGCAAAAGTTTTTTGCCCAGTGGTAGGAGGATTACTGAAAATATTAGGATTTTGACTGAGTTTTTGAGCCTTTTACCTTTAATAGTTATTTCTAAATGTAAATTTTAATGTGTTTTTGTAATATTTGTCCTGACATATGCTGAAAACAGCTCTGTTTTCTAAATAATCATTGACAAATTATGTAAAAATGTATGTAAAAAAATCATATTACACTAAATTGGATAATTATATTTTTTCACATTTTTTATGAATATATTTATATTTCCCTTTAAAAAAAATACTTGTTACACCAATTGACACAGACCGGTTACACCACATTGACATTTTTGCAATTATCCCCCAAATATTCTTTCAAAATTAAATAAAACAAGAAATTTTATTTAGCTAAAAAAAATTAGATTTTTGCATGTGCTTAGAGGGTTTTGCAGTGAAAGTCAGTAAGTTTTGTTAAATATCATTGAAATAACTTATTGAAATGCCCTATTTTTACAAATGTCACTTTACCGACTATTAACATTTTCTTTGCAATTTAAGTGAAATTACAGAACCGTAAACATAATAAAAATGCTCATTTACAAGAAAACATGTCAGATGCACTTTAAATATTGATTTGATTCAGTAATAAGCAGTTAATTGATCAAATCTATTCATGCCCTTCCTTTTCATACAGCATTTGTTTTCAGATTTTCTATGACTTTTGAACAATACTGTGGACATGAGTAATGAGATTGCATTCTACTGTTTTTCTCCATATTATTAATGAAAGCAATTATAAATGTTATGGCTACAATATCAAGAACACCACAACAATTATCCCCACTTGATTTAACAAACTATCCTTCATTTGAATGGTCTCCCTCTCTTACCCAAACACTTTCACTGACCTACTTGCAATGTTTCTTTTAGCACTGCACAGCCTAATAAATGCAAATGAGATTCATGTATGATGTGATCTGGGTGACAATGTCATTTGAGGTCTAATCTGGTCACTTATTTGTGTGCAAACACTGTGCAGAGTTTAGCCACGTACAGCCACAGATGGAGGGAATCTCAAAATATACACCAGCGATGGCACGACATGACACCCAGGTGCACATGAAATGCATTAATTTAGTACCCAAAGACAAGGGCATTAATGCTAGTGAAAAGGGCAGAGTTCTTCGCGATAAGTGAATCTTTTATTTTTAATCATCACAATATATTAAGACTTAGAAAAAGTTAATTACATAGAATAACTTGTAATAGCATATAATTAATGGGTTTAACTTTAATTAAAGGTGTCAACCTCCATGAATTTGTCTCTGTAGGTATTTGAGATAATGCTAAAATACGGTACGTGCCATTTTGGGGTCATGAGGTGGAAGGACTAACTGGATTTAGGGATTGTTTTATCCAAGAAAGCGGTGCACAGCTGTGGGCAGATCTGCATCATTCCGTTTAAAAATGCCATCATACGCAATTGGCATTTTGCATCCTAGTTCAATTCAACCTGCCTGTTTATTCCCGGCGGTTCTGCTATATATTTTCTACTTGATGTGAGGCCACCTGGCACTGGGTCAACCTCCAAAGATATTCATCTGTAAACAGGATTGGGAGAGAATGTAATTTCAGGCCAATGATGCTTCCATATGCTCTCCCATGAACGCTGCCACTAGTTTTATTAAATTTCGATGAAGTATCATTTCTCCTGGAATAAATGCATCCCTTGTCATTATGCAAGTGGCAACCTTATTTTTTTCTTAAAGCGAAAGTAAGTCTGGGAATTCTCAGGGCTGTTCGCATTAGACATCATTGCCTCTATACAGCCCTATGGCAAGTGTTTAATTAAAATCTCTCCTTTTCCTTTCTCTATCTCTCTCTGTGCTACAGTTTATTAGCGTGACCAACAGAAGGGGTACTGTATAGTTTTAGAGATGAATAATAAAGTTGGCATCTGTGTGGATGTCTTCAGAAACACAGCGACTGCTTACTTATGATAAAATGTCTGACATGCAAAACAAGAACGGCTGCAAACAGAAGGAAAGGGAATACATTAATAATCAGAAGGCTCTCAGATGTGCTGACACAAGCCAGCTCTGTCCTACCATTCAAATAGAGGGCTTAAATTAAGATTTATCAAAGTATCGATGTGTAGCACAGCATAAACTTGACCATGAAAGTATTGGGAAAAGTTTATGGTAGAGTTTGAAATGTATCTATTATGATTTTACTTGATACGTTTTTATTCGCTAAACGCCACCTTCATAAAAAATAAGATAATGATATTGACTGAATGTGCTTGGGACGTATTATACGTATAATCTAGGGCCCTATGATTTCCATGATGCCAAAAATGCGGACGGATTACGGAATCCGAGCATAAAAATTGAATTACTGTACTGTATTACGCTCTTGACATCTTTTTACAATCTTGTATAGCTTGTATATGAGGGCTCATGGAGCGTGCACTTACTACTCTTAACTAAATAACTTTTGGGGGTGCAGATTTAATTTATATAGTGAGGATGGTGCAGTGTTTTATTTGTATTTATTACTAAGGTTACTAATAAATTAATTTTTAACAAATATATTTACATTTAATACAGATGCCTGGAAAGTAAAGCAAGATGAGTATTGTCTTATGATTAACTCTTTCCCCGCCATCTCATCAATTAAGAGAAAACGTGTTCCTGATGAGGTTTTATGTTAATCTGTAATTACGCGATTATCCATTAGATGGCGCACTTACCCAATTTATAAAAAAACTGAAGCAAAAAATTCTTTACAAATTTTAAACTCTATGGGCCCTATCTTGCACCCAGCGCAATTTACTTTGTCAGTGACGCATGTATCATTCATATTTTGCACCGGCGCCCAGCGGGTTTTTCCCTCCACAGACACACGTCGGCAAACTAGGGAATGAACTTGCGCTCCCTGGGCGGTTCAGCGCAAAAAAGGAGGCGTGTTGCGGCGCAAACCATCCCTGATGATATTTTCCAGTTTCAAAAAACAATTGCGCCACTGACCAGAAAAATAAAGTTGCACGTTGTTCATTATGCTATGTTAAGGGCACATGCTTGACCATAATGTATAACCTTGCGCATAATGTATAACCTTGCGCACAACGCGCATACACTTTGCATCTAATCTACACAGATGCAACAGTTATTTTTGCAAATCATAAATTGTTACACTTAAAAATATTAATACACGAGATAAGGGGAATCATAGTGGTGAGCACTGTGGTGATAGTTTTTATTTATTGTGTGGCTGCGTTAAAAAATTCTCATGCAAATAACGATTAAAATATTTTTATACGTTTGTTGTGTGGCTGTATTACGTTTATTTTATGTAAATAATAATTAAAATGTTTTCATAAGAAACCTTAATGTATATGAACTTGATTTGTAAGAGTACTTTGGGGTTGGACCTTGCTTGCATTTCTTGGGTCCAATTTCAAAGCCCCCAAACCCTTTCAGCGGTGAGGGTGGACGCAGCGATGTCCTCTGCTGGCGTCAGGTCCTGTGTAGAGGCAGATCCACCTCCCGTTACACGGCATGGCCGATTTATGCTGGCAAGCTTGGGATTCCCCCGTCTCCTGACATCATTGTAGCGCTTGGCGCAACGATGGGGATGTCAGCTGATGAGACTGTGGCTATTTCCTCTCACGCCTGTTTAACCGACGCTGATTTGGGCGGATTTCTCCTATCCCCATACAAAACAACTTATCTGTCTTTGACTGCTCTTACAAGAACGTGGGTCTCCTCGGCTGTAAACCGCTCCTGGCGTACGCCTGGTAAATACGTCATAATAATAGCAACCCGCCATGGAACTTGCGCCCTTGCGTTTAAAGGGAATGTTGGATAGCGTTCTGATTGTTTTTTTTTGACGTTACTGTGTGTTGACGTTTTTAGCAAAGTCCTCTAGGTGCACGGAAGAAGAACTGGATAAACGACTGTGCATTATTTTTTAGCCTCTTACCTTTAGTGAAGAGTGACTGGAGACTTTTTAGAAGTGGAGATTTTTGTACTTAGAGGGTTTTGCATTGAAAGACAGTCCAATTTGTTAAATACCAATGAAATGACTAAAGTGGGAAATAAGGCATTTCAATTACTGACTAATAACCTTTTCATTGCCATTAAAGTGAAATTACTGAACCTAAACATAACAACAATAAAAAGTCTAATAAAAATGTTCATTTACAAGAAAACATGTCAGACGAACAGAGGGTTTTGTATCTGAGTTCTTCAAATTTGACCTAAATGAATTGGATGTCATGGTAGCATTTGTTATTCTGCCTTCATACAGACTTAATTTAAAAATAATTGCATTATGCTTTGTTACACAAATGAATTGAATGGTACTCATCTTTAATAATTTTAACAATTTTAATCAAAAAATGCTGAATGCATTATTACAGTAACCAGAACCAATGAAAACACTATCTCTGAATCCATAAGCTGACCTTGGGTTAGCTCTTTTCCCCAAATACTGACCTGATCCATAACAAACATCACAGAATTGATCTACTGTATCATCAGCCCAAAGAGACGCTTCTTTCTAAAAATGTGACCACACTGAACATCTTTCTGCCAGTGACTGAAAATAACCACTATTAAGTGGTGAGGATGCAACGTCCCTCAGGACCAGAGACAAAATCAATAACATCTGAAATAGAAATCAATCTCGGAAAAGTGTGTCAGTGATATACTGCTTCCACCGAGCCTAATGTCTGACAGCTCGCCCATTGCTCAGACTTCAGTGTACTGTCCTACTAAAGTTCCAGTCTCCCCAACTCCTCATTCAATGCATCTAAACATCCTCAAAAAGATAACAAATACTCCTCAGGAAAGATGTTTACGACAGAGATCTTACATACCCAGCTTTTTCTGCCTCAGATAACCGTGTCAAAACTGTGATAAATTAGACTGCAAAATGATGTCGGTAATTACACATCTCTCACTGCACAGAGGATTTTCATTTTTCTCCTATACATACAAAATCATGTAAATGATATTCACCTATAATCTTTTATGTAAATCAAGAAAACAAAATGAAAGCAGCTGTCAGCTTGATGGTTGTAATACATATTTATGTATTTCATGGCAAGTAAGAAAAAGTAGCATTTGTAGACCTTATGTAAAGCCACATCCTCATATACAATTTATATGATGATTTAACAAGAAGCAATAATAATTTTGATAGAATAAAGTACAGGCAAACATTGCTTTGACCTTTTCCTTATGGCACAATGTTTTTAATAAGTTCTGATTTAGAAAATTGCTTTTTTAGAAGAATAGAAAAGAGATTTTGGGTCAATGAAGTTACGTTATTTATTTTGTGTCCGTATGGTTCAATTAAATGTAAAAGGGTTACAATTTCAAAATATATTTGCAGATTACTTGCATACATTCTCTTTTTTGAGGACCAAGTCGAAAATTTCTGGTTTTATTTCATTTTGAAAGAATATTTAGGGCATAAATGCAAAAATGTCAATGTGGTGTAACCGGTCTGTGTCAATTGGTGTAACTAGTATTTTTTTAAAGGAAAATATAAATATATTCATAAAAAATGTGAAAAAAAATTCAGTTTAGTGTAATATAATTTTTTTACATACATTTTTACATCATTTTTCAAAGATTATTTAGAAAACAGAGCTGTTTTCAGCATATGTCAAGACAAATATTACAAAAACGCATTAAAATTTACATTTAGAAATAACTAATAAAATGATATTTTATAAAAAGTTTTTTTTTTTTGATGATTATGCTTACATGCCATCAAGGTGGATAAAATATTTAATATTTCTCATCCTTTGGCGCAATTGGCAGTTACAACAAAAGATGCAAAAGTGAAGACAATCCGCTGTAAATATCAGATCCAGATAATTTTGTCAAGAATTATAAAAAATTGTCAATAAGCTTAATTTCTGCTAAAATAGTCTACATGTTCAGTTTTAAAACCATTTTAAAAAGCTGGTTATATTTTGATGTTTCTGCGCAAGTTCAGCAGACAGTGAGGTTCAGGTTTGTTCCGATCAGAGCTCGTGAGCGGAGAGCGCATTTCTGAATAGCCAAATAGAAATATTTTAATTAGAAATATAAAAATAAAATATTATAATGGATTTTTGTTAGGTCGGACAATGATTACCAAATTTCTCTCCATCGTATTGCTCCTCATAACCACTGAAAACAGTCGAACCAAAAGTCACATTATTATGGACCGAAGTTAAAAGTGGTGGGTACAAAATGACTCATGACGAAATATGGTGTGTACGCGTACCCACCGTCACCGAAATCGGTGCCCATGAAAACATCCCCCCCTCTGTTTTTTTCACAAATCGCACCCTGGGTTTATGTTTGAATGAGATCTGACTAGGCGTTTTGATCACAGTTCTTCATATAAAGTAACTGTACACTCTTAAAATGAATGTGTTAAATTAACACATCGTGTGTCTAGTTAAGGACAACAAATCTAGTGTGTTGTCCTTAATTTAACACATCTCTGTGTTATTTTTGGAACAACACACTTTAACACATCTTGTGTTGTCCGTTTAATCTATATGAACTTTAAATCTACACGAAATGACACATAATGGGCCCTATCTTGCACCCAGCGCAATTGACTTTGTCAGTGACGCATGTATCATTCGTATTTTGCGCCGGCGCACAGCGGGGTTTTTCCCTCCACAGATGCACGTCAGCAAACTAGGGAATGAACTTGCGCTCCCTGGGCGGTTCAGCGCAAAAAGGAGGCGTGTTGCGGCGCAAACCATCTCTTATGCTATTTTGCAGTTTCAAAAAACAATTGCGCTACTAACCAAAAAAAACTAGTCTAAAGTCAGTGGCGCGTTGCGCGTGGTTCATTATGCTATTTTAAGGGCGCATGCTTGACCATAATGTATAGCGTGCATAACGCGCACATACTTTGCTTATCTAATCTACACAGATGCAACAGTTATTTTTGCAAATCATAAATTGTTACAATAAAAAATATTAATACACGAGATAAGGGGAATCATAGTGGTGAGCATTGTGGTGATAGTTTTTATTTATTCTCATGCAAATAACGATTAAAATATTTTCATAACTTTGTTGTGTGGCTATTACGTTTATTTTATGTAAATAATAGTTAAAATGTTTTCATAAGAAACCTTAATGTATATGAACTTGATTTGTAAGAGTACTTTGGGGTTGGACCTTGCTTGCGTTTCTTGGGTCCGATTTCAAAGCCCCCAAACCCTTTCAGCGGTGAGGGTGGACGCAGCGATGTCCTCTGCTGGCGTCAAGTCCTGAGGCAGATCCACCTCCCGTTACACGGCGTGCCCGATTTATGCTGGCAAGCGTGGGATTCCCCCGTACAAGGACGTCGGTCTCCTCGGCTGTGAACCGCTCCTGGCGTGCGCCTGGTAAATCCGTCATAATAATAGCAACCCGCCATGGAACTTGCGCCCTTGCGTTTAAAGGGAATGTTGGCTAGCGTTCTGATTGGTTTATTTGACGTTACGCCCAAACCACACCTATGAATAATGAACCTACTTCAGACCAACCCCTTATTGATTTGCGCCCGGCGCAAGAGTTATTTCTCACGCCGGGAAAATAGCAACAGCGCCCAAGATCCGCCCACAAACTCACTTGCGCGTTGCGCTTCGCACTTGCGTTTCAGATCGTTAAAATAGAGCCCAATGTGTTAAAAGCAACACATAATGTGTTAAATAGTTTAACACAAAACAATGTGTTAAAATGAACACATCCTTCAGTTTGCAAGGTTTGCAGCGCAAATAGTTTGTAATACTTTTATACTGTTTTATGCGATAAATACCTGACTACTTTTACATTTGTGTTGTGTTTTATATGATTGAGGAGTGGTTGGGTTAGGGTAAGGGTGAGGGTGGGGTTAGATGCTCCAAAATATCTTTAAAACCATAAATGTTTATGAAACCGTTTATACATTTACAAATTCATAAAATGAAATGTGTCAAATCTGATGTATAAGGCAAAAACCCTAAAACGTTGTTTAAGCAGGTTGTATAAGCTACTGCCGCCAGAGGACACGAATTCCTTAATACGTCACTTTACGTCATAATAAGGTGTTTGCACAAACGACCTATGAGCATAGGTGTCATTTACACTGGGGATGCTGGGGACATGTCCCCACCACTATCTGAAAGCATTTGGATAAAGTGTTCTGAAAAATCAAACAATACCTGTGCGACTTACACTGCAAAAATGACTTTCTTACTTAGTATTTTTGTCTTGTTTTCAGTAGAAATATCTAAAAATTCTTAAATCAAGATGCTTTTTCTTGATGAGCAAAATGACCTAAGAAAATAAGTCTAGTTTTTAGACAAAAACTTGACAATTTAAGTGAATTTGTGATTAAGCAAAAATATCTGCCAATGGGATGAGACAATATCTAAAAAATAAGATTTCTTTTTTCTTAAACACTCAATTTAAGAAAAATTTCTCACCCCTTGGCAGATATTTTTGCTTGTTTTAAGCACAAATTCACTTACATTGTATAGTTTTTGTCTAAACACTAGACTTGTTTTCTTACATCATTTTGCTCATCTTGATTAAAGAATTTTTAAGATATTTCTACTGAAAACAAGACAAAAATATTAAGTAAGAAAGTCAGATTTTAAATAAAAAAATTTATTAGTATTTTTGTCTTGTTTTCAGTAAAAATATCTAACAATTCTTGAATTAAGATGCATTTTCTTGATAAGCAAAAATCTAGTTTTTAGACAAAAAATATCAAATTTAAGTGATTTTGTGCATAAAACAAGCAACAAAAATCTGCTAATGGGGTAAGCAATTTTTCTCTTGAATTTTTCTTGATTTTTGTGTTTAAGAAAAAATTTCAAGATTTTTTGCTTACCCCATTGGCAGATTTTTGTGCTTGTTTTATGCACAAAATCACTTACAATTGGTATTTTTGGTCTAAAAACTAGATTTATTTTCTTAGGCCATTTTGCTAATCAAGAAAAAGCATCTTAATTTAAGAATTTTTAGATATTTTTACTGAAAACAAGACAAAAATACTAAGACATTTTTTTTCTTGAAAATCATTTTTTGTAGTGTACGACTTTTGTGGTTTTGTGGTCCAGGGTCATATGTTGCGTTGTGCTTATAGTGTGTTTTCTTTTACATATGTAATGAATTTCATTGTAATCATTGACTTGACGTGCTGCTGTTATCTACAGTATGGTGCTTTGGCACTGTGCAGTCGACATTGTTGAGGGTTTTATGCTGAGTATTTTTGTGTTGTTGGCCGGCCTACACTATGCCCATTTTTGTTGGGCCGTTATTCAACACTTTTCCTGTCCTGCTGTAATGTTTTTTCATCTGATCTTTTGGGTAACACTTTATTTCGATAGTCCACTTTAGACAATTTACTGATTATAAGTAACTTTGCAACTACTTATCAACTACTTATCAACTACCAATCTTTAGATAATTAGTAAACTGTCTGCTTAATATCTACTAACACTTTATTGTGATGATATCTCAACAGACATTCAACTGTCTAGAAGTATCTTTGCATGTGCATGTCAACTTATTCCACTAACCCAAACCTCTTCCCTAACCCCAACCCTTACAGTCTAACACTCTAATGACAATTAGTTGACGTATAGTAGCAAATTATTGAAAGTTAGTTGACATGTAGTTGCAAAGTTATTTATAGTTAGTAGAATGTCTAAAGTGGACTATCAAAATAAAGTGTAACCATCTTTTGTCCCCACCACTTTTCAACACAAAGTGACGCCCTTGCCTATGAGGTTGTCTCGATTTTTCTGTTTTCTCCTGTTTTTATTAATGTAAAGCTGCTTTCTAACAATTAAACAATTGTGAAAAGTGCTATATAAATAAAATTGAATTGAATGTTTCAAATTTGATGCAAATATATGGTACATTTGGAGTGCTGGTAGGGCTCCTCAATATGACTAAGGTGACAATAAAACATTTTAACCTAAATAATTTCTTATAAGGGTGGAAGCGCTATGAATAATAACTATCCAACTATTTTGTAATAATACCACATATCCAATATATTTCATACGCTTCTTTCTGTTTCAATATACATGCCTATACTACTATTATTTACTGTAAAGCTGGTTTGCTACAATGCAAAATACAGTGAAAAGCGGTATAAAAATAAATTTGAAATAAATCGATGAGCATTTGGAGCTTTAAAATCTTGACCCAATCAATAGCTGTTCAGAAAGAAACTCATAAACAACTGGGATGACAGAAGGGTGCAGTTAATTATGAGAGAAATTCCATTAAGGGGTGAACTATCTTTTAATTGTTACAGTTATCTTTATAGTTATCATTCTTGGTGTTAATAAGTCTTTCTACATGCCATATTAAATCCATTTGACTTTCACACAAGATAATATATTATTGACTGAATTTATTTTGCCCTGACAGCCTATAGTGTTTAATGCTAAATAACTGCATTGTCTCCAAAGCAGTAATAAAATACTCTCATCTTTTGCAAATTAAATAAACTTTCCTCTCATCCTTTTTACCATCCCACTTTACTGAAGATTCGATTTCACAGTCGGGGAAAAACAATCTTATCAAGGATTGGGCCATAACACATTTAAAAATACACTCGCTTTGATTTAGGGTTTAGCTCTGAAAGTCTTTTGAAAGTGATTTCACTGAAAATGATTTAGTGTGAGAAAAAAATAAATAACATTTAGACGATTCATAAATCCTCCACAGAAATGGTCTATCAACAAAGATAAAGGAATTGAAATACATCACAAACACACACAAATTCTCCTTTCCTGTGCTCCCAGTGGGTTCACAGTGACTCACCTAATTAAAAGCTACAGGGTCTAAATGAGAGTGTTTCATTGGAGAAAAAGAATCAGATTTCTTCTTTTCTGTCGATTGCACACTTGCACAATTATTCCTTGCTTCTACTGTATATAACTAAAGACATCTGGCCCTCCACTTTCTAAAACAAGCTTATACTGCAACTGAAAGAGCAAATGAGCTCATTATAAAGCCAGCTCCCATCAATGCTAAATCAGAGGATGTGGAGCCAGGCTGTGTTCTATCCCAAAACCTTATGAGCTACCAACAAAGGCAACATTTGAAAACATGCTTGGTTGATGCAAAAGGTGGGCAAATTAATTATTATGTTGCCTTTCTAACCAATTACGTACCCATGGTGTCACTGGGGTGGTAACCTTTTAAAAAGTACAGCTTTGCACATACAGAGTTCATATTAGTACCTCAGAGGTACACACTGGTACCAAATATATACATACCTGTTCCTAATAGTAGGGGTGCGCGGGGCAAAAACTTAATGTTGGGTTAGTTGTAACACTGACTATTTGCATTGTTGCACAAGGTTGAGCGTTTTGTATTTCTGGTATTTTTCACGCTGCCAAAAGACGATCTCCCGCAAATTATTGGACATGTATAATGTTTTCCCAGAGAGTTATTGATGAACGAGTGTTTTGGTGGCATGTAAGTACAATTTTTCATCATATGTTTTTTTTCGGTTTCTAAGTTGGGTGTGTAAGATACCAAATCCAATGCTATGTCATATTAATCAGTGTCTTGTTGACTAAAACATATCATCGTTTTGAAATATGTCTGCAGCTCTTAGCAACTTTTTTGGTGGGCTTGAATATATTTTCACCCAGCGGGGTTAATTGTAACTAGGGATGCTAAACAATTAATCGCGATTAATCGTTAGCAGAATAAAAGTTTTTGTTTACATCATATATGTGTGTGAACTGTGTATAATAAATTTGTATAAATAAATGTACACACATGCATGTATATGTTTTAGAAATGTTTACATGTGTATATACATTTGTATATTTATGTATAATTTATATTATATATAAATATAAATAATTAATATATAAAATATTTTTCTTAAAATTATACATGAATGTGTTCATATTTATATATATACATATTTTTATTCTACACAGTTTACACACATATGTGATGTAAACAAAAACTTTTATTCTGCTAACGATTAATCGCGATTAATTGTTTAGCGCCCCTAATTGTAACGCTGTGTTACAACCAACCCCTCAGCACTTACGATATGAACACCGCGAACGTTAGCGTAATTCTTGCCGTTGTTTTAAATAAGCTACACACGAATGACTGCTGGATGCCAACAAAATAAATGTTGCCTGTCTTATCAAAAATTGTGTGTCAAATTCTCTAATATTGATTGAATAAGGTCACGTCAAAGATTGAAACTATAATGAAATGAATGGCTAAAATCAGACTTTGATGATCATTATCTCAGAATTTGATTTTTGAAACTTAAGTTTGGTTATTACAGATAAATGTTTTGTGATAATTGTGCTGCTTTTTCTCACATATTTAGACATTTGTATCCATTTATAATTGAACTATTGTTAGAAAATGGCTGGATGAATGAATACAGTGTGGATACCTGTCTATTATAGGCAGATATATAAACAATATCCACTTCAAGTATATAGACAAAATAGTTTTAAAATATTTGCCAGCAAACTTAATTTTTAGCAAGTGTTACAACTAACCCCCTGCCTGTTACAATTAACCCCACCTAATGGGTAAGTTGTAACGTTTGCACTTCTGTCACGTTTGGTGTAATTGTCCAAGAATGATAAGTAGGCCTACTAGAAACAAACTTCAAATGTTCATTTATAGCAGAGATTTGTGTGTTTCTTGTGTAAAAATATAATTAATCAAACTCAAATATTTTTTGAATGATTGAGCCAAAACCAAAAAGCGTTAGGTTGTGTCCCGCTCTCCCCTACATATTAGGACATTTATAAAGGGTACCCAGTGACAGCTTTTCTAACAGAGTAGATGACTATTTTAATTCAAATTGAAAGTTAGCATGTGTCCTCTGCAGATAATGTAATCCCATAATGCATTGCAACATTTTTTTTACCTGTAATGTGGATGAGATGAGAAAAATGTAAATTGTTATGATGCGAATCAAAGCAGCATTAGGGTGCGATCACACAGAACGTGTTTACGGCAGTGGCAGGCAGCTTTTTTAAATGATTTTCCATGGGTTGCGAGCATTATGCACACTGTTTATCCGCGCCAAACACCTCACATTTTGCGAGTTTTATACTATTTTGCCATGCACAAATTGTTGCACAATTTATATTATGTTTACACAATACTGACTCCACAGCTCTATTTAGACATCCATGTAGTTAGCAACACAAAAAGTTGTGGGTTTGAAACCGAGGGAACGCACATCTGATGAAAATGTAAACCTTCTAATGCCCTGTAAGTTGATTTGTATAAAAGGGTCTGCCAAATGAATAGATATAAATATTTAAACACATTTTGTTCCTGGTTCAACTGGACTGTTTCGTGAACTGACTCCTTTCATAGGTCCATGTTTCAGAATAACAGATTTAAGGTCTATCTTATACGGTCTCTGACTGCGTCTGTGTTAAATCTCTGTGATTTTTTTTTTCTTTTCATGCACTAGTCTCTCTCTTTCTCTCTAGGCCTCACTTTGAAGCAACGATTGGATTTTTATTTGCCGTGGTTAGGCCTCCCTCAATCCCTTTAATATGGACAAATGGGTCTCATTATCCTCTCAGTGGCCAATCCTGCAACGGGGAACCCAAAGAAAAAGGAATCTCTGCCTTCTATTTTCTACTCTCAATTTCTTCCACCCCCTTCTCGTTCTCTCTGTTTTTCTTACGAGCTCCGTCGTATTCGCTTGGGAAAATAGCGGGGAGAATTCGGAGATGCACACTTCAATTTAGTTGGCATGAATAAACAATGGGGTTTCCATGTGCGGGATAAATTTCCCCTGGCGATGCACGCTCTCAAGCACCCTTGGCCCAGAAACGCGTTCACGCGCACCTGCAAATACCGAACGATTTCACAGATCAGGTTATAAACACACCAGCTCGCTGTAATATATTAAGTCTCAAATGTATTGTATTTGTTACGTTATGGGACATTCCTACACACACACACACAATTTCTTTAGCACAAACGTAGTTACGCTCATGCCAATTACACGCTTCGAGGAACATACATTCACTATTAATGTTTGTTAGAGCTATCAAAAAAAAAAGATTGCATGTGTTTGTCTGTATATATGATTGTGAGTATGACATGCGTAAATAAGAAGGTCAAACAAGCCTTTGAGAGCTATAAGGAAACGAATTGGCTGCTCGTATCTACGTCAGTCATTTCAATTTAGTTCCTTGCATAATGAGAATTTTATCTCGGCGAGCTCAGGGGCTTGACTGAATGAGAACAGAGAGTAATTAATGAGAGCAGAGATACCCCAAGTGTGTATGTTTAACACACACACACACACACATACACATACACACACACACACACACACACACACACACACACACACACACACACACACACACACACACACACACACACACACACACACACACACACATAAATTTCGTCAGGTCTCAAGAGACCATCGGCTGCATGTATCATGAACGTGGTTTCTTGAACATGCTATCAGTCAGAAAGTGGCATTTTCTTAGAAGTCCAACACAGTAAAAGATTTGTGAAAAATGTCTCTTTAAATCGAACGTAATTCAAAACTATGGCTGCGTCCGAAATCTCTAAAATGCTGCCTCCAAAGGCATCAAGGCATGTCTGAATCCAATGTTTGGTTTACATCCTGTCTCCTGAGATATCTTCATTATCTTGTCCCATAATTCTCTGCGTGGGGCGTGCACAGAAAATGTGATTTGGTCAAGTCTGGTTGAGAAAGCTGCTGGAGCACAACTTTAGTGTAAATAAGGTGATATTTTTGCAATTCTAGCAAGAGATTACATTTGTAGTTTGCAAATATGGAGTTAGTTATCAAAAAGTATATTTCAAACTGAGGGTGCATCCCAATTCAGGAGCTGCGTCCCCGAAGGCCGTATTTAAAGGCCACTGACATCACCGGGCCGCGCGAAGGCTGTCCCAATTCGAAGGCTCCTTCACATGCAGCCTCCAAATGCACCCTTCATTTCCATAGATGTATCCTTCACAGCCTTGGCTATCCCAAGATTCAACAGCGCATGTGACGTCTGGGTATTTTAAAATAAACATTTAGAACTGTATTTAATTAAAGTGTATATTTTGCAAATTAAAGGTCCTTTAAAGGTCCCACTGTTTTACTATCATAAATGATGTTTTAGTGATGTGAATTTATATTATTGCTGCAATATTGTCCATGTTACATTTGACTTTTGTATATTTCGAAGGTTGGTGAATTTGGGTAGTTTATTCTGCATCAATGTGTCATATTTCCTAAAATAAAATAAAAAATCTTGCTCCATATTTATTTTGAAAAGTCTGAGATGTCACCTGTTGTGTCCCGCTGACAAGCATGGTGGGTGGGAACAGCAAGTAACGCAACTTCCCCAGTAGGTCAGGTCATTACCTGACATGAGGCAGCAAGGCAACAACTCAGCTGCCTTAGGCCCTGTTCAGGGCATGAAATTAACACCCGACCACGCACCAAATGCGGGTGGATTTTGCAATTGGCGGGTAACACTGTCAATCTACCAGCCACATTGGCAGGTAGCCAATGAGAATCAGTGATGCGCGGGTCATTGTATAAACAACCCACTCCCGACTGACATTTTCAACTAACCCGCCCCGTCCGCAATTGTTCAAAATAGTTTTTAAACTCGACCGACTGACCACGGCCTGAATATCATTAAAATATTTTTGGATGACTCGTAACCGGCACCCGCTCATTTCTTATCAACCTGCGCATATCACCATATGATTCATTGAGAGGATGCGACTGCTGTTTCGCAACGTTCATGCGATTGGAAAGAAGATGAGGCACTTCTCTGACAACGTTTGGATGTGCGAGTAAGTATTAAATTGTTGGTGAGATGGGATGAGAATGCAATGCTGACATATGCTACAGTATAATCACAGTTGCACAGATGTGTAGTGCTGCTGTGACGGACCAGAACTCTTGATGTGTAAACTTTAGAGAGAGTTGCGCTACTATGCCTTATACTGTAGTACATTAACATACATTTTGCGAATATAGTAATGAAAAACAGTGAAAACAGCGGAATACAGATTAGTAAATTGTGTGAAAAATACCAAGTTTTTTTACATGTGAAACATGAACACATGTTATATTGAGCACTGTAAACACAATCAAAGCTTCAAAAACACAGAAAGAACGGGACCTTTAACTCAATGTCTCTGGCGCAAATGCAATTTGTACTAAAACCTACGAATTCATATGAATCAGCCACAATTGCCATGAGATTGTGCTGGCATAATCATATTTTGATTGATATTATAGCCATTTGTAATACATTGTGCTTTTCAAATAGGTCTCCAAAGCATAAAGGAGGTAAATTGTTTTAAATCGAAGACTCGTATGAGGATCTTAATGGATTTTCACAATGGTGCCACTGTGAAGTGGATCTTGTAGATATTTTTATGTAATACCCAAGTGTTTGTGTGTACGTTTGTGTTTATCCAACACTTTTAATTCCCAGTGGTAAACCTCAGCTGCTGTAAGGTCTTTTCATGCATATTTGGGCATGTCTTTCGGATAGCTAATAGGAACAAGAAAGCCTCAACCGGAGTGACTGGTTGGGAGCATTTCATCTGTTTTTGTTTTGGGTCTTTAACGCCGTGGTGGGCCTGCTGGGACTCTACTAATCAGAAGCACAGCTGCAATTTATGATTAATGAAGCAGTACACATCGCAAATGAGTCTGTCTATTATGGCCGGCATCAAAGCCGCAAAATAGATGTTATGGGCGGCACGCGAAAATAACGTGCTGTCATTTATTTTGCTGTAAAGAAATTGTCAAGGGTGCCAGATGTACCCGAAAGTTTATTGCCAGCAAACAACCGTGCTTGACTGAGAACAAAACAGAGCAAGATATGGTAAGATATGAAAAACTTTTAGGTAATAAACTCTGAATCGTGTTCAAAATGACAAAATCTTTTTGTATAGGAAAATAAGAAGGCCGAATAAAATGCAGGTTCTCACACCTTAGTTAACTTCAAATTCAAGGACCTTTCAAGGACTTTCCAGGTCCAATACCCTCAAATTCAAAGACTTAGTGGGGACACATTTCAAGTGAGAGCAAGGTTACATCATGTTACCTTTAAAGATATATTGCTACAGTTCCTTTTTGAGGGAACTCGCGCTGCGTCACTGCGGTGACACTTTATGGACGCCTCCAGGTGCGTCTCAATGTGTACATCAAATTCAACCAATGGTGAGGCTTAGCGACAAAGACAAGGTGACGCGGGAGCCAGGAAGTATATCGCTATCTGAAAACATGGCGTTACAGGGATGCAGGAAGTATGGAAAGGGAGACGCAGCGTCTCGTTCCCTCCTAAGGGAACAACAGTAACTTATGTAACCCGAGATGTTTTCATGTGTCAACTATGCAAAAAAAGAATTTTGGTATGAATCAACATTCGCATACAGAAGATATAAGCATTTAAAGCGAACAGTTTAGCACATGTGCTTAAAAAGTCTAGAATTTTAATGATATTATCCTACACTACACAGGGAATAATATGGATTTTTTTCAGAAAACTTCTTGCATAAAATAGATTCATGCACTTTCAATGACCTGTATCTATGTATGTAGATTTTCAAAAACTTCTCAGGGCCTTGAATTTTTTCCCCCAGGTTCACAAACTTTTAAGGATTTCAAGGACCCGTGGGAACGCTAAAAATGCACACCACCAGCGACCAGCAACGGCAAAGCAACGTCATATCCTTAATTTCAAAGAAAGCGTGGCAACTTCACAACCAACAGTGACCGTTGGCGACAGATAGTGGGCATGTCCAGAGATGCGTCAACGTTGAGAAAAGTTTCACTTCATGCAAATGATGAGCGACTACCAATGAGAGTGAAGCACTGTTCGCATCATCCTTCTCTCATCAGCTACCGAGAGGACGAGTACTCATTTGTTGATCTTGTTATTAAAGGACAAGTTCGGTATTTTACACTTAAAGCCCTGTTTTCAGATTGTTTATGATGAAATAGAACGGTTTTGACTGAAATTTCGACATATGCGGCTGCTCCAAGAATTTTGGGGGGTTTGTGTTTCACCTCCCACCTTTACAATGGGTACACTGGAACAATCCTTCCTAAAATGCATTAAACTTTCGTTTACAAAGACGTGAAACTCACCGAGTGGTCAGGGGTGTTCACTGGTATGCTCACACAAAAATCGCTGCAGAATACGCATTCCAAGAGGTTTTATCATAGTTTTTGCCAACTCCATTGACTTGTATTAGTGCTGTGAGGTATGGTATTACTCCGCGCCGGGAACTTTGTTTCTATTCTTGCAATTGGCAATGGCGGATTAGCGCCACCACCTGGGCTGGAGTGTTTATTATTCAAGCTCTAAGCGGAAGAATGTATGGGTGTGAGGCGTTTGGAAAAATAGGTCCACAAGTTAACAACGAATGCTAAAACAGCTGTTGGAAAGCATCTTTTGCAGCGATTTTTGTGTGAGCATATCAGTGAACACCCCTGAACCATTCGGTGAGTTTCACGTCTTTGTAAACGAAAGTTTAATGCATTTTAGAAAGGATTGTTCCAGTGCACCATTAAACCCATTGTAGAGGTGTGAGGTGAAACACAAACATCCGAAAATTCTCAGGGCAGTCGCATATGTCGAAATTTCAGTCAAAACCGTTCTATTTCATCATAAACAATCTGAAAACAGGGCTTTAAGTGTAAAATACTGAACTTGTTAAGGAACGCCTCCTAATGACCTCATTAAAAAGAAACGGGTGACACAAGGCGGTGTGCACGCAGCATTAGGGTCAAAAGTTGCTTTAGTGTATTTCCATAAAGTAAAATTTCCCTCATAATCATTCTCTGCACAAAATGCACATTGTTTAGTATTTGCAAACTGAATCAGCTCCCATTCCAGTTCATTTACCTTCAACCTGAAGGACACCAGCCGGGCCCACTACGCATCACCGGCCAATCAGACCCCCAGGACACCACACCACCAGCCAATCAGAGCCTTGGCACAGCACGTAGCTTTAAAGAGCAGCGCCGGTGGGATGTCACACCGCAACAAAAGCTTACCCATATCTCACAGCGGCGTACAAAGCCAGAGCCCTGGAAGCACCACAAAACATTGTTTAAGGCTCACTGGGGAGTGATGGGCTTTTTCTTCCACACGCTGTCTATCTTCTATCTCTCCCTCTCTGATTATTGTGAGTGGATCAATTGTCAGGTAAAGGTTGCTTGTGCGGCACAGCAGCACGCTTTGGTTCTTTGCTTTGTGCTAATTAGATCCACTCGGCGAAGAGAGGAAGATGAAAAAGACAAGTATTTATTGTTTTTCTCCCCTCCCGCGGGTTTCTTCCGTTAATGCAAAAGTTTATGGCTCAATAAAGAACAAAAACCGCAAAGAAACGAGGTCCCCCGGATCTGCTCTGAGCACGAGTGTGTTTTACTGCATCAGCGGTCACGAAGTCGGTCCGAGGCGGCCGAATTACGACCTCTCGTGAAGTTTGACAACTTGACTTTTTCTGCACTGTTAGGCTGAAATATAACCTGTCGCACTTCACTTAGACCATCAAATCATTAATCATTAAAGCTCCTAATGCAGTTCGCATGCATTCATGTTTTAATAAAAATGGCCTTGAAAGGTCAAACTTTTGACTTCTACAGGTTTATGTGTATAGATATTATATTCTGATAAAGCTGATAGTAGGGTTTACCTACGCTGTGTCACATAAAAAACAATATAAAGACTTAAAGGTGCATTGTGTAAACTTTAGAAGGATCTTTTGACAGAAATGCAATATAATATACATATAAAACTATAGTTTTAGTGGTGTATAAAAACCTTATATAACAAACTGTACTTTTTTTATTACCTTAGAATGAGCCGTTTTTATTTACATACACCGCAGCAGAGTACTGCAATGGGTCGAGTACCCACGGATACACGCGTAAAAGTGTCTAAAGCGGGTAGATTGTGACATTCCTTAAATTCAGGGGCGGGGATGTGGGCGGATAATTAACTCTGTGCGGGCGGGCACAATATGTGCAATATTTGAATTACCATTACACGCGCAACATATGACATTTGACCCATCACGTCACCACCACTGCGACAGTGCGCGACCTTTGTTGATGCTTCTTGTAGCCTAGTTGGAGCGAGCATTGTAGGAGTTGCATAAAGTTTTGCCTTTGATAGCCGGAAGCTGGGAACGTCTTCTCTTAGAAAGCATTTTTTGAGACGAGACTTAGGAGCACAGCAGAGGTTGTGTAGGTAGATTGTATTTTTTCATTAATAGGTTTATTTGTGTATAGTTGTGTTCAGGTTCAATAGCCTATTTACTGTAGGTGTCTATTTACTGTTTCATTAGCCCATTCATGACGCTGTTGTGATGTTGAAAGAGGTACGAGATAAAAAACAAAGCACTTTAATTGGAATGATTTTAGCGTGTGTGATTAGGTCAGGTAACGGGACGAATATTAACGGGTCTGGGCGGGTGCGGATAAAATTTTGATATTATCACGGGTGACGGGTCAGATCTGGTGCTGAACTTTGCGGGTAAGGGCGGAAACGGGTCTCCAAAAATGGACCTATGCAGGACTCTGCACCGCAGGTCCCCTTACCGATCAAAGTCGTCATCATGTTTCTACAGTAGCCCTTAAAGGATAAACTCTTCTACAGGGTGCGCTTCATTGTCTCAGACGACAACATGTTTGTCCTGTGACAGCTACCGTAGCTTCTCATTGCGTTTCGAAATTGAGGTTGGTTGCAATAGGCTTTATGCCCAGCTGCACTACTTCCTGAATTTCTACCAGCTCCTTGTTTCCTGTCTGCCATTATTGGACAAACTGATTAATCAGGGTGTGTCTGATTATTGTTGTTGTGACTACTGAGGTAAGGCACACCTGGATTAATCAATTTGTTTGTGACTACTGAGGTCAGGCACACCTGGATAAATCAGTTTGTCCAATAATGGCAGACAGGAAACAAGGAGCTGGCTGAAGTTCAGGAAGTAGTGCAGCTGGGCTATTTGCAATCTCACCGCTAGATGTAGCTAAAAACCGTACTGTACTTGTAATGGAAAAACTAAAAATAGCAAAAGATTGATCAAATGTAAAAACAAAGCAAAAAGCAAATAAGATTCATGTGATGCATAGATTTAGGGGTAGGTGTGAGGTTAGTGGTTAGAGAATCTCATTAACCTCGGTATGAAAACAAAGTCGATTAAAAGTTCCAACCAAGATAAAGAACCACAAATGTGTAGGTTGTCAAGTAAAAGGTGAAGACAGACAGTTTGCAACCTCTCCCCCATCTGTACAAGTAATCATCATTCACCTACCCACATCACCTACAGTAATAGTAACAACCAGCAACCATTGACATATCTGTTTGTATTTGGTTTGGAGTTATAGAAAATCACGCTGTTCCAAAATATGTACCCACCCTGGCTTAAAAAGGTCATAAAATGTACTATAGGATATAGATATGTATACATTTAAAGTACTAAAATAATGCTCTCATTTGGACCTATATTTTCCTAATACGCACCCTTTTTAAAAGTTACAAACCCAGTGACAGCATTCGTACCAAAAATTCTGATAGTGCACCAGTCATCTGAATTTTGCTTTGTTAACTGTTCAGCCTTGGAACACTGACAACCCTTTCCATCTTGTTTTTCGATATCTCTCTTCCAATTTTTCTTTTGCATTCCACTGTGTGAGAGCAAGCGACAAAAGGCAACCCTTTTGAGCTTCAAAATCAATCGTGTTTTGCACGTGACCGATGGTGGGGTTTTGCCGCAAGGTTGAAAACCATGGGCTAACACCACATCCACCATCCTCAAGCTGAGAGAGATATTGTGTGTACACACTACAGGAAGCCAGGAGAAATGGCAACTAAAGTTGAATGATTACATGAGCTGTGGAGGTGTGCGTATACTGCTATTCTGTGTGATCAGCACTTATTTACATCTAAGGCGTTCCTCCACCTATCAGCATTTACCGTAGCACTGCAGTACTCTAGATAGTGAAAGAGATCACGAATGCACAGGCAGGGCGCGTGTGCGCGCGATTTAACCCCACATGAGCGAGAGCCACTTTCATCTGTTTATGCCTCATTAATACAACCCCAGTGACAGAGCTAATCGCAACATGTCACAGATAACAAATGTAAGGGCATTGTTTCATGAGCAAAGATGTGACAGCGCTGTAAGTAGAGTGGATGGAAGCCTTCATTGGCTATGGCTCGGAGAAACGCACAGTAATTATATTCGGCAATCATAATGAGGAATCATGTCCAAGCTATAAAGACAAATGTTACTCTGTGGTTATGGAGCATTAGCCTGGCTTTACATACCTCCCCCTGCTGGTCAGGCGGGGACCAAACGGGACAGTTGAAAAGTCGGCGCTCTTGCACGGATTCTTTCTCGACAGCTGGTGTGAAAATCTCCAAATTAAATGAATGTGGTCCCAAAGAGAGAGAAAATATGAAATCAGTTCTGGGATAAAGCTTTACAGAGGCAGCTTGTGTTCGCTGACAGCTTATTTACCAGACACTGGCACTGAAAGAAATGCTCTGTCAAGCTCAATTCAAAAGCACCACCCCTTAATGAGAACTCAGAGTCTTCCATCCCAAAATACTCCTGGGTCTATCATTCCTCTCTTTCTCACAGATTTACAATCGAATCCTCGTGTTTAAAGGCTGCAGGGAACATACAACAGAAAGAAACGATTAATATTCGCTTCACGTTCAACTTGATCTCCCACCCTCCAGTAAAACCCGAACCGGTCCGTGGGCCGTTCTCTGCATCGCTAATGGCCGGCTTTTGATTCGGCTGTCATTCAAGTGCTTAAGATAGTCAAGTGCAGGACTTTACCTGCATTAAGGTTGAGAGAGTTATTTTGTGCCCTGTTCATTTGTATTAAGCCGCTTTAAGTGCATTAAAGGCGATGAAGTGGGCCGGCTTTGATAGAGATCTCCGCGCTCCGACTCGCTCCGAAGGAGCAAGATTAAGGTGCAGTAAGTTAGTGAAGTCCTTCATGGCCTCGTGGTAAAGACCTCTGGTGCCACAGCAAGACACCTTTTGGCGTTTTTTTAGCCGGCAGGTGAATAAATAATCAAATATGGATTTTGTCCGAAGAACAGAACACACATTTTGGCATAGTTATTGTCACAGATACATTTAAAAATTTATTTTCCATACAGCAGGTGAACACGTCACCATTTTTAATACATTTTTTTCTTAAAGGGATAGTTCACCCAAAAATGATCATTTACTCATCCACATGTTGTTTTAAACCTGCATGAATTTCTTTTTTCTGATGAACACAAAAGAAGATATTTTGAGAAATTATGGTAAACACACAGCATATAGTGTCCATAGTAGGAATAAAAAATATGATGGAATTTAATGGTTACCGTCAACTGTGTGCTTTCCTTCATTTATCAAAATATTTTCTTCATCATATATCACAAAACTTTCAAAATATTTTTTTTTCTACTATGGAAGTCAATGGAAACTATCTGCTGTGTGTTCAATTTTTGTGTTCATTAGAAAAAAGAAATTCATCCAGGTTTAGAACAACATGAGGATGAGTAAATGATGACAGCATTTTTATTTTTGGGTGAACTATCCCTAAAATGTGCTATTGATATGAATTTTCATCAGATGTTGGTGTCAAACCATAGATGTCCATAAATTAAATTATGTCTTATCATGTAAAAGTATTGGGCCGCTAAAGAAAAGGAGGCATGGAAAGCCAAGACAGTAATAAAAAAGGAATCCTGCCCCTTGTCAGTGCAAATAATCACAGCTGGTTCAGTCACAACTGATGGCCTATAAAATAGTGTTACTTTAAGAAGGTAAACTCTCATTTGGTTTCAGAGTAAAAGAAAATAAAGCTTCTAGAATGGCCCAGCCAATCACTTGACTTGAATCCAATTGAAAATCTATGGAAAGAACTAAAGATCAGAAATCATAGAGGAGGCCCACAGAACCTTCAAGATTTAAAGGTGCCAAAGAATGCATTAAAATAATGTGTTGAATTGTTATTTGATATTTACATAGAAGTAATGTAACTTTATTAAGTGCAAAAATTTTACAGAAACATTCATTTACAACCCTAGGATTTGTCATTTGAATGACATGCTCTATTATTGCCCTATTTGGAAGGGTAATGAATAATAATATTGAGCTCTGCTCTGATTGGCTCTGCTCTGAGGGTCATGCCAGTAGCTCAAATTAGTAAACAGACCTTATATGTTTGAGCCTGTATCAGACGAAAATACAGATTTTGAGGAACAACTTATTGTTTGGAGATTGTAATGATTGTAAACGCTAGCATTATTTAGCATGTAGCACAATTTCAGCAGTCACAACTTTGTTTTTAGCATTTTAACAACTTTGTACTTTGGTTTAGCAAAACTAAGTTACTGGGTTGATCTTTTTTACATTTTCTAGGTTGATAGAAAAACTGGGGACCCAATTATAGCACTTAAAGATTGAAAAAGTCATATTTTCATGATATGGCCCCTTTACCTTTTCCTTTGTCATTTTTTCATCACTACACATAACTTAATTTATGGGCATCTATGACTTGGTTTCTTTGACTGTGGGGATTGCATGGCTTGTTACCAACATCTGATAAAAATGTCATGACAATAGCACCTTTAGAAATACGTTAACATGTCAATACTTATTTTACCCGCTGTATAGAAATAAGTAAGTAAGGGATGACAAAAATGCTTCAACATCTGTCATTAGAGGGCGGGGCCTCATTGATCACTATTATAAGCTCCCGCCCCTAAAGCCTGGAATACACTGCAGGATTTTTGCACTCCTATAAGTCACACTGTGCGACATGTATAGTTTAAACTTGGGTACGGCAACCATGTAGACTGTACGATGATGACATGGAAGCTTCGGTGGCTGCGTCACATGTTGGCGCAACGTCACCAGCATGCGCTAGTTGTAAACAAATACCAGGACGTAGCTCGTAGCAGCAAACACACTGTGCGGTGATCATGCTGAATTTCTGACACTGTCAGAAAACTATCATAGGCTATCTTTGGACGCAAGACCAGAAGAACGGCCATCCTTGAACCTCTCTCACTGTACGATATAGGACCACCGATGAAGAGCCACGATCGCAGAAATAGTGACTATTGTTTTACGATCACAATATTTCGTCTGGGACAGCCAATAATCATGCAGTGTATCCCGGGCTTAAGACTGATTGACAGGCAACTGTGTAGGGATACACTATTTGCAATTATGCTTTAAAAATTCGGCCATGCCTGTAAACACCCAGCAAAAGTCATTATTTGTGATGAATGTTTTCTATATAAAATTATACTACATGATGTAAAGAGCATTCTGTGAAAATATAATCTTGATATATTTTAATATTGACTGAGAAAAGATTGAAATCAAACTTTGATGTTTCTAATATCATAAATAGACGAGATGAGACTTTAGTCTGCATTTTACAGGCAGGGTCATGCAATTGCACATACATTTTATCATTTTATACAGTCGTGCACTATACGTCCACACAAAAAACTAATGGCTGTGATTCTATCTTAAATCCAGTGAAATAAAACTCACTATTGTGATTTGACCTCAGATTTTTGTGATAACCACAAACTCAGTTCTGCCAGGCTGCCTATGAAGTTGTTTCGGCAGCCTGGAGTGTGTTTATGTTGATAGTAAATATGAGTGTGACATTTTTATAAACAGAAGAACGAGCGCAAAGGCACACAAAACTCTCCGATCCAATTCTGTACACATGCCTCAGATGCACAAGGTAGTAAAAGAGGCGAACCAGCCAGTCTTCGTTTATTTAAGATGGGAGGCGCACCTGCGTGTACTATCTCTTTGCCGCTGCCAATTCCCGAAATAACATTTGAAAGGATACAGCTCGAAACACTCAACGCTCGCTCAGAAAATGTGAGGATAAACAAAAATAAAAGAACATCTGATCTCCTTTTTACCTGAGAGGGCAAGTAACTCCAAAGCAGATGTGGGCATTTTGCGTCTGATGCATTTGCATGTTGGCTGGCACTACTTGCCACTTGTTGCTGCCAAGCACTGAGTCGTGTTATCCGTGATTACAGCACTGTCTCCACCAATTCAATTATTGGACGGCATCTCCAGCTGTCCACGTCTGAAGCAGATGCGAAAGGAGAACAATGCGCTTTGCTTAGCTTTGGCTGCGTTAGCTTTGGTCCACTGTGCAAGTATGAAGAAATATGGGAATATTTGATGCATGATATGATCGGTAAATAAATCTGTTTATCACAGCAGCTCATTCAAGGAAAATGCTGACGGGTTTGAAGTTGTTCTTTAGATGTATTCAAAAGTTGGTGTGGCATTATATGAAGAGTTTAGATGCAAAACCCTCTAAATGCATCTGACGTTTTCTTGTAAATTAGCATTTTTGTCAGGCTCTTATGTTTACGATCAGAAATTTTACTTTATTGGCAAGAAAAAATTATTAGTCTGTAACTAAAATGCCTTATTTTCACAAATGTCACTTTAGTCATTTCATTGGAATTTAACAAAATTGACAGTCTTTCGCTGCAAAACCCTCTAAGTACATCCAGTCACTCTTCACTGTCCTTTCTAAATAAAGGTAAAATGCTCAAAAAAATATTGAATCAATTTAATATGTTTGGTAAACTCTGCACTCTTTCGCCAACACCTGCACCGTTTGATGGATTCTGCCAACAAAGCGTTATTTCTGAATGGCCTGAGACCGGGATTAAGTGGATTTGAAGTGATTTTGTTGAACGTATAATACGTGTTGAAAACATTCAGTCAATATCATTACTGTATTTCCTTTTTAACGAAGGTGGCGTTTGGCGGCTTTTGCATCTGAGCTCTTCAAATGCAAACTAAATAAAACCCCGCTAATGAGCTAAAGTGTAACGCAATAAAAACGATCCAGATCAACTCTTTTGCAACTTAATAAAACGCTGCATCTTTTTCACCTCCCTTGTGGTCGTTTATAGCAGACTGTTGCTTTGGATTTAATAAATTACAATCTATTACACGCCATCATGCCTGTTAGCAGAACTTAATTTAGTTGAAAGTTCAGCAGTAGTTACAAATTGGTCCTAATTGTCTAGAATACATGTGTGACACATTTAAATCAGAGCGGTGAAGGAAATAAGAGCTTTTGTGGAAAAGAAAATGACAATTTAGAGAAAAAAAGGAAAGACGCAGTGGTTTTAATGAACATCTGGAACTCTCAAACGGAATTTCCCAGATCTACTTCGCAAGCTCCAGGGAATCGCAAGGTTGTCACAGCTGTAAAAAATTTCATTTTAAATGGAAAGAGGGTAAACTTAATTATCAGGTGGAAGCTGCGTGTGAGTCTTCCCATTCAATTTTGATTTATTCAAAGCATGCAAACGTTTAGTAAGAGTAACAATGCGATTGTACTTCAAGGAGAGCATGTTTTGTAACGGCAGAAAAACCATTCGCCCTCTGGCTATGAGAGAATCCCGTATGGCTCGTACTGTATTGTGTTCATTCGGAGATGTTAGGCATTGTTGGGCATAATGTGGGTTGCAAAAACTATTTTTTACACTTCTTTGACAAGCTCCACAATATTTTTCTATTTATCTTAATATATTTACTGTCAATGATAGTTAAAAGCCTAGAAGTGCCGAAGGGATGCTGTATTTTTGTAGACAAAACCCAAAAGCGAGTTAGCATTTTAGCACTTCCGGTTCCATTGCTCCAAAGTCAATGGGTTTTTGAATGGGGTAAAATGTCTTAAATAAGATCTTGGTTTAACAAAAAAAAAAAAAAAATTTCAAGTATTATTCTTGAACATAAAACACGCCAGTATTACTCCCACTGGTGACTTTTTAAAGCTTTTACGTGTTTTTAAAAGAAAGGTTGCTTATAATTTGCTATATGGGACTACAGAGGTCAGGGCTGGCCCGAGGCATAATCAAACTAAGCAGCCCCAAACGTTTTTTGTTTTTTTATAAATAACTTAAACAAGTAATATAAAAGAATGAATAAATGAATAATTCCAGACAAGAAAATTCTGATTTGCAGACAGCTGCTGTGTGTCTGCAGTGCTAGCATTTGAGTCATGCGCAATATAGACACCTCACGTGCATTGAAAATTCATGCTGGCGCGCAAGTGCATGTCACTGTAAAAAATAATAAGCCATGTCGCACAAAAAGGATGTATCCCTCTGGTGCCGAAAAGAGAAAGAAGAAAAAGACAGAGGAGGAGAAAAAAATAGCAAGATGAAGGTATGTTTGCATAATTATTTACAGTATGTTTAATTTGTGCAGCGGCAGCTAGTGGTTTGACAAATCGCAGCTGATCTGTGATCGACCCAAAGTTTGGTTCGCATGCTATTCGCGGATTAATACGCAAATTTAAATAGGGAAAGTTTATCATTTGTATGTGTTTCAAAGGCTTGCAAGTGTTAACATTTCAAGTGATTTTAAACAATTTAACCCGCAAAAAGGTGCAAAAGTGAGCAACTTTCTGGACGCACATGTGGTTGAATGTGTCCGGTCCAGCTCCAGTCAGACGTGATCCTCACTATGCCCTTCAGAGATCAAAACACTTGAATATGTTTAAACTGTGTGTCATACTGTAGTCCATTAACATTCATTTGAGGAATAGAGCACTGAAAAAACAAACTTAATGTTTTATGCTGCGCCGTTTGTAATTCGTCCTCTGTCTGTGTGTTCGCACGCGTTTAAGTGCACTAAATTGTGCACACATGGAGAGACGCGTTTCAGAAAGCAAGTGAACATAAAATCTTTCTGTTCTTGACAGGGCAAATACTAACAAAATGATCTCCACCGTATTCTTTTTCAAATAAAACCATTTGTTTAGGTCTTAGGTTTATGTACAGATTAGGCAGAAACCAGGTCCGTGCTTCTCTTAAAGAGACAGTAACCTCAATTAACCTACTTAAGTCTGTGTCATTGATGTTAATCAAACAATCCAAGACAAAGAGAATATCACTTCTGTAGTTCTAAAAAATAATAATAATAATATTTCATTCATACAATAAAGACAGTGTTATGATTCATTTGATTTAATTTCTGTACCATATGCTAATTTTAGCCCTTACTTAATGTGTAACTGTGTTCTTTTTATAAATGTTTGTAATTTCTTTATTTTTTAATTAAAAAAAATTGATAGGAGGGGGGCCCCAAACAAATTCTGCTTGGGGCCCCCAAGAGGCTCGGGCAGGCACTGACAGAGGTTGCTGGGAACTTAAAATGTCACCAAGCAACACTATCCGATAACATGTTTTAAATGTTTTTAATAGTTTAAAAGAGTTGCTGGTAGCTTGGTATGGTGACTATGAATATAAGTGTGGTGTAGTTTGCTTATAGCATAAAGTTAGCTTTTTATTCATAGTAAATGCATTTAGACCTCAAAACCATAGTTGTTTGTAAGTGTCATAAACTTTTTTTTGTAAACACAGCCTATTTTTTGCGTAGTTTACGAAAAAATTATGATCTTTTTGGAGAAGGAACCAGTGTCTGATTACACTGTCAGAAAAATTGTATAAAAAAGCTACAAAACTGTATCTTTTCTGTCACTGTGGTGGAACCGCAAGGTTAAAGAAAGGTTCATTTCTATAGGTATACAACACGTTAAAATGTTGTACCTTTTGGGGAACAATAATATAGGAACCCTATTGTGTAACTTAAAGAACAATTTTGTACCAGATTCAAGATGCAGATATATATATAAGACTGCCATACCACATTGATGCAATGTTGTGTTTGCATTGAGGGTATGGTTGTGTAAAAAGTGGATTAATCAGTTCTTGTTTATTTAATAAAGTTTATGTTTGTTTTATACACTTCGTTGTCGACCTGAATTACACACCCGTACCGTAACACATCTGGTCATCATTTTATACTGACCTAACTAACCCCAACCCTAGTACTGTTGGACTCAGAATATATTAAAGCCATAAAGGTATACAAGCCAACAGAAATTGCTGACAAATGAGAATGTGTTTAATTTATATTAATATAACACACCTGCCTAGCACCATTTAATTACAGTGGCAGCTATTATTACTAACAGTAAGCCTCTATTATTGTCATTAAACCACAGTGCATTCCTATATTATACTATTATTACAGATTTCATTAGCTTTATTATGATTAATGTATAATGTAAGGTATCCACAACCAATACAACATAATTAATTCTGTTTATAAGAGTAGAATAATAATGTAACTCACACTGATACTGAATTTATGGAGGCTTTGTGAAGCAGGAGCACAGTGTTGTGTGGATGTCACTTTTTGAGAATGATGATCTTTATTATAGAGCTAGTTTGACAAGATAACCACACATCCGTCAAAACACTGTGAATCAAACGGATGTGTATCTCAACACAAAATTTGCTTTCGTCTTTGTGGCAAAAAAAGGTCTCTCTGAAAAATAAAGAGTCTGTTTGATGGGTATGATGCTTGTCAGATTGAATGGTTTGAAGCCCACAGTAATAATCTATAAATATTATTGTTTCATTGCAGAAATGCAGTCTGTGGCGCAGTGTGAAGTCTAAAAAAACGCTGGTAAACATGATCAATGACCGTCCGCTGACCGTACAATATCCTTTTCTCATCTAAGAGAAGGCATTAGCTTCACTTGACTTTGACAGTATCGAGATTAAGAGGTTGAGAGCCACAGTTAAAGCCGTTTTGAAGAACAGCCACATACAGCCAGCGACCTCCCAGCGTAAAGGAAATGAAATCTCAGAGTTTGTAATCAAAAGCAGGTCCGATATTGACTTTACATCAGGATCTTCCTGCATTTATGAATGGTTCTTTCCAAACCTTTTGGATTCTGGAGTCCACATGATTGAACATCCCACATCATTTCCCTGGGACAGTTTTAAAGGGACACTCCACTTACAGTAAATTCCACTTAAACTCCCCTAGAATTTAATATTTGAGTTTTACCGTTTTGGAATCCATTCAGCTGATCTCCGGGTGTGGCGGTACCACTTTTAGCTTAGCTTAGCATAATCCATTGAATCTGATTAGACCATTAGCATCATGCTCAAAAATAACCAAAGAGTTTTTTCTATTTAAAACTTGACTCTTCTGTAGTTACATCGTGTATTAAGACCGATGGAAAATGAAAAGTTGTGATTTTCTTGGCAGATATGGCTAGGAACTATACTCTCATTCTGGCGTAATAATCAAGGACTTTGCTGCCGTACCATGGCTGCACCAGGCGCAATGATATTACGCAGTGCCCCTGCCAGTGTTTCCGCTATATACATTCAACCGTGGCGGCCCGCCACTCCTAAAACATCCCCGCCACGCCTGCGGTTGTGGATAGTAGGGATACAGCAAACGAAATCTCGTTGGATGAGCACTGTTTTATCCTAATCCTTTAACCAAACCCAACTCTAAACACAAAATTTCACACAATTGTAGGGTGTATTTGTATCTAATTTAGCCCAGAACCGCTGTTTTCATCCTAATAATCCTACCTCCAAATCTAATCATTAACTTTTCGGCATTTGCTGTATCCCTTCTAGACAAAACCCACAGCTGCAGCTCGCAAAAAAGCTACCGAAATGTCCGCTCTGCGAGACTGGCTGTCTAGAAATAAATTCCTTTCTGGATTTGCGTTGTTCACTCATTTATAAATAAATCTCCTAAAATATCATAATTTCCTCCATGGGTTTAGTTTCATGCACAAATAGATTTAAATCAACAGAGGATTATTAAGCTACGTTTCTGTTTTGAGAAATAGTAATAAAATAAATAAGCCTATACGAAATATGTTGCACTTAAATAATTATTAATTGACAAAACGAATAAAAAAGTATTTGAGTTTCTGTTCTTTTTTGTGACGCGCTCTAAAACCAAACCAGCAGAAAGCACGTCATGTTTTTAATGATTATAAATAAGCACAAGGTTTTCTCCTTATTGTGAGTTTACACAAATAAAAATACATAATTTGAAGTTTCGAATGTTGTTTTACTTTTATCTTTATGACTATAAATTTAGGGTAATTTAAGCAGAAAGGTCATCACGCATATGATGTTCACCGGCGCATATCTACACCAACACAGCGCATTGCTGCGAGAAAAGACATTATTAAACTTTTGATTTAACATATTACGAGTTTTTTTGACATTCATTTGGAATCACTGTACTCATATTATCAACTTATCTGGCCATTAGTTATTTATGAAGGCGCAGGGCGCTGCTGACCGCTCAGCTGTCAGTCAGTCAATCGTCTGTGCTTTAGATCGACACTCACAAAGTTTCACATTAAATAAGATATTTGTCCAAAAACAAAAGGCTAAATACTGAATACTACTTATATGCGACTGCAAGACATTAATAGTCGAATCTGTTTTGTAAGGAAACTTACATTATTCCCGTGGAAGAGAAGAATGTTGGTAATAGAAACTTGAGGCAGACGGTGAGACTGTTTTATCTGTTTTCAGACGAAACAGCAGGGTCGGGGTACCCGTGGGTGAACTGCATAATATTTGATCTAACGGGTGTAATAGGCTATTCGCGTGTCATTTGTGTTGTAGATGCAGGTCGGGACTCAATAGACAAGAGTAAAATGCGGGTCTAACATCCAAGACCAAAATTCGACTCGTTTTTAAATGTCCCGTGCTTATTTGTGTTTAAGATCTGTCTGAAGACCGGTAAAGGTTTATATTTAACTGCGCGATTTGCGGTGTGACCGGCTCGGGGTCACAGTTTATGTCAAATGGTACGGGTGTGAAATAAAATTGCTGCTGATGTCGGATAACTGGTCGGTTGTTCTGTCATTCACAGCGGTGCGGATTATCAAACAGGACTGCATGACTTTGTAACAGCTCTGTACGCTAAACACGAGGACGAACTTGCAATGCACACTACATTAAAACTACAATGAAATATCCGAACTACGTACGTAGCTGTGTAACGTTTTTTTAAGAAAATACAGTTTAGATCAAACATAGAAAAGCAATATGCTATAAATATAAGGAAAAGTAAATGACAGCGTGAAAAATTATAAAAAAATACATGTTAGTTTACTGTAGCCTATATTCTACATTAAAATTTTTTTTTTACATTTATAATCATCATGGGCGCCCCCTGCCGCCACAGCTGAAAAAAATCCTAGAGGAAACACTGGCCCCTGCTATTGAAAGTTACCAAGGGGACTATTTTTGGGCGCTGCATAATATCATTGCGCCTCCTGCAGCCATGGTACAGCAGCAAAGTCCTTAATTGTTATGCCAGGTCGTCCCTTTAAAACAATGACAATCGTAGAAGAGTAAATGAAAATCTGAATTGCAGCTTAGAATACGGAGGCGAACTTCTTAGAAAAAGAAGGGTGTAGGTTCTTTAAAAATTACCCTTGTCTACCGTGGTATGCTTCTCTACATGATATCTGCTCTTTATCAAGCTCATTAATCTTAGCGATGCACTTCTCTTAATTAATATAAGCCTCTATGCTGTTATAAATACTGGGGGAAACGGAGGCTTGGAGACCTGCCTACAAAAGAAGTTGTCAGCACACACTTGGATTAGATCATTACCAAAGCCGAAATGTCCCCCCTCCTTCTCTCTCTCTCACACATACACACTTCTATCACAGTAGATAATAAATAAATAATGGATCCAATCCCAAAAAACTGGAATGCATTTAGCGGCTATGCATCCTGTGTGCAATGATTTTCTGGGTTGACAACAGCTACAAATCATATAAAGTAATGCAGCGATTCAGCTCATCGGTTCAGCCGCAGTTCACCTCAGTGATCTCGGCCTCAATCCAGACATCTCATGAGATACATTTGGCCATATTTTAGTGGAGTGGGCTCACCTCAGTCACTGCAGCAGTTGCCATGGCGATGGGGTGTCTGTGGATTCCACAAGCGATACATTTGTGTCGTACTCCTGGCACTCGCAATTAACGAGATGAACGCTCTTAAAATAAAAAGGTTCTTTGTCGGGCTGTGTGGTTTCAGTAAGAGCCTTAAAAACATCCACAAAAACTTTCTAATGAACAAAAAAGGGTTTGGGAAAATGGTAAGAATTTTTTTAAGAGGTTCTTTAGGGAACCAAAAATGGTTCCTTCATGGCATTGCTGCAAAATAACCCTTTTTGGCACCTTAATTTTAAAGAGTGTAGGGTATTGATAGGTTTGTAGATTGGATGAAAGATGTTAGCATTAACACAGTCTCACCCCATGTTGTCAATATTTGACGACACTTGACCATTCGTCATATGTTGACGCGAAGGGTATACCTTTCGCGTCATTTTTGGACGAACTGGGGACTTCAATACTATTACGTCCGTTGCATTCTCTTTCCTATTTTCTTACCATTTTCGCGTCGGTTTAGGGTTAGATTACGCAAAATTAAACAGTCTACGCGAAATGAAACAGTTGTCACCTGGCGTTGGGGTTAGAGTTAGGTACGCGAAATGAAACAGTTGTCACCTGGCGTTGGGGTTAGAGTTAGGTACGCGAAATGAAACAGTTGTCACCTGGCGTTGGGGTTAGAGTTAGGTTTGGGTAGGGATGTCATTATGTAAATCTAACCCTAAACCGACGTGGAAATGGTAAGAAAATAGGAAAGAGAATGCAACGGACGTAATAGTATTGAAGTCCCCAGTTTGTCAAAAAATGACGCGAAAGGTATACCCTTCGCGTCAACATATGACGAATGGTCAAGTGTCTTCAAATATTGACGACATGGGGTGAGACTGGGTTGTTAGCATTACATGAAGACATTTATACATTCATAAATGCGTGCAGTAGTATTATATTCAGCATTTAGTAGATGTATCTGACAGTTCATGTGCACGGTAAAAATATTCTTTGTTGCACAAAAGTTTTTAAGTTTAAACAACTTGAATTAATAAGTCATTTTAACTTTCTTAACTTTCTTTGATTTTATAATTTGTCAAAAAAGTTGTTTAAAGCTCCCACATCACATGCTGTTTCTGCATTTCTGATGTTAATCTGGAGTGAGTAGTATTACATCCTTTATATCTCCGAAGAGTCTTCAGTTTAATCAGTTTGATAAAAGAAAGATAAGCTTACTGATTCTTTCAAAAAAAGTATGAAACACTTCCGCGGGAGGAGCGAGTCCGAGTCATCACGTTATACAAAACTGACTGGATAACTTATGATTCACTACATGTTCGTGTCATTTATATAATATGCACTTACGCGCCTACTTACAAAATATCACAAAAGTCAAAAGTCTTACTTACTGCATGCAACTCATGACCCGGTTGGGACTTTTCAATTAAATCCAGCGCATCAAGCATACACGCAAAACTCCGCTGCTACCTCGGATAAACAAACTATATCCATTGTTTCCTTAATGCTGTCTTTCTTCTTCTTAAATCTTAAACACACTTCTTCTTTTGTGCCATTGTTGAGTCTTGATATAAAACAAAGCTGTCCCGTGAAGTGATGTTTGTTCAGTAAGTTCTAGCATCTCCAGCTGACTGACGTGTGGGCATGCCCATAAAAGTAAATGAAATGTATAGAAACCCCTGAAATGCTGCAGTTCCTGTAATCGAAAAAACTTTCAGAAACTTATACGAACCCTGGAAAAGTGCATTGGGCACAGAAATACTCTGTAACATGTCCAATGCTTTTTTTGACACTTTGCCTATGTTTAGCATGAGGAAGCCAACTCTTAAACAGTGTTAATAAGTCAGAATGCATGAAATACTATTAGGTACGTTTACAAGCAACCAAATAATCTGTTTGTAATCGTATTGATGGCTCAATCATATTGAAAAGTCCTTAATCATGTAAATGTGTGAATCGTAGTATTTTCTCAATCGGATGCAAAAATACCTTGTGCACTTGCACAAAAGTTGAACATTTGTGCTCCAAGTTCACGTGTTATATTTACCTTATATCACATGATTCTCGTCACAGAAACACGCAATAGCAAAGCAATAGCATCACGCATTATTAAGGTAACGTTAATGGGGTCACACGCTATACGCGATGCACTAAATTCTGTTGTGCCTTTTGAAAAGTGTGTTTTCATTACTTATATATGAAAACTTCTTAAGAACAACTTTCTCCAAATCAGTTTTGACTTTTATCTAGAGATAAAGCGTGAACTCGACGAGAGATGGTGTCTGCAGCCTAGCGTTGCCAAGTCCTCTGCTTTTTTCGAGTTTAGATTTGGGCTACTGTTCAAACTGTTTCCACCATTTGTTTTTATTCTGCGGGTTAAAGATTAAATTATTTTGTTGATTAGTTATTGGTATTTGAGCTGTGAATAGTCATTGGAATGCTTTTGGGCTAGTTTTGAATGTCCATTCGCATGGTTTTGATAAGTGAATCTGGCAACCCTTGCAGACTTTCGTTTCGGATTCTATATAATGTTACATGTAAACGAACATTTAAATCAGATTGCAATGTTTAGGATGCATGTAAACTGTATCGTCGTAACCTTGAATCGTATTCACTTCAGTCGGATTGACAAAATTGTGTGCATGTAAACATAGCCATTGAACCACCCCTTTAAACTTAAACATTTAAGTGCAACAAGGTAATTTTAAAACGTATATATTTTTATAGCTATACATTTTATTAGTATTTGTGTTCCCTGGGTTTAAACCCACAACCTTTTGCGCTCCTAGCACAGTCAACCAACTGAGCTACAATGATCTTACAAAGTGCCAAACTCGGGCCCGGGGTGGGTAATCAGGAGAACCGGGAGAATTCCCGGTGGGCCGCTTCACTTTTGGGCCGGTCGAGTTTTTTTTTTTACATTTGTCACGTTAGTGAGTCTGTCTTCTCTTAAATGAAACTTCACACGTTTCGCATTGACACTGCAGCCCGCAGCCTCTGCATGGGTTGTGCCATGTGAGGGAGTTTTCCCCTCCCCTCCCATAGAGTTGGTTCGGTCCATAGCACGTCCAAAAAAACTTTTCTCCGGTAGGCTGGGCCGGCCCTACCGTAACAATACGCGTCTGAGAGGAGGAGGGCGTAAAAAACAGGTTGAAGAAAAAATCCATCAGATTAGTGCTTACCAAAACAAGAAAGATGGTCAGATGGTCAATAAATGGGTCAATAAGTTGGCGTGCCACTTGAAGCTAAGACTAATAAAAACCAAACAATAAATACTGTATAAAAATATGTATACATTTGTTGACTGGGTGAAATCAACACGTATCCAGCCAAGCAAATGAAACCTGACTCACACAATTACATGCAAGACTTCCTTCGTTCTCCACATAAATCCAGCAGATAACAAGCTTTATCTCCTACTCCGGCTAAAGTTTTCACCCATCTAGAATGTGACATCTGTACTGACACAATTAGTCTAAGACCAGGACAATTCACATGTCAGCTTGATTAAATCTGGCTGGCCGTAAATAGTCCCTGGCAGAGGCACACGCACGTTCGAAACCCGTCCGCCATCCTTTATAAATCAGATTGAGACCTATTTAACCTACTGAGAGCTGCCTGCTTGACCCCAACAGATGCCTATTGGTTCAGCTGGCGGGAGCTAACGGACGAGCAGGTCGATGAAGATGACGATGAATCGTCGCCAAGCCCAGCGGGCACTCCCGCAGCCGCACGACACCCTGAGCAGGTGCCTGGGCCGTTACCACAGAATCCGCAAAGTGATATTGATCGAGTTTCACGCTGCCATTTAGTGGTTCATTGAACGAGCGCGAAAATAAATATGGCATTTTGTTTATACGCGCCGTTCATTAATATTCCGTAAGGGAGCGGGGTAAATGGCTTTACCCGGGGCGTCAGCGGGCAGACACCTGCCGTCTGTCTGCATTAGGGTTTATTTCACTCCAGCGGGTGAGAAGAAAACACAGTGACAGCCTTAGGCATCTGCCCGATAACTGGGAAAAGTCCATTTTTTGTTTGGAAGGCGAATTGTGGAAGAGTTTGCCAAGCACAGTAACATGATCTTTTACACAAATTAATCCACTGTGGTTTCATGATGGTTCTGGCAAGGCAGGAAAATTGAGCTGTGCTGTAAAAAAAAGTATGTGTTTGAGTCCCTACGCGAGATAAAACCGCGCTGATTGAGTTGGTCGGAGTCCCGATAGTCCAAAATGCACATTAACAGAAAGACTCCACAGGGAAAACAATATCTCATGCAGTGGTTAGAGGTATCAGAGAAAAAAACAGATGTTGTATGTGTGTGTGTTCACTGTGCCTGTTGTCTCGCTGCTTTAAGTGTTTGCGAATGTGTGGGTGCATCTTATAGTGCAGATGTTTCCTCTTGAAATGAGTTTACAGTTTCGCATTTGAGTGTCTTACATAATGCTATTTGAATGGATTGTCTTGCTTAAAAATCATTGGCAGTGTGAAAAAAAAACAAAAATCAAAGATCCCAGACAAATCCTGAATGCATTTTCCGTGCATTTCTGTATGAAAAGAGCTCTACTATGGCAGTCAATGGTGCTCCTGTTTTCTGCTTCATTACAAATACCCTTGTGTTCGACAAAGCAAAAAAATTCTATCCATTTAACTTTCATTATAGCATAAGTTTGAAGCATGCATTTTTGCGTCTCATTTTACTTTTATTTGATTTTACTTTATTTCTAAACTGTTTATTTCCTGGTATAAAAATCCAAAATTTTTAACGTGGTCTCAGATTTTTCTTGAGTAATTCCATTTAAATGTCAACCTTACCATAAAAAATAAAGTTTTTACCAAAAGTTTTTAACTACACTGATATCTCAGATGTCCAAAATAAAATATATAATAAAAACAAACAAAAAATGCTTTAAATACTCTGATAAATTTTTTAAAGCATTTTTATTAGTTTCCATCGTTAGGTAAGTTTAGCTTCAATGTCCATAATGTAGAAATGTCACATCCATAACATTGTTTGTTCCTCATAAATGTGCACCCGAAAATAAAAAGATATCTTATGTTCTCTGAAGAGTCATCCCTTCTCTATTTGTTGAGTGTTATTGCTTCTGGTTTGTGCATTTTAATTCACTTAATTAAGTATGTTGTTTAAAAAACACTTTTTTGTCACATCCATGTATACACATTTCACTTATTTAAAATAATAAAAACAAATGAGTATAGATGATTAAAGTAATGTGACCTTTTACATCATACGCCCTTTTCTCAGCGTACTGCCGTCATCTTGAGTACCTACAAGCAGTGGCTAGCTTGCTACGATTTACGGATTTCTTATCTTTTACCCTCTATGATTCTTACGGATAAAGGAAATTGCTACAAAAGACAACATTTCGCACCTCGACTGTCATGAAAAGAAACGCTACTTTAAAAAAATATCTTGTTTAGGGTGTGATGCCTACTCGATCCCTGATGTGTTCTTCTAGCCACTGTCCACTTCTACCGAACTACCACTATTTACAACACTAAAGCCCAATTTATAGTCGTGCGTAGGTAGCTCTGCGTAGCCTGATGCGCACCTCGCAAAAATTTTAACAGCGCATCAGATCTATGCGGACCGCAAGAACTGTGATTGGTCCACCAGAACCCCTCCCGTCAGGTAAAAAAAAAGCGTCATAGGTATTTCCGTTTGCAACGGTGAACACAAAGATGAGCCAAGTTGAGGAGTGATTTAACTCAAAATGCAACAAAAGTCACTGTTAATTTACTTCCATCATTGCTGGTCTTCTCAAATGATACACAACAAGTTGCTGTTTCTTCTTCGTTTGTGGGTTAACTTGTCAAGCTTCTTCTTCTGTGACGGTCGCGCTGCTACTGTGGTTACACGTGTGGATATTGCCTACCAGCGGTCTGCGCGTGTGCTTGCACGTCGACGCGGACGAAGACGCAAAAGTATTAATGATCACAGCATATTGAAAGCATTGCTTCTAGTTCTTTTGCGACCTCTTCAGGTAATCAAAATGGCGGAAGACAAGTTTGAGATGTGAGTGACGTCAGCTGATATTTATGAATAGACCATAGACTGTAATCAATATGGACGTAGTGTCCGTAATGTCACCCATAGGTTTGTGAAGAGCTTTTTTGAAGCCTATAGTAGGCGGTGCCTGCCGTTGCCATCTTGGCATTGCATCACTGCGCATTACTCACGGATAACCGAAAATGGGTTAAGAGGCAGGAAGTGGGTGAAGCTAAAGTGGCTGGTTGCTTAAGCTAGCCCACCTAGTGACAGCAGCGGCAGTTCACCAGTCACTCAAGTGGCCACGCCCCTTAATTATGCAGCACTTTAAGGCTTAATATAATTTAAACGGATGGATTACAAAAAATTTCACCCCCCCCCCCTTACAGTTGTAATGAAGGGCAAAATGTGCTATATAGACCAAAAAAACTTTTTGTACCAGGCTGTAAACGTATTTATTCCTGCTTTTTAAGTTGGACATTTTAACATGAGGGTCCATAGGAATTGACTCCCTTTTGGAGCCGGCCTCTAGTGGCCAGTCAATGAATTGCAGTTTAAGTCACTTCCGTATTGGTTTCATCAAAAAGATCCAAAGGTTTCCCCTTGGTATAAACTGATATTTTCTGATGTCTGGACTCTCTCATCTGAGGTTTATGAAAATATAAATGGTTCAAAATATTGGTAATATTGATATATTTCAAGTCCTGACTGAAAATCACATCCGTAACGCTTGAATTGCTCTTAGATTTATTTATAAAGAGTACTGTTAGATCAGTATCTTCTGTATATTCCACATTTTTACTGCTACAAATCTTAAGGCTTAAGACTGTGTCTATGTATGTGAGAGTGTACATGTACTGTATGTGTGTGTGCTATTGTCGCTGCTCTAGTAATGCCATCCTTGCCAATGGCTCAGCTGTGGTTTTGTAGCATTTATTTAAATGCATTTCTCACGTACATCAGCTCTGAATCCCACATAACGTCTGAACATACCAAAGCTCCATCTGACAGACCGACTGAGCTGAAAATTGTTAATTATGAACGGATGGCGTCTTCCTCATATTCATCACTTTGGAAGCTCAGATGGATTTATTTAAAGAACAACTCACAAAACTTTCTGAAGAAGTGTTGCATCAGCTGGTATAAAAAGTATCAGTTTTGCATACTGATTAACACTGGTATACAGGAGTATACAGTATAGAGTTCTGGTTTTGTTATTTCGGACTAGCATAACTTATCTGGCAAGACTAGTAAAGTGGACACCACACCAGCATCCAAACACATGACCTGGTGTTTTCAGAAAAAGATGACTGATGTATCTCACATTGTTAACCAAAAGGTTCTTAAACAGATAACCTATGTGAGTTAGTATTGGTGTTTTCAAGCAAGAAGATAGTTGTTCAGTTTAGTTTAATATTTTACAGATTTTCAGATACTCAACAAACGATTATACATCACTAGCAGTCATTCATATGCATTGTTTTAAGTCTTGCAAACTAAGCATGCAGTCTCCTGCTGAATGATACACCAAATCACATTTATTTATTGATATTGGGGTCTTAACTGCACTTTGAGGACGTTTACTGTTGCACTACAACTTATGGTCATAATACCACTTGATTGTTGTCTCCCACCTTTTCACGTCCTTATACAACCCGCAGCATGAGTTCTGCAGAGGAGTTGTGTTGCTGATCCGTGAGCTTGGCCTTCAGCCCACATGGCTAAGCAGAGAGCACAGGCATTGCCAAAGTACGGCGACCTGCCAACGGCCGTCGGCCTCTGGCTTGGTTCCGGGGGAACATTCCCCATCTCTGGTTGGATGGATTTAAAGGTTATCTCCTCTGATCAGTCTCACACTGTATGCCTCCAGAGTGGGAGCCAGACCATCCACAGGTGTGTGAATGAGAGCGATAAGAGGAGAGGAGAGCATCACGGGAACACTCGAGGGCCAGAGCGCCGTGGTATCAACTTTGATATGGAAATAATGAACTGGCATTGGCCACCTTCATCAAACCAAGCACGTGCTTATCCTTTAGGCATCAGCGAGAGATGATTAGTTGTAGAGGGGTAATTGCAAAAAAATGAGCTGTTATGGGAGCGTATGGTGTATAATCTGTCAACAGAACACACAGTTACATAAGTACTCTTCCTGACACTGCCCTAACCGGCTACAAGTGTCTCTTAAAAGCAACCCTCTCTCTTTCCTCGAAACGACTCATCAATTACTCAAGCAGGTGCATTACCGAAATGACGAATGCGTCACAAATCCCACATTTCCCACGGGCTGACATGCTTTCACTAAGAGGAACGCTCATACCCTCCAACTGACCTACAGTACGGTTGTAGTGATTGAGTGCTTATGGGATAGGAGGGTACGCAGATGGTCCATCGGGTGGAGCCCACCCCCTACCCTTGACTCTCATTCACTCATTATGAACTGACACTTCATTGATTATGTTCATAAATACATGTTACTTAAGCACCATTGCTTAAACATTTGCTTATGAGAGAACGATTGGAATTAAATGCAAGTTTCAGCTTAATGTCATGTCATGTTGAATTTCTCTCAAGCCATTACAGAAATAGCATGAGTGTTTAGTTCTTTTTCAATAGGAGACGTGCGGAAAGCGGCAAAACGGGGGCGGTTACATAGGGGAAGCGGAGATGGTCCACACGCCTTGCTCGTAAACCCAAAATCCTATTCCTTCTCCGGACATGGTACTACATGACAGGCGCCGTAGAAGATAAACATATTTGCACTAAATGCTGCACAAAACGCTTCCAATACAAGAGAAAAGCTGAAGCCGCGCGGCGATTTTGCCGCTTACCGCGTACCGTGTGAAACGGCCATTACTATGAAATATGAAGAGCTCAGATGCAAAAGCCACTAAACGCCAACTCCCTCAAGAATGAGAATACGAATGTTCTTGGCACGTATTATACGTTACATAAATACTTTCGCTTCAAATCTGCTTAATCCCAGCCTCAAACTATTCAGAGATCAGTCCCTCCAGAAAAAAACGTGATTATGCGATCGCATGATTCAATGCATAATCAGCCAAAGTCTGCATATTTATGCAGGGGCAGCATTTTTTATATACGCCGCACTTTCGCCACAAAAATTGCAGATATCTGCTCGCAAAATATGTGGGGCTTGCATGATTTCATAATCCCCGCATTTTCATAGTAAAAAGTTTTATATATCTTTGCAGAAAGTTAAAAAAATTTGCATTTACTTCACACAAGCGCAGCCATGTCCCCTGTTGTCATTGGAATGTTAGGAAGTGACGTGATTATGCGACGTGAACATTAATGAAAAGCTGCAAAAGCTCTAAACTGTTTTGCAAGTTCCCACAATTTTGGCAAGAGATTTTAATCGCATAAAATTGCATAAATATCCTGCATATTTATTCCATTGCATTTTATAAGAAAACGTGCCGCAAGATCAAGGATTTCTGCCCGCAACAATCACAAAAAACTGCGTTATTCTGGAAGGACTGAGAAATACCGGTTTGTTGGCGGAATCCCTTAAACACCACATCGTTTTTTCAGCAAAATCCTCAAAGTGCACGGAAGACGAATGTGAAACGACTATTGATCACATTCACACTTGGGTCCCTTTTGAATACTTGGACCTGAATACAACCCGAATGTGGCAGCCACATGCATCACAGCGCCCCCTAATGTGTGATTCAGTTTATTATTTTTTTTCTCTAATCATTTGCAATGTTTCTAGTTGCATCTTTAGTGATTTTGCAATAGTTTACTATGTCTTGTACAAAGAAGTGGATTTTTGTTTTTGCATGCACCTAGAGCAGTGGTCTCCAACATGGTGCCCGTGGGAACAAGGTTGCCCACCCAGAGTCTGTTAGTTGTAGGGCTGGGCAAAAAAATAGATTTTTCGATGAATCGTTCTTTAAAATGTGGTCGATTCAGAATCGATTCTCAAAGAGCAGAATCAATTTTTTTCTTTCATATTTATTTCTGTAAACATTGAACGAAAGATTAACATTAATCAAATAACTAGTCTTCTTCACTAGATGTCACCTTCTTTTTTGCCTAGCGCATGTTACCAAGGAGCAAGAGGCAAGCCTGTCATTCATTCATTCAGTGCTTACAATGGCAGTTTCAGGTGCTTCGGCGATTTTATTAATTACCCACTTGTAACCTGCTGTTCACTGTTCTTTTTATTAATATAGTATTTGTATTAAATCTATAAAACCGGTCCGAGAACCAGAATCCAAAATTAAATCGAGAATCGAAATCGAATCGATTTGGTAGCTTGTGAATCGAAATCGAATCGATCTGGAAAATCTAAATCGATACCCAGCCCTAGTTAGTTGCCCACCAAAGCACATTTTATCAATAGCTTTAATTTAAATACTTATTTCTTACATATTTTTATATTAGCTTGGCTTCTTTTGTGTATATTAACAATGATATAAACATATCAACAAGTAAAATCGAATTAAATTAAGTAAATTATTAAAAGTTTTGAGTAGACTATATGAAAAGTAGCCCCTTAAATAACGGACTAATAACCTTAATACATTTCCATTAAAGTGAAATTACTGACCATAATCAAAATATGTTCATTTACAAGGAAACATGTCAGATGCACTTAGAGGGTTTTGCATCTGAACTCATTTTAGTGGAAATGACCAAACACAACTTCTTCGCTGATAAGCTTGAGTTCATATTTCGGTTCAATTTTGCGTTCTTTTCATTTATAAGCATGAAAGAATTAATGCAGTTTGAGCATCAACGCAATAACCATTTTCATTGTGTTTGCATGGCTGTTGGTTTTATGGTCCATTTAGGATCTTGATGACCCATGATCACAGAAAACAACAGCTGTGTGAAAATTCTTCAAAAACTTTTTTGCATACTATACAAAGTAACAGCACGGGAGGACATAAGGGTGTTTAAATTTTGTGTCACCTATTCCTTTATTTTCTTTACTATGTATGATATTGTATGTTGGCTCAAGCGTAATAAGCCGTGAACCTTATAGATCAGAAAGTTATTACTGAAGAGTCAGCACATTAGCAAAAATCCACTCATATAGAAAAATTACCAATTTGAAAGACCATTGTCGACAATAATGAAAATGACTGTCTGTGATGCATACTATATGAGAAGATGCTGGTCAGAGGGAAATGATGGCTGTGTCGTCTCATTAGCTGCTGTGGCCCACGGCAAAAGAGCTCATTACAATTTGCTCCCTTAATAGGACGCAGTACAACTTAATCAAATGCTGCGAATCCAATAGAGCAATTAAGACCAGAAAAAGCGACTGATTTATACATTTCCCGCCGAAATCAATACTTTAGCGCTAAATGCGAATAAGTGCCGTTTGACAAAACTGCTCAAACAGACGAGTTAATTTCCTGACAACGAGCGCAATTATTTGTTATTTGTTGTCGCAAGGCTGTCACTGAAATTATGAGAGCGCAAACAAAAGAGGCCTAATAAACTTCAGTTAAGATGAACGTTCCCGTACCAGCATGGGCGTTTAATTGTTGCTTAAACGTTTGTTCAACCAGTCAATGCTCGATATAACAGTAATGTCGTTTTGAGATGATTTGCATACTTAGAGGCAGTTTAAAGCACTGCAATGCATTTTATTACAGGTTTAAAACCACAGTAAGCTATACTTGAGAATAAATGAATTGGTTACATAAGAAAAGCTGCATGCACACACACTAACATCTCTAAATAACAGTATCTGCTCTGACGCACGTGCAAATTTTGCATGCAAATTTACACAAAAATAATAGCCCTCAAATATCTGCACTCACTGATGATACACCCCACTGATCTATGCAAGAAACGCAATGACGCAAATAACAGCCTACCCATGTATCTGCAAGTCGGGCTCACACTGTCAGGCGGGTTCAATTATTACCCGGTGTAATGATGATGCATGCCATGTTTTTGGAATAAAGCACAACACACATTGCCGAAGGGGGATGGAAAAGCCCCTATCCGAATGCGGTACAAGTACAGGCCAGAGTAAGTACACGCACTCATATACACTCCCCAGCTAATTTCAGCCTGTTGTACAATAACACCATTCATCAAACTGACTAAGATTAGTTACTTTTCACCCGAGTCCCTGTTTATGATAATTAAATCAATGTATGTGTAGCTGAAGCTTCTAGTCGTACACCGGTTACATGAGGACTTGGATCACTTGCAACGAAAACTTGATTGTCCAAAACGGCAACAGAACTTCAGAGTTATTTTGGAAACTAGAGGAAACAACCGGGAAAAAGTTTAATTTTGAACCTAATCAAAAATGTAATAGTATTAAATTTTAAAATTGCATTATTAATGTCACTAATGAAAAATCAATTCATTTTACAATTTATATCACTAATGTATATCTTTTATTTAAAAAAATGTATTGTAAAATGTATTGTATTGAAAAGTTTTTTTCTAAAAATATTTAACCAAAAATGCATTTTTGCTGTTGTTGTGCAAGCAAAAATGCATTCTGTCATTACTTTTATCATTTCAATCCAATCCCTTCATGTAAATGCAAGCATTTAACAACATTAAAGTAACTTTTAAACTTAACTTTTTTTATAAAAACAATAAATAAATGCTTTAAAATCGATTTGAAGAAGGCAACCACTTTCCATTTTACTTTCATAATGAGACCAATTTCAGAGTGACACATGCTATTAAAAAGAGCCCTTGGTTAACATTAACCAAAATTGGCAATTCGATAAAAGATTATGAAGATAGATGTTTGTTTTCCGAAGTAATAACTCGCACAGTATGACCAGGACCATGAGTTAATAAAGTACATCAGGTACATTTCGATTTCATGTTGACACTGAAGAAAATATCTCAGTGAACTGCAAATCCAGGCACCAACCAAACATCAAACGTCGCTGCCTGACTGCCCACCCGCGTGTCTGGTTGCCATGGTCACCGTTTCACATGTATCACTGTTTGAGAATGTTCTTAAACCTCCGCTCTTCATCCAGAAAAAACATCCTGTAGTTAAGTCACTATTACAAAACACTGATAACTTTCCAAAGACCGAATGTGAGAGTTTTTCGATCACGTTACAAACTGATATTCCCTAAACAAAACAGACAGCCAAACAAGACAGACGAATATTTGACAACCCAGCAAACAACTGAAAAATATGAGGATAATATCAAACAAACATAACCTCTCATCACCTACACTTCCTGCATGCGTCAATCATTCCACAAACATACCGGTTCCTTCTGTTTCCCCTTCTGTCATCACTATTGCACTCCTGTACACGCCAGTCAAAATGAGTGACATATACGCGTATATCTCATTACCCGATCTGCACTGTCTTCTGTTCTGACAGGCTCTCTTGGGCCTTAAGATCCCAGGTTCGACCTCCAATCCCTGAGCAAACACCCGCTACAAACACACACATTTGTTTTTATACAGTGCTTTGTGGGAACTTTCTATAGATGTATTGACTTTTATTTTTTGAATAAACTGTATATTCTATTCTCTTCCCCTAAGCCTAACCCTCACAGGAAACTTTTAAGATTTTAAATTGTAAAAAAATATTATTTAGTTTGTTTAATAATCAATTTGAATCGTGCACTGTCAGAAAAATATGCACAACTGTATCTTTTCTGTTGTTGAGGTGGTACCCTGATGTTAAGCTTTGTACCTTTACAGGTAAATAAAGCATAATACAATGTTGTGCCTTTTTGGGTACATTAATGTACCTTAAAGTGATAGTTCACCCAAAAATGAACATAATGTCATTAGTGACTCACCCTCATGTCGTTTTAAAACTCATAAGACCCCCGTTCATCTTCACAATGTGTTGTACCCATAAAGGTACAAAAACGAAACTTTGAGGGTACCACCCCAGCGACAGAAAAGGTACAGATTTGTGACACAATGTAGGACTTTTATTATCATTGTGGGCACATTTGGCCCACCCAAATGTATGCACCTGTGCACCTCCCACGTCTTGGGGCAGGATTTTAGGCAATTTGACTTTAATGAACGGGAGAGATAAGATGAAGTCAGAATACATTTGATCTCCACTTATAATGAATAGATTTAATGTGTGCTGCCAAACCCTAAAAGCCAAAAGATTTGCAGAATTCACAAAATTTATTGTATCATCAGATTAGCATATTGCCAATAAGGATCAACAATGGATAAACATAGCATCAAATTAAGCAAAGAGCTTACAGTGATTTTACTATAGTTGGAAGGGGTATTGTTTGAGCAGGGGATCAGGGTTTGGCAAAAGTACAGCAAAAGCAATTGTGACATCTGTAAAATCCAATAAGCTAAAGTCTTTTAATATAATTATGAGATCAAAGTTTGATTTCGCTTTAATTTCAATCTTTGACACGGCCTTACTCAGTCAATATTAAACACATCAAGGTTATATTTTCACATAATATTCTTTACATTATGTAGGATGATTTAATATAAAAACCAATAAATCGTAAGAAAATGTCTTTTAAGATGGCTTTTCACAGGCAGGGTCACTATTTATGGCTTTAATTGTATTGGTCGTTTGCTTATTTCGACCAGCACTGTGCATTTCATAGGTTTTCCTTCTGCACAGTAAGTGTGCATAATGTGAGTGCATACTTAACTGCTGTTGATAGGCACAATGCTCGTTCTTTCTTTAGTTGAAATAAACTCAAAATCAAGGACTGCTAAAGCTCTTTTCTCACTCTCTGGAATGTTCTGTACAATCATTCATGCTCACGGAAAGCGCCATGGCAACGGAGGACTGCAATATGGAGGTTCAAGGACTCCTCTTGTTCCTGCAACATTTTAATTACGTCGCCAGCGCCTGTGGTGGTGATGTTTTGTAGGGCTGCTCTGACATAAGCCTGCAGGAGTTTTGCCCTCTATCTATTCAGATCTCTTTCTCGGTTTCAGCAAGATTACGATTAATTGAAGAAAATATTCCCTCCTGAAAAAGACTAAGATGGAAATCCATTAAAGACTGAAAGGGTGGGAGACAGTTGGGCAGGAGAAAATAAGAAAGTAAAAATGGAGAAAGGTGGGATCCAAAGCTTGTTAAAATTCAGATGTAGAAAATAATGAGTTCACCAAAAATTGGAGATGAGTGCCCAAGCCATTTTGAATCTGTATGCTGCTGTTTTTTTATATAACTCAATGACTTTTCAAAAATGTGATATTTTTTCATTATGAAACAGTAAATACTTTAGCTGAGTTTTCAAAGACTGGGTCACATATATATATATATTATATATATATTAGCTTGTACCAAGGTTACCACAGACATTGCTAAGACATTGCTCTGCTGGTTATTTTAAAACATTTGACAGATTAGGTGTGCGATTTACCTGTGGAACATTTCTTCAGGTGAGCTACACCTTTAGATCTTTTCCCAACGCTGACGAGTAATCTCGTCAATTAAGAGAAAACATTTTTCTCAAAGACGAGTTTTTACGGCAATCCATATTTCTGCTATTATGCACTAGGTGGCGCTCTTAACCCCTTTATAAAACACCACGTCATAAACTGATCCAAAAGCAGTAAATACTCTGTGTTTGTCTTGATCTGATATCTAACAAAAGGTCCTTTACAAAAATACAATTATTTCAGCTTTTTGTTTAAACTTTTGTATCTTTGAAGAAACCTTCCTATTAGGGATGCTAAACAATTAATCGCGATTAATCGTTAGCAGAATAAAAGTTTTTGTTTACATCATATATGTGTGTGAACTGTGTATAATAAATTTGTATAAATAAATGTACACACATGCATGTATATGTTTTAGAAATGTTTACATGTGTATATACATTTGTATATTTATGTATAATTTATATTATATTAAAATATAAATACTTAATATATAAAAAAAAAAATCTTAAAATTATACATGAATGTGTTCAAATTTATATATATACATATTTATTATACACAGTTTACACACATATGTGATGTAAACAAAAACTTTTATTCTGCTAACGATTAATCGCGATTAGTTGTTTAGCATCCCTACTTCCTATAATTGAGAAGTGATAAAAGAGAACAAACGAAGATAGAAAGAAACATTTTTTGTTTGTTTAAAAGCACAGGGTCTGTTTTTTCATTTAAAATATAGTCTTTTATATTAACACAGTCTCACCCCATTTCGTCAATATTTGACGACACTTGACCATTCGTCATATGTTGACGTGAAGGGTATACCTTTCGCGTAATTTTTTGACGAACTGGGGACTTCAATACTATTACGTCCGTTGCATTCTCTTTCCTATTTTATTACCATTTGCGCGTCGGTTTAGGGTTAGATTACGCGAAATTAAACAGTGTACGCGAAATTAAACAGTGTATGCGAAATTAAACAGTTGTCACCTGGCGTTGGGGTTAGAAACAGTTGTCACCTGGCGTTGGGGTTAGAGTTAGGTTTGGGTAGGGATGTCATTATGTAAATCTAACCCTAAACCGACGCGCAAATGGTAATAAAATAGGAAAGAGAATGCAACGGACGTAATAGTATTGAAGTCCCCAGTTCGTCAAAAAATGACGCGAAAGGTATACCCTTCACGTCAACATATGACGAATGGTCAAGTGTCGTCAAATATTGACGAAATGGGGTGAGACTGGGTTGTTTATATATATACAGTAGGCCTACTGTGCAAAAGTCCTAGGCTACCACCACCAGACTTGTTGTTTTGGAAGTTTTAATGTCCATCCATATTTATTTGTCAATCTATTTTATTAAGATACAAACAGAAAATACATGAAATATGTAAAAAAAAAATTAATAATAAAAATTTCAGGACTAAATGTCTTCTTTAGGCATTGTCGGTGTTTGGTGTGACCTAACAAATCTTGAGCGTTTTTGAGCAGAATGAAGTAAAAAGACTAATTACTTTAAAATTAGAAATTATGATAAAATTTTATTTAGGTTTAAGAGATCCTGCAGTTTCCTGCTATTGCTCAAGTGGAAGGGGAGTTTATACCCTTAAAACTTGACACATCAGTTTACATTTATATATAGTTTTTAATACTATATACACATTTCCTGTATTTTCAGGACGTATTCTATTAAAGAGAATGAGAAACAATCATATATGATCACTATAACATTGCAAAAACAACTAATATAATTCTGGCATGGTGGCCTAAGACTTTTGCACAGTACTGTATTTAAAGATTTTTTTTTTTTTGGAAGACATTAAACTTTTGTAAAAATCATAAATGATGCTGGCATAAGCTGGCAACGTATTGGACAAATGCTGGCAAGGAAAGAGTTAAGAAAAGCAGGAAAATGAAAAATGTGTGCATCTGAAAAAATACCTTTACATTTATGCATTTGGCAGATGCTTTCATCCAAAGCGACATTGCTTTCAAGGTATATATTTCATCACTTCATGCATTCCCTGGGTGTCAAAGCCACGAGCATGGCATTGCACCATGCTCTATAGCTTGAACAACAGGAAAACCACATGCTAAAACAAACAAATCAGCAGGCGTAGGAGAGATCTGTATTTTAACCCTGTTAAAACACAAGACTTCATTAATGTTCATTTCTAGCTCAGTAAACCAGGCACTCCCAACACAGATAAGACAGAACAGAAAGGATGCACACACATTGGGAATGAGACAGGAAAATATATGCCTCTCTAAAGCATACTGGTAATTGACCTGATTTAAAATGTTTTGCAGAGTTTGCTCGCAGACTCTTTCGTCTATGTTGCGTAATGGGATACAGCTTCATGTTCAAACGAACAAATGAACTTTTAGAGCAAAACTTATAAATCAGCTTCCTGTTCACACTCACAGATGTTAATTGACCTATGGCTAAGCCACGCCCCCTCGGACAAACAATCAACATGCGGTGACAGGCGCTATGGCAGCTGTCACATTTGGAGACATTTCAAGGGAGGCAATTGATGATTTTTGGAGACAGAAAGACTATATATCATCTCGAAGTCATCAAAAGGGCATAAACTATGCATTGGAGGGTTATATTAATAATTTTATTGTTGAGAAGGTCGATGAAAAGCTTCAGCTCCACGCAAAAAAAATTACAGGTCACAGTGTAAACGCAATAAACCGCATCTCATTGCCATCGTGATCAAAATAAATATGTACAGGTCTAAGTTGCATATGTTTTCAGGACAAGCTTTTTTACCATCTTTACAGAGAGTACCTCTGCGTTAGTTTGGTGCTACAGTATTTACATGAATCATTCAGCTCAACATGCTATTATAAAATAACATTTGTTATCTTGGTTATTTGCAGATATGTTAATAAAGCTAAGTGACATGATGTTAAAGGGAACAGAGAATGAAAAAACATTTTTACCTTGTCTTTGTTGAATAATGGTAGTTTACCCACATTCACAAACATACAAAATGTGCTAAACATGCTAAACATCTCAGTCTCATAGACATTCCTCTTTTAGAAATGTCAGCCAGAAAACGGCCCAACCTGAAAAACTGATGCTTATGACATCACAGGCATCTAACTGCCCCTCCACTTTAAAATAATTGGCTACATATTTTGAGTGGCAGCAAAGTCAGCCAATCAGTAATGAGATTGCAAGTTAAGCCAGTAGGGGGAGCCAAATAGGTGCAAAACCACTTGTTTAAAATCCCCCACCCTAATAGAGCTATCTGAGAGAGGTTTTTAGGAAGCTTCTAAGGCATTACAGACCCAAACAAAAAGATTTTTGTTTACATGTTACATGACAGAACAAGGATAAATACTCCGTTCAATCATTCTATGTCACCTTTAAAAAAAAATACGGGTAAAAAAACACAACGTCGCCCAGCATCTCAGGATACCTAGTGTCGGAGTTGTACCCATGCACACCGTTTGGCCATTTTAAACTTAAAATGACAAGAAAAAAAACATATAAAAACGAATGATAAATGCATTTCAATGGAGGTGAAAGCAGGTATAAATATGGGGTGACTAACTGGCCATGTAAAAAACTTGGGCATGTTGGAGACAAAAAGCTTTGCTTGACCTGAACTTTTTTACTATTAGATGCATCAATTAGGGAAGAAATATCTAATTGTTTATTCAATTACATTTATGTTCAATATAAGAATATAAGATCAGGGTTTCCCGCAGAAAATTTGTTAGTTAAGGTGGTATGGTTGGCCGTGTGGGTGTGTCCGGGGTGGCATGGCAATCAAAGGGGCGGGGCGTCATGATAAAATTAAAATATTTTTATTTAAAACATTTTTAATTTTGAAGAAACTATGACTGAAAATGAACACATACTAGATTATTAATGAATTAAATGTTTTTACCTATAGCGGGAATAGCTGCGTGATGAAGTGAAACTAAAGGGTTAATAAACACAAACTAAAGCAGATGTTGTAGATCGTCTGGCGAAAAATGATAGATAGCGCAAAAATTTTAAAAACTGATTATTCCCAATATTAATTACATTATCTTTAAGGAGTTTAACTACTGTAGCATGTAAATAATGCACATAAATAAAGTGAGCAAGAGCGCTCAACAATTTTATCTAATCAACAGGCACGTGAAACCTAGCTAGCAGGTTGCTCAAACAACAAAATCACCAGCTAACTTACTTTAAATTTGCAAGACCTATAGACTAATACAATAACATGCTTAAATAAACCAAAAACATAAGTCCACTTAAAGTTCTCACAAGACACGTGTTTTATCAACTGGTTATACCCCAAACATGACGGACCACGTCTTTATCTAATTTCGGCCGTGTGGCACGCGTGCCCGCTCGCGGTGTGAAGTGCGTACGCGCTATTCTCCGAGATGCAATTGACGGGCTTTTGTGCAGCGATTTTTTTTTTTTTTGACGACCTAGTTAAGGCGGTAGGGTTTCCCAGCTTAGGCGGGCCGCCCATACTGCAAAGTGCTGCAGGAAACCCTGAAGATATAAAAAGTAAAAAAAACATCAAAGTATCTATCAAAAAGCTGACTATGGGGTAGGGGTTATCCTAGTCCAAAACTAGGTACTGCATTTACCTTGCTGACATGTCTTAACATATATTTAGTGTCATTGTTTTGTCATATGCACACCTATATTGTTTTTTTGTAAGGTTTGTTTGTAAAAAATACTAAAATGCCCTACTTTAACTAAGTCCTTGTGCTGAATTAATCTAAACCCTGTCCTGGAAACTGCCCATATATGTGAATGGGGTCTGTTCCACATGAAAGGAGATGCTTTGGAGGGCTTCAGTTCCAAAAGGTTAAGAACCACTGCCCCATATTAATATTAATTTAATACATGAAGGTGTCTAATTACTTGCAATGAAACATGCAATAAACTTTAACTGTTCTTGGATGGTGTTACTAAAGTACGGTAGTATCGGAAGACCGTGCAAAACCCCATTGTGTAAAAATGTCGTTGGACAAGAATTGTGCTGGCGGTTCAGCCAACTTCCTGTGTTGGAAAATGTGTTATCCTTTTTCTCTGGTAGATTACCTGAGGATTAATCTCACATTCCAGACACACGGTGGGAATGCAAATGTCTGGGATGGAATACACTTGTGTCAATAATGCTGACAGTGCGACGTTTGCAACAGTGCATGTCACAGGTTCTTTGGTCTTTGTGTAATGCGCCCGGACTGCTAAGTTTTAACACAATAGAGAGAGCGTGTGTGTGTTTTCTGTGCACTGCTAGAGCCTACCCTGGGATTTTGTCTATGATTTTAATGATTTTTCTCTCAGTCTCTTTGGACTGAAGAGAATTAATGAGACACACACGCACACACACACACACACTTTGTTCACATTAGCAAACCTTTAAAACAAGTGGCTGCGAATGACATCTAGTTTAATCGAATTGCTGCTTTCTCATTTAGCATGCTATCGCCCATCCAAAAACACATTTCTTTAAACCACTAAAATACCCATTTATTAATATCCATTATTTAATCATTATTGGCTCACACTCTTACATTGTAAAAATTACTTTACATTTTACAATTACTTTTTTTGAGTGTTTTGTCCTCTTTCCAGTATAGATTAACATCCTTTAAACAATATATTTCTTGACTCTTTCCTTGCCATTGATGAGTTATCTCATCAATTAACTCATTCCCTGCCAGCATTTTTGTGATTTTCACAAAAGGTTCACAAAATGCCTTCCAGGAAAATTTCTTGTATAAATATATAAACATACAAATATATCAAATGAAAGAAAAGACCCTCTGCTTTCAAACAAACAAAACAAAATGGGAAAAGAATGTTTCATCCTTTCTTTATGAATTCTCTTTATAGAACCTCTTAAATATGGTTTCTACAAAAATACCAAATTTTGAACAAAAAGCTGAAATAATAGCATTTTTGTTAAGGAAACTTAATTAAAAATTAATTAAATATGTTTTTGCTTTAGTTTTTTTTAAATAAATTGATGGATAAGAGACACGCCTTTGGTGTGACAGACCTGGGTTCGAATCCACTGTGACACACATTGTGTCCCTAAGCAAGACACTTAAGCCCTAGTTGCTCCAGAGGCGTGCGACCTCTGGCATATATAGCAATTGTTAGTCGCTCTGGATAAAAGCGTCAGCTAAATGAATAAGTAAGTAAAAGGGCCATCTAATGGATAATAGCGGAATTACAGATTACCGTAAAAAAAACTTGTCTGGAAAGTGTTATTGGCAGAGACATGTTTTCTCTTGATTGACAAGATAACTCGTCAATGGCAGGGAAAGACTTAAAGAGAAAACGCTTTCCTGCCATTGCAATCCATATTTCCACTATTATGCACTAGGTGGCACTCTTACCCAACTTATAAAACAAATGCATTCTGATTTATTAACACTGTTTAAGACTTGGATTCTTAATTTCAAGGTTTTTTTTAGAAAGTTTTTTCAAACATAAATTATTCATACGTAACAATCTTGCTTTATTTCGTTTATGAACAATTTGAGTGCAGTAAGTAAAGTGGAAGTCCTTATATGGGCACTTTAACCCGGATTTGTTTAATGCTGGATTTCATTGAACAAACCTGTTACTTGAGTGAAGCATGACCTGTAAGAATTGGGTTTATTCTTGTAATGTTTTGTAAAAAAAAGGCAGTTCTTGTAAAATAACAGTTTATATCAACTTGTTTATATATATGTTAATTTTATCTGAAATGCTGTTTTTCTTAAGAATTATTGGCTGTTATGTGTTGTGGGGCCAGGGTGGGCCAAGCCTCTGATTGGGTGGGCCAGGCCCACTCTGCCCCCCCCCCATGAAGCTGGGCCTGATTTTAGTCAGGTGTGTTGAAGCTGGGTTGGAACTAAAATTTGCAGAAGGGTAGATCTCCAGGAACAGAGTTGGTCACCCCTGATATAGTGTGATAATGGTTTATTTGTGTTTCTTGCCCTCCTCCAGGAGCTCTGACTTATTTGAGAAAAAAAATCGGTCTTTTATAAATCTGATAAAACTAAAGATTTTTGGATATATGTAGAATGAAATACTACTCTATAGGTACTAAGGATTAACATGAGATACGCAGAAACAGTGTGTGTTATGTGAGCTTTATGAAATTGAAGGTAAGACAACATGAGGAGCTCAGATGCAACCTCTGTCAAAATGAGATAATGACATTAACCAAATGCTCTCTGCAGATACTTTACGTTTATTACTTTTGCCTCAAAAAAAAAAAAAACTTTGTTGACAGAATCCATTTAGAGTCTAAAAAATGCTAATTAACAAGAAAGCATGTCAGACGCAGATGGTTTTGCATCTGAGCTCATCATATATTTTTTATCCAAGTGTCAAATAGTGTTTGAAGTGTGATGGTGTAAACTAAAGTGTCACATTGTAATTTTAAGCTTGAAATCTGCCAGAAAATCCTCTCTTCTATCCATTCTGACCTTCAGCATCTTTGCCAAGTGCTGAGACATCACTTTCGTCGCACTCGAGCTTAAAACGAGAAGCTCATTATCAGAGGCCCCCGGTATTCAAAGCCCTGCTAAGTGATCGGACGGTCCAAACTTCAACAGTCAGAAATCTGTAGCTGAAGCCCAGATGAGGAGATCTGATTGGATATCTAATTATAAGCGATCAGCGGCAGGTCTGATCCCTGCCTGGGCTTCTGAAAGGTCTAAAAACCTCTGTCCACATTAATCACTCCAGTGGATACCACAGATTAAATGCTTTTAGGGGGATTCTGCTAATCACTAACAACAAACAAATGCCAATACTGCCTGTGTGCTTTAAACCTTCATGTGGGCAATGAATCAATAAAATATATTGTCATTCAGTTGATAAATTAGAGGGTTTGGGAAAGTTAAAAAGAAATGTTTTGAGTTCAAGACAAGTTAAGCTCAGTCGACAGCATGTGGCATGTTGTCGATTACTCAGAATAAGTTTGACTTGTCTCACTGAAATGTGTGTACAGCTATGCACTATCCTCTACAGGGAAAGGAACTTACTGTATAATTTAATACAAAAATGCTTTTTAAATGCATATTGGTATGTTGATAAAAAAACTTTTGTGAATTATTATGACAGCATTTAACCAATGTTATGTGACTAAAGCGTAATATTGTCTCTCACGATAAGTGATTCCAAAAATGACAATCTTAAACTAAAGTTGGATCTACTTTTAAAAAAATTACTTGGCAACACATTAAAAATATATGCTTTTTTATAAAATGTTCTAATATTCAAACATAGCTTGTACCAAGAGCATTCGGTAAGTCTCATTACCTCAAGAGGTGGGTTTAGAGGCTTTTGCATCTGAGCTACTCATTCACCTTTAATTCCTAAAGGAATATTCAATTTTCTTAAAAGAAAAATCAAGATAATTTACTCACCACCTTGTCATCCAAAATGTTGATGTCTTTCTTGGTTCAGTCGAGAACAAATTATGTTTTTTGAGGAAAACATTGCAGGATTTTTCTCATTTTAATGGACTTTAATAGAGCCCAACATTTAATTCTTAACTCAACACTTAACAGTTTTTTCAACGGAGTTTCAAAGGACTCTAAACGATCCCAAACGAGGCATAAGGGTCTTATCTAGCAATACGATTGTCATTTTTGACAAGAAAAATAAAAAATATGCTATTTTAAACCACATCTTTTCGTCTAGGTCTGGTCCAGGGTGACCTAATGTAAATGCGTAGTGACGTAGGGAGGTCACGTGTTACATATATAAAACACACATTTGCAGACCATTGTAAACAATAAACTGACACAAAGACATTAATACGTATTAGTTGACATACAACAACGTAGGAACGGTCCTCTTTCAACACACTTGTAAACACTGGGGCGGAGTTTCGCGTTTGTCGTCTGTGACCTCTTGACGTAATGACGTATTGCGTGGGGTCACGCTGTCGCATCACGACCGGATCTAGACGAGAAGTTGTGGATTAAAAGTGCATATTTTTTTATTTTTCTTGACAAAAATGACAATCGTTTCGCTAGATAAGACCCTTATGCTTGGTTTGGGATCGTTTTGTAGCTGCGTTGAAGCTGCAATTTTAAACCGCATTAAAACTGTTAAGTGTTGGGCTCCATTCAAGTCCATTAAAATGAGAAAAATCCTGTAATGTTTTCCTCAAAAAACATAATTTCTTCTCAACTGAACAACGAAAGACATCAACATTTTGGATGACATGGTGGTGAGAAAATTATCTGGATTTTTTAAAGTAAATAAACTAATACTTTAATCTGTACATTGTGATTGGTCTGAATACCTCTGACGTCACCTGGAAATGTGACGCTACTTACCATGTTTGAAAGATTCGCTCACAATGCAATGCTAACAGGAGTTAACTTACAGACTGTGAGTCCGAAACGGGAGGAATTATGATAATGTCGGTCTTGTCCATGACAACGTTGCCTACAATCTGTGTATTTGTTTTAGTCAAGAAAAGAGATTTAGGTTGGAGACGATAACTTGCGTCCTCGTTTCCTTTGGGGTTTGTACCTTTTGCATATCGTTAACATGTACTAATACACACTTACACACTAAAGGAAATGTCAAATTGTGAATCAGACGATTGGTGCTCTTTAAAGCTTGCATAACGCACACTGTTTCTGCTTATCTCTTGTTAATCCTAAGTACCTATAGAGTAGTATTAAATCCTTCATATACCCAAAAAGTCTTTAGTTTTATCAGATTTATAAAAGACAGATCAGCTGTAACGATTCTTTTCTAATAAACCAGAGCTTCTGGAAGTTTACCGTGGGTGGAGCGAGTCATGAGCAAGCAAAACATTAACCCACTATCTCTGGATAACCACGCCATATTTAAAGAATGATCATGTGACTTTGACGCACATCAAGTGACCTGTAAAGCCCGGAGTATAGTCGAACAAACAGGCAAAGTATAGTTATTTGACTCAACGTTCGACTGTGCATTGCGACAGAATAAATACTACATTCTCCTGTAGGCAAATGCGTGACCTAAGCGTACAATGTGAAAAATCTGGCAGTGTGTGTACAGTACGCGCGCAGCCACGCACTGCGTAAAAAATTACTATACTTGTAAAAAATTACTATACTTTAGCCTTAAGTGCGAAAAAACCTGTTTTCATTGCAATTTGCAATATGTTACTGTTTCGAATTGCCAGAAAAACCACATTACCTAAGCATAAAAAACTTTTTTTGCTATATGATATATTTTGCAATATTGACGGGTCTATTATTGTGTGCACTACTAAATATGATTTTTGCCTCAACAGAGTCACTGTAACTGTAGTAAAACTGCTTTTACGCACCAATTTAAGCTTTGAAACAAAAGCTAGATCCCTTAAACCCAAACAAATCCTGACTACTTCCCTAATAAATTTAACAGCTGAAAGTCTCAAAGAGAAAGCTACATGCACAGCAAAATAATCACAGCACAGCCCTAAAGCTATAGTTTATCGGTATCCCAGTACACACAGGGACACACATGTTCTTACTAACAAGTGTTGACCTTTGATAAAATGAAAGGTGATTTGTTATGCCATAGACACATACAGAAAATGCACATATGTCCACACACACACACACACACACACACACACACACACACACACACACACACACACACACACACACACACACACACACACACATATCCTTTTCTTCAGGGTGTTATGAATAAGAAGCAGCTGCCCTCCTAAGCTCTGTAACATTTTTCCCAATAACTACAAAGACTGATTTAAGAATAAAGCAATAAGAAGCTGTTTATCTACACTGACATACACTGCTATTCTTCATACAAATGCTTCTGACTGCCATAAGCAACCAATCAATTAACCGCTTGCAGCCAGAGCAAAGACCCAATGAAAGTGCAGAGAAAGACAGGGGACTGAGTAAAATCCATTTCAGCGTTTTTATTATTACATCATGAAATAACAACCTCAAATCTCCCTTCACCCAGTCGGGAGAGATTTGATTATGAATATTGCTTCTAAATGCGGGTTGTGCCTGGTATTATCTTTGTCAGATTAAAAAAACTCAACGGTGCGTTCGCAGGTGTGCGTTCCTGAGTGTCATTATCACTAAAAGCAAATAAAAGTGCTAAATGCTAAACGCTAGTATTAACGAGTGTAAGAGCCTCTCTTCATTCCTGCTAATGGCTCCCGTGCTAATACTTCACGTTGCCTCGCATCTCGCATTACTTGGAGAAACGAAATGAGCTCAGAATGCTCCACTGAGCTGAGAAGACTCTGAAATAGGAAACAAACTTTCAGGTACTCCAGGTTCTTTCAAGGCATCCGTCACTAGCCGATCTTGAGCGACTCTTTGGAAAAGGGGGCAGCCAAGGACACATACCGAACCCATGTAGATTTCAACCTTTGGAATCCTTGCTATATCCACAACAATATTTGAAACCCCCCCTCCACTTCCAAATAACTACATAGGCTGTCAATAAGAGGATACCCTTTAAAAAAAGTTCCTACTATTGTATTATTTAGATACAGATATGTATACATGTGTTACTAAAAAAGGTACCTTTCAGGTAACTTTATCTACAAAGCCGTACCTTTTGAAAGGGTACCACCCCAGTGACAGCTTGTGTCTCTTTTTGTTTACCATGTAGGACATTAAAGGAATCCTATTATGCTGTTTTCCAAGTCTTGGTTTTGGAGAGTACTAGAAAGGTTTCATGCTCGTTTGTTCAGAAGCTTTCCCAATAGATAATGAAGTCCTTGAAGGGGTTAGTAGGGCATAGGAATGATACGCACTAATAGTTATCTATTAAACTGTTTAAATTTAACTTCTTTACTACTTCACTGCTTTAAGTTTGTCTAGATAAGGCTAAACAAAGTGGGTTTAGGCCACACTCATATCATACCTTACCCAACCAAATCATGCCTGACTGTGATTGTCCCCCCTTCCTTCTCCCCCAAAAGTATGCACTCACAATGTACTCTGACCAATCCGAGTCTGGGCACGCTTTCGTCATTAGGATGCGATTGTTTTGAAGAAAGCAGGAAGTAAAGCGCTCTCTTAACAACCTGTTTCTCACAAATTTCCATGATACAGTCACAGGAAATTTTGCTCATTTATCCGTGTCATTGTCACGGATCTCCGTACCACAGACTTTTCTTTTCCGTGTCAGTTTCACGTATTGGTTACTCAATTGTTTTTCCTAGTTTTAAACCATTGTCGCTTCGGTTTGGGGTTAGATTTGAAATATGGGTTAGGACAGGGCTGGGCATCGAGGGCCACAGTCCTGCAGAGTTTAGCTTCAACCTTAATCAAACACACCTGAATGTCATTTTCAAACAGTCCTGAAGACTTCAATTCAATTTTTCAGCTGTGTTTGATTAGGGTTGGAGCTAAACCCTGCAGGGACACTGGCCCTCAGGACCAGGAGTTGCCCACCCCTGGGTTAGGATGTCACTTTAACTATTGGTTTATACAATTTTTTTCTGGATTTTTAAACAATTGTTGACGTTAGGGTTAGAATGTCATTTTATGTAACAGAAAGTCATTCTAACCCCAAACCCAAGCGACAATGGTAAGAAAATAGGAAAAACAATTGAGTAACCAATACGTGACATGGATAGGAAAGTCCGTGGTACGGACACTGAAAAATGTGGAGATCTGTGAGAATGACACAAATACATTTGCAAAATATTCCGTGACTATAACATGGAATTTCGTGAGATCGGGCAGCTCTTAACTCTTTCCCCGCCATTGACGAGATATCTCGTCAATTAAGAGAAAACGCTTCCACGCCAATGACGAGATTTTCAGTCTTTCCGCAATACCGCTATTATCCACCAGGTGGCGCCCTTCCGCAACTTTTTAAAACCGGAAGTATTGCTCTATGGCAAGCTGCTGCATGTCCGTGTCTGTTTTAAAGATCGCTCTGAATGGGATCTCTATGAAAAGTCCGTCATAAAAATGGAATTATCTCTGCTTTTTGCTCAAAATATGGTGTTTTTGCAAAAACCTACCCATATTCAAAAGCTGATTGCAAAAGAACCACTAAAGGTAGGATGAAACGGTTTTTTTTGTTTGAAAGCAGAGGGTCTGTTCTTTCATTTGGTACATTGTATGTTTATATATTTAAAGAAGAACATTTTCTGGAAGGCATTAAACTTTGGTGAAAATCATGAAAAACGCTGGCGCTGGCTGGCAACTTTTTTTAAAAACGCTGGCGGTGAAAGAGTTAACACTGGAACCCATTGTGATGTTAAGTCTGTGTTTTTATCTGAGTCGTTTGGTGCACGATGACACACAGCCCTCCACATGCCTATCATATTGCTTAACTGGTCTGTCACGTGTGCAGCTCAGACATTTACGTAACCCTGCTGCACTCATCACAGTGTTGTTTTTGGCAGCCCTTTTAGTTTTCGTTTTAGTCTTAGTCTTTTGGACGAAAATGCTTTTAGTTTTAGTCACATTTTAGTCACTTATGAAATTGTTAGTTTTAGTCACGTTTTAGTCGACGAAAACACAAAAAGGTTTTAGTCAAGTTTTAGTCGACGAAAACGCAAAAAGGTTTTAGTCAAGTTTAAGTCAATTTTAGTAAAAAAAGTATTTTTTAACAAATTAATTTAGGTTAAAAAGTGTGGTGTATTTAATACTATTAAAATGTGCATTAAGGTTCTCCCTGAGGTCTTGCCATTGTTTTAGTTGATGTGCCTTCTGCGCATGTCATAACAAAAAAGTTGAGCCTGATATACCCTCATGTTGAGTTTGTGTGTTACGCTGAGACCTCACTTATAAATTTGAGAAACGCGTGCCTTGCCTTATTTAAATACACCACAAAAAGTATAGGAAATGGGCTTAGGTTTGACAAGTAGATACATGTAAAACCTTAAGCTTACCATGAAATGTGTCACAAGCCGAATGTCGAGTAAAATGTATATGATTGTTAACAGCGTGACTGGTTAGTTACCTTTACAAAAAAATATTAGCGTGATGAGCCTTCAGGTGCCGCTTGAGGTTGGTGGTATTCTTCCCATTCTTGCCCTATTTGTGGCCACATTTACCGTCGTCTCCCAATATGCATTCCGTTTTTCTGTCTGATGGATTATACTGAAAGTATGTCCATTAATCATCTCATCGTTTCCGTTTATTGGCGCCTCCGCAACGTCCTTCGAACTCGCCACAGCCACAGGTGTGGTGTTGTTGTTTGAAATCTGGTGCGCGTGCGCGGCATGGCGGCAGCCGGGTGGTGGGCGTGACTGTGTTGACCCAAAACAAGGAGAGGAAGCGGCAGCATTGCGGATACTTTTTAGCTAAAAACAGACAGATTTCACGCAAAATATGCAGAAATGACATGCATTGTAAACGTCAGACTTACATTCATTTTCGTTCCGTCTCGTCTCGTCAACGAAAACTCGAAAGCGTCTCGTCATGTTTTCGTCACCTTAGAGACATTTTTAGCTAGTCATCGTCGCGTTAGCGTCATAAAAAATAGGTGCGTCAACGAAATCATTTCGTTATCGTCATCGTTGACGAAAACAACACTGACTCATCAGAAGGTTTTTACGAAAGCATATGAAGGTGAGTGGTCACGCAATTGACGTCTCTCCTTTTGAACCGTGCTTTGTTACAATTTGCGATCACACTGTGCAAGCCAACCAGGGCGCGATTAACCAAACTGCGGTTTGGTTGGAATAATGTGAGCGCACCCTTAGAAAAGGGGTGGAAAGAAACAACGTTGCTTTGAAATGGCTTCTAACAACACGCAAACAGGCCAGACTCCCTAAAAATTTGAATAATAGCATAATAGGACCCCTGTAAGGTTTTCAAGTTTAAAAAATTGCCAAGAGTATCATAAAGTCCCTACGTGCTTATACACAGTGTACTCTATAATCTTGATTTTTTTGCTTCACAGAAGATCAAGAAACCATTCATTTGGCAACCAACCCCAATCGGCACAGAGCAGCACACTTTGTTTCCACAGAAACAGTCTCTCGTTTTTGTAACTCATTAAAAACTTTTGTTGTTAAGAGTATTTTTGGTTTTTATCTTTCAAAGATTTGCAGAAAAATTTTCTTATTCGCCCCATCTGCTAAACAAATCCTACAACCCGCTATTTATGAAACACAGTAATCTCTACTTAGATATGACACCAGGGGAGTAATATCACATAATCAGGTGCATCAATTTGCTTAGAAATGAAGTAAAAATCGCCTACTCGTGTAAAAAGATCAACAATCCATCAGCCATAAATGCTGACAGAGATGAGTACAGGTGATTTGATTCCACTAATGGATCCTGCCAACGTCAAAGCCTTCTTCCGATCTACCTCCACATCCATTTTTCTCCAATTATGCCATCAGGCCTGAAAAGACTTTGATCTGCTAGGCCTACAGGGAGGGTCATCTCTTCACGGAAAGTATATTACACAGCTGGACCGCTGATAGAGCCGGAAGCAGTGCCGTTTGTTCGGGGGGAAGAGGGCTTATCTTTCCCATTAGCGTGAAAGTGGGCTGTAAAAGATGGTCCGTTCTCAAATGGGCAGCATGTGCCGAGGTCATTCCTGTCTCTTGTGGAGCCACGAGGACCCATTATATATACATCAGACACTGAAGGCGGCATTTTCAGATGCACATATCAACTAGGCTATCGATTAAAACATGATTACAGTGCAGGAGAGAGAAAGTCGAGAGGAAAAAGAAACAGGAAGACGGGAGTACATCAAAGACGACCACCTAAAGACGGAGGGGGGGTGGGGGATGAGTCTCAGCACGCAGTCAGAGTCTGTCTTCAACTGCGTTATTATTATTTATGGCTGTATTAATGGGAATCTGGGGCTTTCGGTCTGGATTATCCAGCTTTGAGATGAAGAGGACTGGCTTTCTCAGAGTCTGCAGCCGTAGGGAAGCTGTTTGTATTCTTTGTTGTGCACTGCTGACTTGACTTTAGACTGCGGGCTGCTTTTTTACGACGGAAATATATTTTCCTCCACTGAATGTTATCAAAGGCGATGAGTGGAGAGGGATAGCTAGCGAGCGAGAGAGAGAGGGGTTGTATACTATCTGATATAAGAACAGGTTGTATAATTGTAGGCATTGCAGAGCTTTCAGTGTAATCACAGATTATTTCGATTATTACATGCAACCAAATAATCAGTTTGTAATCTTATTGATGGCTCAATCGGATTGAATAGCCTTTATATAAACACCTTAATCAACATGATAGAGGTCGATCAGATGAAAAATTTTATCGTATTGAAAGGTGTGGTGTAGCCTGATTTGTGATTCGCAAGAAAAGCAGGAGAAAAGTATACATGTATACGCGTGAATCATAGTAATATCAGATGAAACAGGCGATTTATGTACTGACATTAAACAGAATTAATGAAGCTCTTTTGCAAAAAATGATGAAGTGTAAAAACAAAGCCTCTTTCTAAAACCCAAATCTGTTCAGCAGGCTAAAGCAGATCTATTGATCTCGTTTTCATTGTAAGCTTTAACAAGCAACAAGCAAGGTGAATGAACACAAGAAAAACAAATCAAAATGCAATTCAAGCTGAACTCCGACGGCATCTATTTAACAAGCTAAGTACTGTACTGTGCAGACACTGTCCTCCGTTCACGAAGAAATATCCCATGCAATAGCCCTTGAGTAATTGTACTCACAGTGTATTTAAATGTGCTGCATAGGAATATTTTTTTTCAAGAGGAGCTTAAGGGATTTGGGTTAAAGCCATGACAACACATCGGTTCCACTGCAGCACTCCTCATGTACGTTTCTTTGTGCTCACAAGACAAGTTTGTACTTTACCTTGGATAAAATTTGTCTTCATCTCTCCAAAAGCAAGCTGAATCAATACTAAAAGACAGATCTGACTCATTAAATTTTTTGGGCTTTTCTTTTAGTCAATACTGAGAGACTTCAATATGGCTGACACAGAGAACTGCAGCTGGTGGGGTTAAAGGTGGCAATGATTATAGGGGCCACGGGTCCAAAGGGACCCCCAACTATTTTTAAAAGTCATAATAATAAAAATGTACACTGTTAGTTACACTGTTCCAATGATAAAAGCTTAATTAACGCACAAAAATCCTCCAAAATTTTGAAGCTTCCAAATACATCACATGGGTCAATCCACCGAATCGGTGTCATTTGCATGTTATAACTCGTCGAAATTAAAGTTGATATTTTTCTCTTTTTTTTCAAATTTAACAACAAACATTTAAAATTTTTGAAAATCAGTATTGGTCAATCTCACGTAACTAGTTTATTTGATAACATGGTTTCTTATTGGAGGATGGAGGCATTAACAGGACTGAAAGTAACAGGACTGAGTTTTAAGGATAGATTTAGCAAATACATGAAATATAGCTGCAATAAATATGTGCTAATATCATAAAGACACTTAGCAAATTCTAGTGATTTACCAAAATGTTTTTTTAAATAATCTGATAACATCAAAGAAATAATAATATATGTAACAGGACTGAACATTAAGGTTGACGTTCACAGTCATAGCATTAATATCATAAAATATACAGGAAAGAAACTAAGAAAAGTGACTTTTGATCATATGACCTTTAGAAGATCCAGATGATGTAACTTCTTGAAAATGTGACTGGCGGGATATTCCTAAATTTTCAGAGGGGGGAACGTGTTGGGTAACAGGACTGAGTGAAATCCTGGGGACATGACTAAAATGTGCATTTTATCTAAAATAATATGATTTTTTCAATGGTAAAAAATATTTAAAGCAAAGATGTGATATTGACCCATACAAAAATGCAAAAAAAAAAAGATATTCTAAATAATAGTTTGCTTTATATTTAAAGGTAAAGTACACTGTAAAAAAAATCCGTAGAAATTGCAGCTGGGTTGCCGGTAATTTACCGTAGATTTAAATTTATGTTATTTACTGGCAATATTTTGTTCAAAGTTGAATGAACATTTAACATTTACAAGTCTTTGTCTTTACAGAGTAAAACGAAAAAAACAGCATCAAGCAAAACGCTCTGGGAAACAAAATCTGAAGCAAAAAAACAGAAAAAAGGTTGATGATGATTTCTGGTTACCAGAATGCTTTGCATGAGGCTGTTATTGTATAGTTTTATTCTGTAAAGATAAAGACTTGTTAATATTTAAAATTTATTTAACTTTGAACAAACTCTTGCCAGTAAATAACATAAATTTAAATCTACGGTAAATTACCGACAACCCAGCTGCAATAACATTGTAATTTCTACAGATTTTTTTTACAGTGTATAGAGATGGGACAGATAGAAAAAATGCAATTCTTTAGTGGTCTGTGTAGTTTTTATTAATGTTTTAAAATATTTAGTTTAAATTTGGTGTTAGATTAACATGCAGGACACTTTGCTTAATAATAAAATGTTTTTTGGAGGTAGTTTTTATGCATTTTTATACTTTTAATATCCTGGGGGCAAGTAAGGTACCCATTCGGTGGAATGATCTAGCGACAAATATAAATTAAGTAATTCAAATATGGCAACGTCAATAACTTTGATAACCAAATCACATTGGTCCTTGCGTGTCTATTCTGGTTATCATTCCTTGACCGGATTTTGCCAAGTGAGAGATGTCTTCAGGGCAACATATTGTGTTAACCAAAGGACAACATTTTTGCAAATAAAACTTAAGCCCACCCCTAATCATAACTAAACCCTAAAATTAGAGGAAAATAATAAGTAAAAGACAGTGGTCTAGAAGCCCCTAACCCTGGTTGTAAGCTTAAACTTGAAACAAACTATTAAAGATTGGTGTTTTCATAGTTTAAATTGAGACGACAGCACTTTGAAACACATCTTCCAATGATTTTGGTCGAAACACTGTAGTGTAAATGGCCCATGGGATAGCATAAGGCTCATTTTGGTTAATCTTTTTTATTATTATTCATCAGGCCTAGATTTGGACCAATATGAGAGTTTCCATTTTTGGATGCAGTGTTGTTTTAATGATCATTGTTGAGGTTCGTCTTATAAACCCTCTTCTCCACAAGAAGCAATTAATAATCATTAGAACAGCCCTAATTAGGAAAAATGGAACTTAATTTATGGGATGCAATGTAAACATGAATAATGCAAGGAGGACGGTTGTACAACACAAGCAAAGGTGTGTTTGGGAGACCTTCTACAAATAAATTCATAAAAAATTCATTAGTGGCATTTTAAACACTTTGAGTTGCTCAGCTGTGCGTAAACTGCCTGTGCGTCACATACCACAACAAGCCAACATCCAATCAGAGATTTAAACAAGATGAAGCCTCCTTGTTTGAAAGTCATGGAATAAAAATACTGTAATCTTATACCTGGCGCATTGGGACGGCTTTGAAGTGTTTCTTGCTAGTTTCAGCGCCATGCCCCAAAATCATTTTCAGGTCCAGCTCCACGTTGTTTAAATAGCGAATGCACTTGCGCCCATCTGTTTGCTCATGGGCATGCTGGGTTGAAAACTGGGTGGGTTCAGGTGAATTGTGGGTGCAATTGAAAACGATTGCACCATTGACCAACTAAAACCTGGTCTAAAGTCAATGCTGGAGTATTTATATGTGCCTATGAGTACACTCTGCTTATTTGAAGAAATGACAAACGCAGATCCGTTGTCTCTTTGGAGAAGCATTCGGTATTTGCTCTTGCAAAATTACGCCATTACAAATCCGCCCACCTGGCTTTTAAAGGAAATGGGAGATGTAAGACTGATTGGTTAACTCTTTCACCGCCAGCATTTTTAAAAAAAAGTTGCCAGCCAGCGCCAGCGTTTTTCATGATTTTCACCTAAGTTTAATGCCTTCCAGAAAATGTTCTTCTTTAAATATATAAACATACAATGTACCAAATGAAAGAACAGACCCTCTGCTTTCAAAAAAAAAAAAAAAAACGTTTCATCCTACCTTCAGTGGTTCTTTTGTAATCAGCTTTTGAATATGGGTAGGTTTCTGCAAAAACACCACATTTTGAGCAAAAAGCAGAGATAATTAAATTTTTGTGACGGACTTTTCATAGAGATCCCATTCAGAGCGATCTGTAAAACAGACAGGGACATGCAGCCGCTTGCCATAGGGCAATACTTCCGGGTTTAAAAAGTTGCGGAAGGTGGTGGATAATAGCGGTATTGCGGAAAGACGGAAAATCTCGTCAATTGCGGTGAAAGAGTTAATTGCATGTTACACCCAAAACACATCCATGACTCAATAAGAGAATAGGTACAAATCTTTTGGACCATGCGCCTGGTGCGCAGACCTTTTCGGATTTGAACAAACCCTAGGTGCACCTGTGCCATGCGCTTTAGACAGACTGATCTCATGGAAGGATGTTAATAGTCACGAAATGTGATTAATTTATTCCTGTCTATGGCACGAAAATCAGCTTTTCTTCGTGCTTTGCGCACAAATGTCTTTTTCAAGTCATTTTTTTTTTTTTTCTCATTGTTTTTTTTTCTATTTTCTTACCATTGTCGCTTGGGGTTGGGGTAAGAATCACTTTATGTAAAAAATTTTAAACATCCTAACCCAAACCCCAACTCCAGGAGAGAATAGTTTTAAAAGCAGAAGAAAAACATGTAGAAACCATCCTGAACCAAACCCCAAATCTAACCCCAACCCCAAGTGACAATGATTTAAAAATAGGGAAAAAAAAGAGAAAACAATACATAAAATAACATAGTAAAAAATTTAGATTTTCGTGCCATGGACACAAATAAATTAATACAATTTTACGTGACAATAACACGACTTTCTATAAGATCATGTTAGCTTTAGACCATGCGCTTAGATCTTTAAAATAGGGCCCTATAAGGCAGATCATGTTAAAATGTATCACTTTTTAGTTTTTTTTATATTAATTTGATTGCTCTCATTTATCAGCAATCTCTCATTTGCACCATACTACGAGCGCTCGCATTGATTATATGATTAGATTCTGTAATTAACATGAAAGGAGAAACGCTACGACACACGAAAAGAGAAACAAATGAGCTCAGAGAGCAAAGAGAATTACACATGAGTGCCAATATTAAACATACATGCTAATTGCTTGCAAATCAATTTGGATGGTATAACTCAACTCATTTCCCAGTCCTCTGCAAGACTCCCATGATGCATTTCACTCGGTCTCATCTCCCTGATTTACCGCTTCACTGTGTATACAGTCAATCCTTTTCCAAATCCCTATCTGTTCCTGTAACCGCATTCAGTGTGTTAGATACGGCTTGATTTTTGTATATGAAAGGGAGGAGAAAATGTGTATCTATAATGAAAATCCTGCTTTCTCTAGCTGATATTTTCTGTAAAAATGCATGTCTGTGGAAGGATCCCAAAAAACATTTCTTCCAGTCTGAGACAACAAAACGAACAGAACGGTAAACAAAAGCCTTACAAACATTTCAAATCCAAGACAGGAACACATTTAAGTGCCAGTCATATCACAGTCTTATTCCTGCGGGATCTGAGCTAAAATTAGACTCACCTGTTCATTCAAGCCTGAAGGTCTCCATCTTGCAGACACTGGGCCAAACACTCCAACCATCATCCCAATTAAGGCTGTGGCCACTGGGGAAAACAGAAACCCTCTCTCTCCTCTTCCACTTGTTCTTGTACTTGGTCTGAACCTCGGTCACAAATAACCTCAGGTCAGACACAAGCAATTCAGAACAGGGATTCTGGCTTGAATCGAAGTCTACAGACAGTTCCATTCATTACCTCCAAGACTGTGGCGAGGGATCTCATATGGCCAATCTTTAGGGCTTTAGTTTGGAAACACAGTAGGTACTGTAGATGTTGGATAATGCACAGCGTGAGGTTTTCAAACTTTTTTGTCAACTGGACCCCCTTGACAAAAATGTATTGCTTGAACTACCCCCTGAAAAGTATATATTTTAATAATTAAATAGCAAATTTGCATGTTTAACACTACATAATAAAATCAAATGGCATCCATGTCTAAGTTATCATTGCCTGTTATTTGACCTTCATCTGGTTATTTTCTTTAATTGGTACAAAAAATGTATCCATTTTGCATGAATTCTTTGATTGTTTCTGACATAATGATCCAACCCAATTTCAAGGCATTTCGTGGTATAGTCACAAAATATTTGATTTGATCTTCATGGACACGATTTTTTATCTTTTTCGTGTCATTGAGCACGGATGTCTTTCGTGTCACTTAGCACAAATTTTGATATATTGTTTTTCGTGTCCCGAGCACGATTTTCTTTTTTTTTGTGTGTGTCATTTTATGTATTGGTTTCTCAATTGTTTTCTATTTTTTTACCATTGTCGCTTGGGGTTAGAACTACTTTTTCTGTTACATTTCAGACATCCAGGCCCCAGATGTAACCCTAACCTCAAGCCAAAATGTTTTAAAAATGGAAAAGTTTTTAAAAAAACAATACATAAAATGATACGGAAAAAAATCGTGCTTGGGGACACGAAAAACAATATATAGAAATTTGTGCTGAGTGACACGACAAAGACATTTATGCGTACTGACACAAATAGAAGAGGAAAACCGTGTCTACTGTATGAACACGAATAAATTAGTGCTGGGCAAAGATTAATCGCATACAAAATAAAAGTTATTTTTTGCATAAAATATGAGTGTGTGCCGTGAGTAATTATTATGTATATATAAATACACACACATTCATGTATGTATTTAAAAAATATTTACATGTGTATATATATATATATATATATATATATATATATATATATATATATATATATATACGGTGGCAAGAAAAAGTATGTGAACCCCTAGGAATAAACTGGTTTTCTACTGTGATTTGTCATAAAATGTGATCTGAAACTCATCTAGGTCACAACAATAGACAAACACAATGCGCATAAGGTGACAACACACAAATAATTCTAGTTTCTTGTGTCTTATTTGAAAACCCCCATTAAATATTCATAGTGCTGGAGGAAAATGTAAGTGAACTCTTGGATTTACCAGCTTGTTGGGGCTCATTTGGCAGCAAATACTTCTAGCAAGTGCTTTCAGTAGTTCTGAATCAGACCTGCGCATCGTTCAGAAACAATTTTTGCTCATTCCCCTTTACAAAACCGCTTTAGCTCAGACACATTTGTAGGATGTCTGGTGTGAACCGCTCTCTTGAGGTCGTTCCACAAGTTAAAGGGGATCGCACACCGGCCGCGCCGCTCAGCGCCGCGCCGTGCCGTTCTAAATCAACTGAACACATTGTTGTCTATGAGTATACGCACACCGGCGCCGCCAGGTGGCGCCTGTCAGCACAACTCAGCTGTGACTCAGGAAGTTGCTCAAATCCTTGTCGCGCCACACAGCGCCACTCACATAGTTTAACATTAAATAACATCATATTTGTCCCAAATCATTAACGATTAACATTGGCTGCTAACGTATATTTTGCATTTTGAAGTAGACGCTATCTGAAGAAGCTTGCGCTATTTAATGTGCACTTCCGGTTTACAATACCTCCGAGTTGTCCTAGACGCGACTCGACGCGGCGCGACGCTGAGCTGCGCGGCCGGTGTGCGATCCCCTTAAGGTCTGGGCTTTGACTAGGCCACTCCAAATGGCGCATTTTGTTTTTCTTAAGCCAGTCTGTAGTGGATTTACTTCAATGCTTGAGGTCATTGTCCTGTTGCATCAACTAACTTGTACTGAGCTTCAACTGGTGGACAGCCACCCTGACATTATCCTGTAGGATTTTTTTTTTTAAACTTAATAATTAATTTTATCCTCGATGATGGCTAGTGGTCCAGGCCATGAGGCAGCAAAGCAAGCCCAAATCATGATGTTCCCTCCACCATACTTCACTGTTGGGATGATCAAGGCCGCCTTAATGCACGGGCTTATCTGGGCTGAAGCCCAGGGGCCTCTCAAGTTCAGGGGCCTCCCAAGTTCACGTTCATATTGTTTTGTAACTTGTCAGGTTATCTGTCAATCACTCTAACTGCACGTTACATGGCTGCTGATTGGTCGTGGTAACTTACCGTGAAATAAAATATCAGACGTAACAGATTTTTCTATTCCGCGTAATGTAATTAAGTGCGCGTTGTCAACTTGGCATTCCTGCATGTTAGACTGAGTGTGACAGAGAAACGGGAAATAATCCACCATCAAATGAAAGAGTAATTTATAAAATTTCATAATAAGCAGTGAGGTGCATGTCTCTCTCTCTTTCGCGCGCGCGCTCGCTCTCTCTGTGCTCGTGCAGCTGAGTCTCTGGCATGCAGAAGCCTCTCCAACTCTGCGCAAGATACTGTGCCGCGGCCGCCAAATAAAGAAAGGAGTTCCCGAACATATTAATGCTGTTCGTTGTAAAGTTTAAGTTTACTCGCGTTTATATCAGTGACGCGTGCGCAGCTGGAGCAATGTAGTTTGACGCGATGTAAGCTCACAGTACACACATCTGTTGGTTTAGAAAGACGACGCAACGGTAAATGTGCAAGTCAAAGCGCGACAAGACCATCTCAAATGATCATCCCCTGAACGCACCATTCATATTTATAATCTCCGTATCTAAAGATCTTATATACAGGTATGTTCCCTGTCTGTTGTGTGCATATTCATACGTGTTCGTTTTACATAGTATGCATAAATACTAAATACAATGCATGGTAGACTCAGGAACAGAGCTGTGTGCCCGTTCCAATGATGTCTTCAAGCCTTTAGCTGTTACTCGTGGGTTCTTCTTTACTTCATTGAGTATTTTGCATGGTGTCTTAGGAGTCATCTTGACTGTGTGCCCACTTCTAGGAAGCGTAGCTACAGTATTTAACTGTCTCCATTTATAGACAATTTGTCTAAGTGTAGACTGATGGAGGTCTAAACATTTTGAGATTGTTTTGTATCCCTTTTCAGCCTTATGGAGTGCAACATCTCTTGATCAGATATCTTTATAAGAGCATGGTTCAGAAGAGCTGATGCTTCTTAAGGACAGCAATCTTAAAATGTGTGAGTGTCTTAATATCAATCAAACTTGCACTAAACCACAAATTTAAACTCATTTTATTAATTGGACTCCAGTTTACCAGCTTCTGACAAAAAAAGAAGCTTTCAATAAAGTAATTAGTCCATGGGCTCACTTACATTTTCCAAAAAAGACACAAGAAACTGGAATTATTTATGTCTCGTGAGCTTATGCACATCGTGTTTGTTTATTGTTGTGACCTAGATGAGGATCAGATAACATTTTATGGCAAATCACTGTAGAAAACCAGTTTATTCCTAGGGGTTCACATCCTTTTTCTTGCCAGTGTATATATGTAAAAAATAAAGTTTTTGGGGCTCAAGGGTACCCAGGGTAGTGGAGTATGTAGCGATTATCCTCAAATAAAGATTCGGATTTGAGAACAGCAACGGAAAATTCTGTTGACTTAAATTTCAGTCTTTTCCTCACACTAAGCTAATGTACGGCTTCAAAGCCATAAAACTTCATCATGTGGATTTATAGATGTCTAATTGTGTGGAAAGAGCAGCCTCGTTTTTTGTATCCCTGACAAAATAACTGCTTTATAATGACATGAAGATAAATAAATGATGACATAATTTTCATTTTGGGGTGAATTATTTCTGTAGTACCTTTCAGAGTAAGTAAAAGAGTTAATAAACTCACGAGACGGCACATCTCTGTCATCTGTGCGCTATGAAATGTCTATAACTTAGAAGCCCTTTGTCATTTTCAAACTCTTTCTCTCAGTCTCTGATGTTTCTTCCATCTAAAGGGTCAGACAGCTTTGTGTCAATCAATCACAGCCAACCCGCGCCACCCCCGTCGAACAATTACAATATTTATGAGTGCCCATTTCATTGCACACCATGCATTTTTCAATCTCATTTCTGCACTTCCTCTTCATTCATTCACATCTATTTTTCTTTTCTGGGTTTATTTTAATGGTAAAGCTCGGAATAAAATCATTCAGGCATTTGCCGGTTTAATTCCTACAACGTAATGATTTGCACAAACTATAAGCAGGCGGAGGTAAAGCGCTGACAGTTCCAAGAATAAATACATTTCTGAAACACAGAGCCACTTTCACATTCACCGCTCTTCTGAAGCCACAAGACAAATCACCATGAATGAAAAATAAAAATGTTCATTGCGTTGACCTTTAAGAAGGTGGGAACTACAGATGGTTTAAAAAACCACAGCAGGAACCCGATCAGTTATGTTTTAATCTTAAATCAAAGTAAATGTTGATGCATCTCTGAGACCTCTTACGTTGTGTACGGATGCAACACACACATCTGCATCTCCAACTTTGATATGTGTCTCACACCACCCACAGCCACACAAACTCCAGCCAGAAGTCAATTATTAGGTTTTATAGCACGTCTTGGTGGTATGACTTATTCATATAGTCCTTGTCAGATGAAAATTACACTCCCTTTCAATCAGCTTACCTCAAGGGTGTTCCTATAGTGGCACAAAAGAAAACTTACATACCTAGGCAGGAGCACAAATGATGTTTTGGAAGGGTATATGACTTTATGTTATAGAAACAGTTTTTGTGAACATACACAAAGTTTTTTAATCATAGCAACGTGATAAATTGAGATGTATTTTTTTCAGCTGAATTCGTTTTTTCATTTGGTCAGAAATGTAAAATGTTTTATTTTCAGAACCAAACATGGTTCTTCCAACACCAAGGTTGTAAAGAAAGGATCACACATACAGTACTACTGTTAGAAAAATGGTCACTGGGACACTTAAAAAGGTCCTAATGTGTCCCATTAGATACAGATATACAGATTTGGTACCAATATGTACCTTTGAGATACTAATATGTATACTTAAAAGGTCTCTTTTTGCACTTTTCCATTGCATTGTACCCTACGGTTTGGTTTGGGTCAGGTTGGGTCAGCACACCTCACTTTGGCTTGGTTAGCTTTTCCATCGAGTTTTGTAACACTTTGGAGTGGGAGGGATTATAGGCGTGTCGTTATATCTGCGCTGCCTACTGCTGTGACATCATACTAGTAAGAGCGTCGTAAATACATTTATTTATTTCATAGTCCACCACAAAATCAAAATTGACCACTACAAATAGATGTTTGCACATCAAGTTTATCACTACCTCTGTCTCACATGACAGTTTCTGTACAAACACCGGTGGTATCAGTCGACACGCTCCGCTGAGCCTCATTTAAGTTGCATTTAAGCATATATGTGGACGCGCGCATAGTGAATGTGCCGCCACAAAGTGCAAGTCTGGAAAAAAATTGGTATGGTGTTCCTGATTCTCAACCTGTGGATGTTTTTCATCGCTAAAAGGGAGTTTAGGAACGTATAGCAGAGCACAGATGACAACAGGTTTGCTCAAGACAGCGCAAGCTAGCATGAAGGTAAAGCTAATTATAGCGATGACGCTGCTAGTGACGATTCTCTCAGACCAATCAGTGATCTACAGTGTTTTCGCGGCACGTTTTGGTATCACCTCGGTTCGCTTGGAACCCCAACCGAGGTGGTTTGGGGTGGTTGGCTGACCCGACCTGACCCAAACCGTGGAGTACTATGCATGGAAAATCACCATTTGGTACCAGTATCTACCTATTTTAGAGGTACTAAAATTAACTATTTAGATACAAAGCTGTCTTTTTTTTTTTTAAATACAAGTACTGTCCTAGTGACAGCTGGGGTACATATTTTGACTTTTTTTTGACAGTGTATATAATGTATCCCTAAAAATCCACTAAATGTCAATGAATAAAAGCATCACCCAAATGCATGAATGTGTAGTCGGGCTTCATTTACGTCAGTGCAAGACAAAGTAATTGTCATTTTATAAATCCCAATATTAAGCTCAGCAATCTTTGCCCCTGGAAAAGAGCAACGTTTGGCAACAGAATTACGCTCAATCATTTAAACCTTAACACACAAACCTCAATAACGGTGACGACAATCAGCATACATCATTAACTAGATGAGCTCTTAACATCACAACACAATAAACAACTAACAGTGACAACAAAAACAACAATGATGGCCTAAATAAACACAGCAAACAACCAAACAAAATGCCTCACGCTAACAATTCATTCATGCATAATTTATGTATGCTGCAGTGCATGTTCAGAGCTTGCAAACCTTTACAAACATTGTTTAATAAAAAAAAGGGTTTGTGCAGACAATGCTGTTAGGCTATTTGCAACACCATTTTGGCATTTCTTAGTATTCGTGACTGAAAAATTCTAGCACATTAGATTTTTTTTACACTGAGGCATTTAATATCTTTACTGGATGCAATAAATGAATAAATCATAGAAGACGTTGTCACGAATGCATTATTAAACGTATCAAATGTTAATGTGTGAATACAAAATGAAATATCATAATGCAATAAGGCTGTAATACGTCTGCGGGCAAGCAAACCATATGGCAACCACATAGAATAGAAACTAGACTTATACTATCTGCTGTGACCCCGAGAGCTGAGTTTCTATCTGGATCTCAGCTCAGCTCTGAGTTAAGCCCGCCGCAGACTCACGGGACGTGCACACATTTCACGGGTTACAACTCCAGTGTTCTGGACTCGGCGTCTGGATCGATTCGCAAGCACTCTCTCGTTTTTTTCTTTTCTTTCTTGCTCTCTACGTCCTTATCTGTTCCTCTGTCCCATGAGATTTCATACTTGTGTCTGTAATGATGTGTTTGATTGGAGTATACACCTCTGCTGGTCCTCAAGATAGTAGGCCTTTGTGTGTAAGTGTCGCAGTGAGTTACAAACAGAGACACATCATTTTATGAGATGATGCACATTGGCTACCACAGGAAGCTGGATATTATAGTTTTAAAGATGGATTTTTCTTACAAAATCACACTGATTGCCTTCAGAATTACCCCACAGATTACCCCACTTCTGTATAGGATGGATGCACTTTTTTGGGATAGTGCTATCATATTTCGTACATATATTCTTTAAAGGGTCTACTACTCAAATACTTTAAGAATTATACTCCTGCATATGAAGAGTTTGGTTCCAAAACACGATAAACGCCATTTAAAGAAAAATTAAGTTACCGCCAAAATCAGTTTTTGTATCTGGTCAGTATTAAATAATAAATTCTTCATTGTACGCAAAATCCGATATCCACTCTTTCAAACCACGACAAACGCCAGTCTTTCTTCTCTCCAGAATGCAATAAATCCGCTTAACAAATCACAGTGCACCATTCCACGCATTGTAAACAATAAGGGCGGCGCTTCGAATACACACTGAATCCTAGTTTTCCTCATCTACTTGTACTTCGTGATCAACAAACAAACAAAACAAAATAATACTTTTGATGGCATTGATAAACCTGTGGTGGTTTTCTGTGGCGGGGAAGAAAGGAAAGCCATCCAAATTGAATAATTTATGTGAGAGGCACTCGGGTGAAGGAAAAATGTTGGCTGTTGCTTGTTCTAACACGACAGTATCAAGCTTCTGTCATGCTAACACATTGACCCTCAGGAGATCTTATGAAAAACTTTCCATTATTTTACGTAAAAACAACGAAAATCGAGCAGGACCAAAACATTTTACAGCTGATCACTGTCAAAAAAGTTCCGCGACGACGTCCCAAGGATAACCGCAGCAATGACAGTGTTCCTAATATGAGAAAGTAAGTGTTTTGATTAATGACATTATGTTTATTTTTTGTTTTTAAATCAGTGTATACCACTAGTGAGCTAAATGAATATAACATGACAAAGATGTATGCACATTTATATATTGACTAATAGATTTATAGCACTTGGATTTATTGCATTTTGCAAAAAAATTATCTGTTTTTATAATAAATCTTTGAAAATCAAATTATGGATTTGTTTTTTAACGTTATTATAACCTAAAAAGGCTATGTGAAAGTTTGTAACAGAAAATAGTGGTTTTCATCTTCTCACTTTCTTGGTATAGAAAACATGTTAGTCAAAATTAGTCAAAATTGATTTATTGCGTTTTGGAACCAAACTCTTCAAATATCCTTTGCATGTAAGAGGTGTACATTAATTAACGGTCACAACTCATCTATTAGATGGAATAAAGTAAAAACATGGTTCACAATTATACTGTTACACAGCAAAATCACCAGTGTTGAACGTACACTGCTGGTGTTTATATGAGTACCACTAGACCTGGTAAAGAGGTCTTTTTGAAGAATTTACTTGATATCTGACTATGCATATCTCCCTATTGTGACAGAGTAAAACCTATTTCTCTAACTGAACCAACATAATTTTTAAAAAGTCATAAAGTTTGTGTGTTTGGGAGTAAAATGCATGTGCTCAAATGGGGATTAAACGGGTTAATGTATTGCTAATGATAACAAGTGTTTCATATATTTAGAAATGTGATATTTTAAAGTGAGAGGCACAAATTAGTCCGTTTGCTGGTTTTCATCTAGGACTTAACCCAAAGATCACATTTATAGAAGATGAGCACATTTGTAATGGCTAGTCGTGTGATGTATAATTAAAAACAAAAGCCACAAATCCTTAGAGATTTGTAACATCATTACATAAGATTTACAAGTGCATTTGGATCCAGCATGAGGAGCCATAATAGTCCAACTAATTTGTTGGTTTTGGACAGAGAGAGAGAGAGAGATCAAGAGAAGGATCGAGAGAAGGATTGAGAGAGAGAGAGAGAGAGAGAGAGAGAGAGAGAGAGAGAATTAAAGAATTGTGAACTTTTGTAAACAGCTTTTCTGTCCTAGTTGATTAAGCCTAAAATGAGACATAAAAACCAAAAGAAAGAAGCTGCATTTGCATTAACTAACAACACTTTTCTGGCCCAAAAGAGATTAGAGCCTTAAATGATTTCTTTTTATTTACTAGACGTTAATGAAAATGCAGTATGGCATTATCCTCTGACAAACATATGTACTCTTGTAGTGCTGCATATTGAGAGAGTGTTAGTGAGCCATAGAGGACTTCTGTTTATAAGGAATTAAACACTATAACAGATTATTAAGATTCTCAAAATTGTTATGTCATTTTGTGTTTGTATTTCTTTTGATTAAACCATAAGTGTTGGAGCGATGTGGTTAAGATGTACTGGTATGCGTCTTTTCATTGTGTCATTCAACACATTCCTAAAAAAGGAAAATCTGAATTAAAATCTCCAAATAAATGTTTTTAGACGCAACACAGTGCATCACCTAAATGTCACAAATAAAGCGGTAATTCGCCCAAAAATGAACATTCAAATGTTGTGCTGCATCTCCTTATAAAGGGCACAAAAACATTTGGACTGTTCCCCTCCTGTCACATGGATGACGTATATGCTCAGACCGCTTGGTTGAGACAATGGATTACAGGTACAGTAATAATATGGTAAATAATGTTCAGTTTTTCTTCATAAGACCTACAGCTATGAGCCACCGGAGTTAATTTTGTGTTGCCTGTTTCTGCGTTTTGTCTCATATATTAAAGAAACTGGCACCTGTTGATTTGCATTTTATAAATAACCAATAGGCACAATTTCACCTGAAAATCTTCTTTACTGTTCTAGAGATAAAACAATGTCAACTACATCTCAGATGGCCTGAAGGTGAGTACATTAACAGCTAATTTTCAATTTAAAGTGATCTTACCGTTTGAATCAAATAAACTCTAACAGTGAACTCAGCTTTACGCTGACCTTGTATGTGTTATGGCATTGAAATGTGCCTCCCCTTGCGATGTCAGAAGAGGATAATACCGCCCCTTAATCTGCACTATCCAACCATGGCACTGCTATTTAGTGTAGAGATCAGCTCATTTGCATTTTACAGGACACACCCAAAAACGGTACATTTTGCTCAATCCTACAAAGTGGCAATTTTAACATGCTATAATAAATTATCTATATGATATTTTGAGCTAAAACTTCACATACATACTCTGGGGACACCAAACATAAATTTGACATCTTAAAGTCTTGTAAAATGTGCCCTATATAGAGAACATGAATAAAAAAGCCCTTCCAGAACCTACTCAACTGATACTGTGGGCGTCAACTGCACTTTATTGTCCTGAGAGAAAAACTGGCCATTAAAAAACAAACAACGCAGTCGAATTAAAGCCATGGTGAAATTACAACAGTCCCACCAGACTCGGAAGAAAAGTTTAGTAATTAGCGCTGAACCCCATCAGGAACCCGCGTTTATCTCAATTGTCAGTCATTTTTTGAACAAATATAACGATGTGCACGGGAGCATGAGACGTAAATGAAACGCCATTCTGGGATTCTCGGGGGATATTCCCTTGATGCCAGCGCAGCTGTGCGTGTATATGAGAGAACTAAATGAGAGACAAGCTTTTACACACAGACACTAACTCTCAGATTGAATAATGGCTACGAGTTTGTCGATATCAACACTATAGATGCTTAACGGTGGACATTCTGGGGTCACAGGTCATCAAACACCCGACACAACGATAGCATGAGTATAGCTGAATAGCAGTAGGCATGGGCCAGTAATTGCATACCTGCCTCTCTATCAACTATTGGAGCCTGAAATGCAGTACAGTTGAACCGTATCTGCTCGTTCAATGGAGGGAAAGAGAGAGAAGGTGATAAGGAAGAGGAATGAAGTCCTTCTTGAAGCGATTTCTGACGTGTAGTGTAGTGTCAGTACAAATATTACAGATGTCCTTTTGTCATGACCCAATCCACATAAAACTCAGAGCTCAAAAAAGCTGGTTTACCTGGATCCGAGAGGAACCACTTTAAGCTCTGGAAAGAAAGCGCGAGCACAAGAAAACAGCACAACAGCCCCTGGTATAAAGCCTCATCGATCCCTGTGTGCTGTAATTTGGCAGTGAAGGTTTGTCCTCTGCTTTGCTGAAGTTATGGACGAGCTTTGTGAATAGAGCTGTGCATGTGTCCACAGAGACACAGGAAGTCTCCCGCGCCCTTCAAAGAGGTGAGAATTCCTTAACAGACGTGCCAAAATTAAAAACAGTACTAAGCAAATTATATTAAAATAAAAAAAATAAATCCAAGTATTAAAAAAAAGATTGCAAAAATGGCAAAAGCTCAAGAGAATATGCACTGTGTCTTGCACACAAGATATACAACCTGCTAAAGGGGTCACATAAACAACAACGGGTCATTATTTCTTTACTTTGTGGTTGTCTTGAGGCTTCATAAAAGACAGAGAAACTAGCTTTTTCTCTTAAAAGTACATGTACAGGACAATGATATACAGTAAGGAGCTGCTGGCACTGAGAATAGTCCCTTACAGTCTTTACTGGTAATTTACTGGTAAATTGCAGTTAACAGGTCATGTGTGAACAAAACCTTTCCGGTAAATCAGTGCTCCCAATTTCCCAGTAAGACAGGTTGTAAGATTACCAGTAATGTACCGGTAAGTGCTATGTGTGAACAAAAAATATAGGATTATTACCGGCATTTACGGATGACGTCATACCGCGTTGACAGCTTCGGGCCAATCAAAACGTTTTTATACAGATGACACATTTACGCACTGTTTATGGACGTTTCCACACACATGCTGCTAAAAATTCGAGCACACCTGAAGTAAACAGTGGCGGAACGTCTCGGTTACGGATGTAACCCTCGTTCCCTGAAGGAGGGAACGGAGACGTCACGTCGTGACCGACGAATTGGGAACTCGCTTAGAGAGACCAATCTGCTTCGAATACTACTAAAACGCCAATGAACTTGGCATTGAGATATTTGCATAATGCTGGCGCCGCCCCGCCAGGTGCGTATATAAGCAGCAGGTGCAAATAGGGAAATTAGCTTCTTTTTCGCTGAGAAAGCCGGAAAGTGTGACCGGCCGTAACAGCAGGTGGCAGCACCTGTGGCGACGGGACGTGACGTCTCCGTTCCCTCCTTCAGGGAACGAGGGTTACATCCGTAACCGAGACGTTCCCTTTCAGTCGGTCACTACGACGTCACGTCGTGACCGACGAATTGGGAATCCCTACCAAAACGCCACTAGGGGCTGACCTCTTCCAGTGTCTGCGTAAAGCCCTCCGGTTCCACTTAAGGAGGAGGAGATAGGTTTTAAGGCAGAAGGCCGGGCACTAGATGTTCCATAACCCCACAGTAGTGCCAGCGACTGGGAAGCGCCCTACCTGAGCGGGATAGGAACGCTGCGGAAGCCACCGCCCCTCTTAAGGGCTAATGGTGGGCGAAAGTCAACCGTAGTTGAGGAATAAAGACAGCCGTGGCTGTGTAAGCAAAGCAGTGCTCTGCTAAGGGAAACGTGGGCTGGTAGGATTAACCCCACGGAAAAATACTCACAAAGGAACCCGGTGGGACACAATGTGGAGCCCGAGCCAGACACGTAGGTTCGCGAGGATACAGCTAGTGAAAGGCTGACAGCCAATGCTCCGCAACAAAGGCTGCCAAGGCAGCGGAGGAAGAACAATTCAAACATTACGCATTTTTGTTCTGAAGGCCTTCCATACTGACACAGTTATGAAGCATCAGTTGGAGGCTGCAAGCCGACCTGCGAGACTGCTCTCCGTGCTCCCCCTGGTGAGGAAAGAACACGAGAGGATACAGGCTCGATACGAACACTGTAAAATCTAGTGAACGTATTAGGTGTCGCCCAACCAGCAGCTCTACAGATGTCTGTTAGCGAGGAACCACGAGCTAGAGCCCAAGATGAGGCAACACTCCGTGTGGAGTGCGCTCTCAAATTAAAGGGGCAAGGAATACCCTGAAGATTATAAGCCAGGGTGATAGTATCAACTATCCAATGAGACATCCTCTGCTTAGTGACAGCTTTCCCTTTCTGCTGGCCACCATAACAAACAAAGAGCTGGTCTGAGGTCCTGAGGCTTTGCGTGCGAACCACGTAGAGTCGCAGTGCGCGTACGGGGCACAACAAAGCCATGGTTGGGTCTGCGTCCTCCGGGGGCAGCGCTTGCAAGCTCACCACCTTATCTCTGAAGGGAGTGGTGGGAACTTTGGGCACGTAGCCTGGTCTGGGTCTCAGTGAGACAGCAGGACCAAACTAAAAGCACGAATCGTCAACAGAGAATGCATGTAAATCCCCTACTCTCTTCATGGAGGCCAATGCTATCAGGGTCAGAGTTTTCATTGATAAAAACATCAGACTCGTAGACTGCAGAGGCTCAAAAGGGAGACCTGAAGGCTTCAGCACCATGGACAGGTCTCAGGAGGAAAGAGGGAGGGCGCGAGGGGTTTAGCCTGCGAGCGCCTCTTAAATGTAATAATTAAATCATGCTGGCCAACTGATCTGCCGTTGATAAGTGAGTGATGAGCAGAAATAGCGGCGATATCAACTTAAATGGCGGAGGGACAGCCTACCATCTAACCTATGTTAAAGACATAAAAGCACAATGTTAATGGGCATTCTCTGGGGTCCTCGCGTTGCGAAGAGCACCGGGTGACGAAAAAGGTTTCTTTAAGCGCGTAAGCCCGTCTTGTGGACGGTGCTCGAACCGCGTCGATGGTGTTAGATACCGCTTGCGATAAATCACCTAAACCTTGCGCGCGCTCAACGACCATACATGGAAATCCCACAGGTCGGGGCGCGGGTGCCATAATGTGCCCCTTCCTTGAGAAAGAAGTTTTTCCTCAGGGGAAATCGTCAGGGAGGGGCTGTCGCGAGGAGCATTAACTCTGAAAACCAATTCCTGGTAGTCCAGTACGGGGCGACTAATAAAAGGCTCTCCTCGTCCTGCCTGACTTTGCACAGTGTCTGCGCAATAAAGCTCACTGGGAGGAATGCGTATTTACGCACCCCCCGCGGCCAGCTGTGTGCCAACGCATCCACGCCGAGGCTGCCCTCGGTTAGTGAATAAAATAGGCGACAGTGGGTATCGTCCGGCGACGCAAACAGATCTATCTACGCACAACCGAACTTCTTCCAAATTAGCTGGACCGTCTGGAGGTGGAGTCGCCATTCGCCGGGGGCGCAGCTCGGGAAGCGCGTCTGCCGCCGTATTGAGCGAACCCGGGATGTAAATGGCACGAAGGGACCTCAGATGCTTCTGACTCCAAAGGAGGAGATGACGAGCGAGATGCGACAGGTGACGAGAGCGCAAAACCGCCTTAACGGTAAATAACGCAACAGTCGCAATGTTATTGGTGTCGGCTAATACATCCTTCCCTCGCATCTCCATAGCGGAGCGTACAAGTCCCAGATATACAGCGCACCGCTCGCGGCAGTTGGGGTGCTATGCACACCCCTGAGACTGCAAGCCCGTCATACGTGGCTGATCATCCCGTGCTGAGGGCATTGCAATATACAGAATGCCAGGAGACCCCTCAGGGGCATATCTTCTATCGGAAATGCCGGGTCTACCACGGGGAAAAATTTAAATGACACGCAGGTGCAATGTTTACACGGTGTATGTCGGTGTGCCACGCTCTCCTCGAGACTCGATCGTAAGCCAACGCTGAAGCGGTCTCATATGAAGCAGCTCGGGCGGCGTCACAGTCGCAGCATGCTGTCATATGTCCAGGAGCTTCTGAAATTGTTTCAGAGGGACCGCGTACTTCCCTCGAATTAAACCGAGGCAAGTCAGAACTGACTGGTTGCGCGCTCTTGTTAAACACGCCAATTAGTCGATCGAGTCTTATTTCCATACTGAGAAAAAGGATCCTCTGCACGGGGCAAAGTTGCTCTTTCCCAGTCGACCTGAAGACTAAAACGAGCGAGATGCCAAAGCATTAACTCTCTGTGTTCGCACACGTCTGCCAAGAACGGGCTATTATAAGTCGACGTAGAAAAAAGCAGAATGCGAACAACGCTCTCTCTCTGACATTTTAATGCCGTGACTAGCACATGGAGACACGGAGAGAGAGAGACAGCTCGAATGGTGTACTTCGTATTAATATGCCCACCCCACGACGCAGAGCGAAAAACGGTCTAAAGCGAGGGGAGATGGACACATAAAGTACACGTCTACAGGTCTAAGGCTGCAAACCGATCTGAATATTGAAATACGAGCCTCGGCGTTATCATCCAAAAAGAACACCTTCGTAGAGCCGGTGCGTAAATCAAATCGATCGTAACCCGCCGCGTATTTTGGGTACTATGAGATAAAGGCTGGAAAAACCCTATCATCATCATCTCGGTAAGAGGGACCGGCTCGAACATCCTTCGCCAACAGGATATCGACTTTTGCACGCAGTACATGTGCATCGGACGCTTTCACTACAGTGAAACGAAAGCCCGAATTTTGGGGTGTGCCGGATTCGTAACCGAGGCGGATCGTGCGTAAAACCCAACGAACGGGCTGGGAACTGAAGCCAAGCACCCAGGCACCGTACGAGGAGAAATAACGACACTACCGAAGTACCCGCGGTGGGGCAGCGAAGCGAGACAGGTGGGACTGCCGGTGCGTCTGCTGTGACAGCATAAACATCTACAGTATGTGTGTGTGACACTGACCTGAGCCCGCTGAGGGTGACGGTCGTCTGGTCTCCTCTGCGGAGAGCGCAGACTCCGATAAGGGTGCTGGTGGTCCGGTCTCCTCAGCGGAGAGCTCGGACTCCTCAGGTCACCCGCTGGCGATAGAGGAGAGGTAGGGTGAGCTGGTGTGTGCCCGCTCACGGCTCTCTCGATCCTCTGGAGACCTGGAGAGGGAAGAGGAATGCACTCTATGTGTGGTTAGTGGGTACCGGCTAAACAGCCGGTGGAACATATGCAAACCAAGGATTTTCCACCCGACCCTCTATCGCGGGAAGGAGCTCCATCTCCTGAAGAGTGATCCTCTGCCAATCCGGGTCGCCCTTCACTGGCCACTTAAACTCCCGATTTTCACGGGAAGCGGCTAAGCGGGCGGGGCGAGCTGCTGACGACCGGTTCCCCTGCGCTGCCGAGATGGGGTCCGAGGAGGGGAACGGAGGTGGTCGCCGCAGGACGCCGACGGCGAGAGGCAGACTGAGGAGCCGGCGTGGTGGACCAAGGGCAGCTCTGTTCCGCCGGGGCATGACCTAGGAGATCGCCTCAGTCTGTGCAGCGGAGCTGTACGACTCCCCTGGCTCGCCGAAGAGGCCGGTCTGTGAGACAGGAGCATTCAAGTTGTTCTCGTCTGCGTCCGTCATGTCAGCCAGACACAGCCAAAGGTGGCGATCTTGAACCACTGAGGTGGACATCGCACGACTGAAGGTCGCGGCCTCCCTGGTAAATCCTTTGTGAGCCTGCAGCAACGTTATTACGTGCAGGGCTGAAGCCGCCTCTCCGGCATGCCTGATGGGCAGCGTCCGTAACCGGACGACTGTCTACAAACACGGGAGGGAAGGGTTGGGTGGTCCCTCCAGGAACGCATCCCGCTCCACTGAAGGGGTCCCCGCCCTTAGCGGCTCCGTTGGTGAGGGAGGTGAGGGGTGAAAGCTGAACGGCCGGACGGCCGCAAATCACGTCAGCTCTTCGTGCCGTCGGGGAAGAAAGGCACAGGAGGAGAGGACCGAGAGGCCCGAGCAGCTCCGAAGTACCAATCATGTGGGCGGGACGGTTCGGGCGGAGAGGGGTTAACCTTTCCAACTCTACCGTCTCCGCCGCTCGCGGGCACGGCCGCCATCTCCGGAACGACTCTGCCTCGGAGGAAAAATGGACACCCCTCTGATGCTGCAGAAGTGACGGGACCAGAAGGAGGTCCAATGGATTCGGCAGACATCGTAGAACACGACTCTGCAGTCTCCACCGGAGCCTCAACCGGCTGAGGATGAGAAGGCCGGTAGGTGGAGGACGCATCCTCCGTCCTACTCAGCGTAGTGACGCGAAGGGCGCCCTGCGAGCGCTTGACAGCCGCACCATGGCGGCGTCAGCACTGCAAAGGCGCGGACAGCGTTCCCGTAGAAACGACAGTCGTCTCCGCAATCCAAGAGGGTTATGCTCTCACAGAGAGAACAGAAACTCTCCACGAACGCAGCCCCGGAGTGCTCGATGCCTGAGCACGAAGACAGCGCTCGTGACCGTCACTGGAACCCTTATACTTCTCGCATCCAAGATCGCACGGGCGAAAAGCCATCCTGAAAAGGACGCTGATCCCCGCATATACGAGAGAGTGGCTGCCTTTAACAAGGCACAAAGCTCTCTCGTATCACTCTTTTAGGGAAATTCACTCAGATGCTTAGTTGATGAGCGCACAGGAAGGCAACGCACACACTAAACTCAAAACAATAAACAGATGTAGAGCCGTGGAATAAGCGAAGCGTCCGCTGTGATACTGCTAGTTCAACCAACTTCAGCAATCAAATCCCAACAGAGTAAAGTAGCTTCTCAGTAGCAGATACTGCCGGCTTTCGAAGCGATAAAAAGCTAATTTCCCTATTTGCACCTGCTGCTTATATACGCACCTGGCGGGGCGGCGCCAGCATTATGCAAATATCTCAATGCCAAGTTCATTGGCGTTTTAGTAGTATTCGAAGCAGATTGGTCTCTCTAAGCGAGTTCCCAATTCGTCGGTCACGACGTGACGTCGTAGTGACCGACTGAAAGGGAACTAGAATTTTTTTAATGGGGTGGCCAGGGGGTGGCCAAAGCTCCTTTAGGGGGTCCATAGCCCATAAAAGAAAATGACGTGTAACCATGTATCAAGAAAGTATAAATTAATCTTTTGATCGCATTAGATGTAAACATAATAAGGGTGAATGTTAAATCTTTCTACTGTATTTCTTACATCTGATTTATTGTCTGTTAAAGGGATTCACCTAAAAATGAAAATTCTGTCATCATTTACTCTCCCTTATGTTGTTCTAAACCTGTATTTTATTTAAGAAACACAAAAGAAGATATTTTGATAAATGATGGTAAGCACACAATTAATGGTATATCCATTGAATTCCATCATGTTGTTTTTATTCCTACTATGGAAGTCAATGGTTACAGCTGTGTGCATACCATCATTTATCAAAATATCTTCTTTTGTGTTCATCAGAAAAAAGAAATTCATACAGGTTTAGAACATCATAAGGATGTAAAAATGATGACAGAATTTTCATTTTGTGAACTATCTCTTTAATGAAGCAAAAGATCAGGAAATCTAAACTCCATGATAAACCTTAAACTTACTTCAAATAGCAGAGCTCAACACAAGGATGTTTGGATTAATCTTTATTTACGAAGATACAGAAGATGCAAAAGTTTTCTTTTTTCTTTTGATGTTTAATTAACTTCAATGACAGAGAGACTTCAACAGGTTAGGCTAAGACAGAATGCAATAAAATGTTTATTCGTTTAAGACGAACAGTAACCAAATGTTTTGTATGAAAATCACCAAGACAGCTATTTTGACATATGAGCATTTGTCCGTTTAAGCCAAAAAGACCCGAACATGAAGTCGTTTAAGCTCTGGCTGTGCACGCGCACTATCGGATACACGCTTTCAAGTTCAATGTGGCAATCCAGTCGAATTAACAATCATACAGTAGCCTATAAAGATCACGTCAAGAATGAAAACATGGTGCTGGGTTTTGTTGTAAAAAGAATTGGCAATCTTAGACTTTATTCAGTCCACAAGAAAATTACCACATTTTCAGCATATACGGTGAAATCATGTAGTATTAGCAATGTACGACTTCACTTCCAGAGATTTCAAGCATTATGTAGACATGACATTTATCTTCTGATGGTATGAAAAGTATTCGTTAAGTTACAGTAATTTTTCTGACGCGTTTTTGAAAAGACGTCACTGATGGAGAGATAACAGAACGCGCATTATGTATATTTTCTTAATTTTGTGAAAAGCACAACATTCAGTTTTTATAGACACACAAAAAATGACACTTTAACGTTTTAAATGATGTATAAATCAAATCTGTATGTCCAAAATCAGCCGAGTTATCCAAGTCTCTTTGCGCAGTGATTGAAAAATAAAGAGTTTGTGCCGCGACCGCAGGGAGAGTTAATATTCATAATGTTTGTTTTTAACAATGTGCTGCACTGCCGGACGTCGAAAATAAACATAGCGATTAATTGAAAATAGTGCATTAAATTTGGGGTGGCACACGGGGTGGCCAGTGACATGTCAAGGGTGTCCAGTGCCACCCTGGACGCCCCTCTTGCTCCGCCACTGGAAGTAAACATCCACATTTCTTCACCAAAGCTGTTTAAAAAAGCTTACCATCTATTTGCCAAATTGCAGACATGCTCAGCACATTCTCTGTGAAGCCTAATGTGCAAACGCAGGTTCAGTTTGACGCCGCCTAACGCAATGTTGTTTGGTCACGAGCAACTTTGCGACCGTCAGTGTGACCACAGATGCGAAAACAACAAAATACGTACCGTGGATATTAAAGCAACACTAAAGAGTTATTGCTCTTTGCTCCCCCTACAGGTTAGATGCATAATTGTTCATTACCACTGTCGTAAATACTGCAGCATAGCTGGCTCTGATTGGATTGTAGGTCTGCCGTAAAGCAAGTTTTTGTAGTTTTCACTCGAACTACAGGACCACTACCCGACGGTTGGAAACTTCTTTAGTGCGGTTTTGGTCGATAGAGGGCTGCAAAGCGAATGAGAAAGTGCCATTCACCCTGTTTTGAGTGGATGAAACACTGAAACTTTTTTGGAAACGTTATTTTAAGGTAAAAAAAACTCTTTGGTGTTGCTTTAAGTCATAACCCGCCATTGTTTACAAATATGACACTGAGCTCGCCCGCCGCGTGCAACAGGTAACTTCCGCTTTCTCTCTGAGTTAACCGGTATTTTGATACTAATGTGTAAATGATGTCTCACTGGTAACGTCAAGACGGAACGTCACTGCATGTGTGAACAGCACATTTTTGTATTTGTTGGTAAATTCATTCTGGTTAATTCATGGTAATTTACCAGAAGTCCTGTGTGAAAGAGGCTAATGGTTTTACTTCAACACACGCAGGAAGTCTGACATGCGAGTATGCAGTCGTACACAACACTGATCACACATGCTGTATTGAGAGTATTTGAGTTATTGGACAGCTTGGCTATTTTCGAGTCAAAGAGTGTGAGGAATCTTTGAAATCTAGAAACAGCTGTTCATGCTTTTATTGTTTCCCTGTCTGGACTACTGCAACTCGTTATATTTTGTGATATCAAAGTCTCAAGTTGCTCTAGTACAACTGGTCCAAAATGCTGCTGCCAAATTCCTCACCAATGGGCGGAAATAAGACCACGCAACCCTCATTTTAATATCCTTGCATTGGCTACCAGTTCATTTTAGGATTAGTTTTAATATATATATATATATATATATATATATATATATAGGTAAAGACTAATCTTGTGATGTCATGAGATGCCATTAATTTGGCCAAAAATAGGTATCTTGGAATGTTGTAAATGTTGCCGTCTACCTTATGGAAAATCCCTCGTATCAGGAACCCACACATAACGCCTTACTATTCTATCTAGGTAGGCAGCTTAATTGGATCAGAGCTAATGTGCTCTAAAAACAAACACAGACTGACACACATAAACCTACACAGACTGCACTGTGACACGAGGCAAATGTGTTGAGTAATGAATGTCCAGAAGGCCATCCAGTGCCATTTCCTGATGGATCTCTAACACACACTAACAAACTCACACAGAAATACAGATGACCTAAAGCTCCTGGGTCACTTTATCAACCCTGAGTGTCTTTTACGGACTAGAAATTTCCATCAATCACCCAAAAACGCTCAAACCTGGTCAGAGATTTACAGATGCACCTAAACATCACACACATCATACACCTGTCTCTCTCTCTCTCTCTCTCTCTCTCTCTCTCTCTCTCTCTCTCTCTCTCTCTCTCTCTCTCAAACTTCTCACACTTTTTCTACACTGCCTCAGTCTTTTCTCTTTCTGTGAATATCATCCTCTCCTGGGATTAAGAGAATGGACAGCTTCTGCAGAGAGAGAGAGAGAGAGAGAGAGTCTGTATTCAGCATGATTTTCAATAGGATTACAGCTGTGATTTTGTCTGGCCCTCTTTGGCAGCAGCATGAAGGTCTTTTCACTGCTCCTTGTGTGGAATTGAATTGGATTTTGAGAGCTGTTGGGCCTGATTCCAGCAGGTGCTATAATCTGGTTAACTGACACTATGCAACTCTCACACCTAAAGCTGTATAAGAAACTATAAATACACTAAGATCTCCGTATCCCTTTTTAATAAAGGTACAAGTAAGGCTTGCATTTTCTATGTGAAATTAAACTGGGAGTGGAACCGTCAGACAGACGAAGGCTGCCTTTGACCATAGATTTCCTAGTCGACTAGTAGTCGTTCATTTTCGCTATTATTCAACTAGTCGCACGTTTATGATATTAATTTATTATTTAAATATATATACGGTGGAGGGGGCATCTGTGGTTTGAGTTTAAGGGATAACAAAGAACTTTACATTTCTAACTTAATAGTTTTATGTTAGACATACTGAACCATAATAATTAAGCGCTCAGGCGGCCCGGCGATTTTAATAATTTATAAATGCAAAGTATTACATCAGATACAATCTACAGCTTATGCTCTATTCAAACTGAATTCGTATAACCTGGTGACCTCTAGTCATTTGTTATAATTGCGGAGGTTGTCTGTGATCTTAATTCCTTGCGAATCGGCCATGTCTGTAATTGTTTAAGTAAAAATTCCCCCGCCAGTGACCTTCCATTTTTGGTCGAATATAATTTTTTCTCTTTACCTGTGTTGTTTTTATCTCTTTTCATTTTTGTCTGTTTCTGTGCAGCCGGCTCTGCAGCTGAGCATTGCAGCGCACACACATAAAGGATTTTCAAACCGGTTAACAGAATCCTGGGTTATCTGTTTCACCCTGGGTATTCATAATCTGACGTTTCACACTGTGCATTACTAAACCCTGGGTTAACATTTTGATTTGCATATTTGTGGTATAAACAGCCATGATTGGATAAAAAGCTATGTCAAACTGACTGAATTAAAATAGCTTTAAATGTCTCGCACTTCTGCATCAGTGACAGAACAGGTCGCAACGTAAATCTCTCTTGGAAGTTTTAAGTCTCCTGGGATGTCAGTAGGTACGTTTAAATGCAACCAAATAATCTGTTTGTAATCGTATTGATGGCTCAATCATATTGAAAAGCCTTCATGTAAACACCGTAATCAATACGATTGAGAACGATCGGATGCAAATTTGGATCATATTGAACCACAGGAGATCTGATCCACAGGAGAAAAGTACACATGTAAACGCGTGAATCGTAGTATTTTCTCAACCGGATGCAAAAATACATTGTGTACATGCGCAGAACATTTGTGCTCAAGTTCACATCTTATATTAAACTCTTATATCACATGATTCTCATCACAGAAACACTCAATAGCAAGGCAGTGGCATCACGCATTATTAAGGTACGGTTAGTGGGGTCACACGATGTACATTCTGCCACGTTTATGTGTACTTTTAAAACATTAGGCTACTTTAAGAAATACAATAGGGTTGTGCCTTTTAAAAAAAGTGTGTTTTCATCACCTATATCTGAAAACGTCTTAAGAACAACTTTCTCAAACTCTGCTTTGACTTTAATCCAGAGATAAAGTTGGCGTTGGCAAGTCCTCTGCTTTTTTCGAGTTTATATTTGAGCTATTGTTAAAACTGTTTCCACCAGTTTTTTTTTTCTGCGGGTTAAAGATGAAAATATTTCATTCATTAGTTAATAATATTTGGGCTGTGGACGGGAGAGGCTACATAGTTTCTAAAATAATATGAACAACAGTTTTTTCTTTAATTCAATTCAATTCAATAAACAACAGTATTTTCTTTAAAAAAGAAATTGTGAATATTTTTGTTAAATTTAGAATATATAAATTAGAGTCAAATAAATGAATAAATAAATATGCAGCAAATTTAAACACTTCAAAAGAAAACCTGACAGCATTACCATCAAATGAAAAAATAGCCTTTAAAATATTTTTTCTTTCAAAACATTTAAATAGATTTTATACGTGTAGGATAGGATTTTTAATTAGAAACAAATTAATAAATAAATTGAAACACTTTAAGGAAAATATCAGTGGCAATACACATACTGATGGCTTTACAGATGTCAAAACACAACATAAATATGTCCTATATATTATATTAAAACAAATAAATAAATATATAGCAAATTTAAACACTTGGAGAAAAATGAGTAGAAATAATTGGCCGACATAATTAGGCTCTAAAATCTTATGAAAATTGTAGTCAGAACGCAAACAAATTAAATATTGTCTATGCATTTACAGCGCATAAATAAAATATAAAGTAGGAAACTAAAACACAGTGATTTACCCTGCATCACTTTTTCCTCGGATCTCAGTCTTATGCTACATACACACCAAACGCGTAGCATCGCATTGCTCGCTCTAGATTACTCGCAGGATTAAACTTTGTGTCATGCAAATTTTTCGCTTGAGTTGAATATTTCTTATAACTTGCGCGAAGGTGCATTTCAGGCGAATAGTAGGGCTGGGCCAGTTTGGATTTTTTCTTACCGCGGTCGGTAATCAACAAATTCCCGCGGTTTTGTGGTTTATTGGCAAGACAACCAGTTAAATAGCATGCATGATTTATTTATCTTCAATACAAAACCTGTGCAAATTACTTAAGGAACATGTAAAGTGAATATTATTTCCTTCCACATTTCTTCAATTTCAACATTCAACAACTTGAACAATTAATATTATCAGTTTAAAAAAAAAATTTTACGCATTGTGCGTGTCCACACGTCCTACAGACATTTCGCCACTTTTCTATCCTTAATTTATGAATGGCCTGTAAATGGCGCAAATTATTGCTGCCCTGACGGTCTGGTAAAGTAACCATTTGTATGAGAAATCCCTTGTACATATGTGTCCGTGCTTGAGTATAGCTTTGAAGCTGCACGAAGACGCGTGTGTGTGTGCAAGATGACGCGGTCCGTCTCTCTCGCGCGCGCCCGGGCAGTCTGCGTCTGTCCTCTTTGGTCTGTCTCGTGCGCGCCCGGGCAGTCCGCGTCTGTCTTACCACAAACATCTGTCTTTTTTCCACAAATGGAGAAAGAAGACGCAAAAGAAAAACTTTTTGAAATGTGTCCTGCTTTAGAAATGTCCACTGTGGTAGGCTAGATGAAAAAGAGACAATCTAAGCTCTTTGGATATTAATCCTCGGACTGATCGCGTGCTTATGTTGCGTGACAATTTAATAATGTATGAAACATGTTGTTGATCTGTTGTGGCTGTTTGCACGTTCAAATTAAATAAAATGTTTGTATTGCTTTTACTGAGTCATAGACAATGTCACCTGTATTTCTACTCAATGACAATTTAATATTAAAAATCATATCAGTTAACGGTTAATGTTCAGTTAACAAGCTGCGGTTGTTAACAAGCTGCGTGTATAACATCCCCACATATACACACACAAGTGCAAGCCAATGTTTCAAGTGTATTTTTTTTTTTTTTGCGGTTATGACGGCGTGGAGCTCAGACCCGCGGCATGGGTCACGTGACCGCGGTATGGCGGTAATTCGGTTACCGCCCCAGGCCTAGCGAATAGCGTATGTTTTTGCAGCAATTGCGCCACCCATTTCTGATATCTGATTGCGTCTTTGCATTGACTTTGTATGTAATCTACTCGCGCAAATCGTTTAAACAGTTATAACAGCCTACTATAAGAAAGGAACCCGAGTTGTCCCCATTGTCAGGAAAAACTAAGCTCCTGTTTGCATTAAACCCGATGCACGCGTCTTTACGAACATCTGAGCTGATCTGGCTTTATCAAATTGAAAATGCAGGTGCTTGGCAGATCTAACAAGCTAAAAGCGTTCCTCACTTTGCTTTTTGAACACCGTGTACACAGTTCCACATGAACCAACACTTAAATATGTGCCTGGTAATGACACACGTTAGTTAATGTTAGCGCTAGCTGACATTGGTAACATTTTATCCTACTGCTTATATTTTAAAAATGGTTGAAAGAATTAAACAAACACACAACATTTGCGTGCAGAGAATGCAACTCAACATTTTGGTTACGAAAATACCCTCCAGAAATGATCACTCCACCTCACATCTCTGTCAATCAAGGTCTGAGTTTTTTCTGCAATAATCAGGCCTCTCCTGGTTGACTAATGATTAGTCGACAATTAGGGGACAGCCCTACAGTATATAACACATTATTTTTATCCCCACAAACCTGGTTTACAGTAAGTCTTGACATTTTTAATACAATGAATGCTTGTACAATAGAGTTTATGTGGGCATGGGGGGGTTGTTAATCCAAGGACACATTAGCGCTCTGTGCCAAAATCTGGTAAGCTGCCAACAGAGGTTGCATTCCTGACGTAATGGCTGCATCGCATGTGTCCATACAGAGAAAGCAATCCCACAATGCCTTAAGCCAAGCTCAGTGAATAAGATGACATGTTGTTTATAAATAAACTTAAAAAGTATTGATTAAAAAGTTTATAATTAAAAATTGATTACTTCATCCAATATTTGTGCATGCCATGTATTGTTATGCTTATTAGAGAATTAGCTTAAAACATTTTAACGTCAAAGCCTATTAAAATCAATTGTAAGTGAAGTCTCCAGTGGAGATTGCTATTCTTGTGGTGATGGTACGTATCAGGGTTTTGTCCATTTTGTACCATGATTAAAACTTACCAATTTCCCTATTCTGGCCACTACCGTACTGAAATACATGTCTTAGATAACTTTAACTCATTGATGCTTTATACTTAAACGCATAAATGCACAGCCATGGCCAAACAACACTATTAAGACTTTAAAATGTACAGTCATATGAGATACAAACTACATTTATAGACAGTCCAGATGTGATTAGTACCACTGATCTATAGCAGACTGGATGCCGTGGTTTAGTCTTAAAGCAGACATATCATGCTTTTAAATCTGTCCTTTTTACATATAAATCATCTATTTGTGGTCTATGTAAAGCGAAACTGCAATGCTTGGGTCTGAATTCCTCATTATTATAGCCCCACAGGCCCCCTTTCTACCCCTTTTCTGATGTGCATCTGAGAGCAACTCGTTTTGGTACTGTCTTTTTAAATGCACGTCATACCCTGCCCCCTCTCCAGGTTGCAGAGGTGACACTCGGTTAAACTCCACCCCGTTCGGCCATTTTTGTAGTTTTATAGCAGAGATACGATTATCTAGCTGCACAGAAACTTTTTATTTACTCGTTATTCACAAAATGTCAACAACGGAAGACTTGTCCATCCAGCCTTATATGTTCGCGCCAGAGTCGGAAACGGACTGAGAGGAAAATGAAGACGACGAACCTGCAGAACAACGTCTTCATATGGAGGTATCGCAATGGTGTGAGGCTGCAGCCTCCGGAGGTCGCATATCTAGGCTGCATACGTCATCAAGACGGTCTTATTTCAGAATATTAACAATTATAAAGTTTACTATAATTCTTAGTTAATCGTAAGTTGTTGTAATATGCTCATGACTTGCAAATGTGATGCTCAGTTAACTTAAACCAGGCTTGATGCCCAAAAGCGATCTCCGCAGGCTGCAGCCTTCGGAGTGAGAAACAGCATTGCTAAACCATGACCACCGTGTACTTTACTTTTTTACTTTAAGTTATAAACTGCTTACCGAAGTGCTCTGCTCGTCGTCTCCAAAGAAAGAAGTAATTGACCCCTCAATCAGACGAAGTCTATCGGCAAATCCTTCTTTATACTGGCGGAGATTGGTGAAGTAGTTATCCTTAAAGTGCCTCGGGCACACAAAAATGACTTTACCCACAGATGTGAGTACATTTCTTACGCTCTCGTAACTTCTGCATCCTTGAGCTTGGACTACAATATCGCAGCGAGAAATATAAAATGGCGGATTGCTCGTAGTGTTGGGCTGGAAGTCGATGTCCTTATTTAGCAGTTCCGCTGCAAATACTGTGACGTAATTGTTCAAAAAACGTAATAGATAATAGAAAAATCAGGACCGGTTGGAAAATATGACCAAAACAGAATATAAAGATATCAACAAAGCACCTGAAGAGACTAATTTCAACTTTTATGTACTTATAAACACTACAAATATACAACAAAATGCATTTAAGAGCCAAGAAAGTGGATTTAGCATGATATGTCTCCTTTAAGTGTCTCATCATGTTCTGGCTCCTCTGTGGGCTACAGTTAAAGACCAGCTAACATGGCAGAGACAAATGCATCTCATTACATTCAGAGGCCCGGACTCATAAAGCCCGTCTGAACCGAGACCAGACTCTGAGGTGGATAGGCAATCATTTGAGACCGTATCCAAACCTCCTATCAATCAGATCAGGACGATTAGATGTTTCTTACGGGTTTTTATGACATGCCATTGAGTCAGCAATCAGCGCAGAGGGATCCAATAATTCATTTTATAAACAAGGTGTGATAAAACAGGCACAGGTGCTGGAATGCTTTATGGACTTTTTGTACGTTTTAAAACACTATCTAGTTTCAGAATCTGTCAAACATTTTTGTTGGTTTGCGACAAGATTGCATTTGATAAGGGTATTGACATTTTAACTTCTTTTTGAGTAAAACGGTAAACTTCTTTGCCTCCTTTGTGTACCATCTTAAATAGTCATTATTTTAACACCTGAATAATTTGTGAAAATCACAGCTTGTTTGAGAATGATGTGATAGGAAAACATTCTGTTCACATGTGATACTTTATTTATCTTGTATTTTTTTCACACATCACATCACAACTCTGTTCATCATTGGCACTGTTGTCTCTATGGTAACTATGTAGAGTAGCTTTTACTTTGGTAGGAAACTTTCTAAAGTTTTTTTAAAATATAGAAATTATTTTTTCATAAGTGAAGTTGTTATTTGTAATGACACCAAAATTGGACAGATTATTTGAGATTACATTATATTATATTATATTATACACTCACCTAAAGGATTATTAGGAACACCTGTTCAATTTCTCAATAATGCAATTATCTAATCAACCAATCACATGGCAGTTGCTTCAAGCATTTACTGTAGGGGTGTGGTCCTGGTCAAGACAATCTCCTGAACTCCAAACTGAATGTCCAACATGATCACACAAATTTCCGTGGGATCATTTTTAAACGGCATTCTCACGGATTGGTTACTCAACTGCTTTTTCCTATTTTCAAACCATTGGCGCTTCGGTTTAGGGTTAGATTTGGTGTTTGTGTAGTATGTCACTTTAAGTATTGCTTTATACTATTTTTTCTGATGTATTATTTTATATTTTCTAAACTTTAAACAATTGTTGCCTGGCGTTTCGGTTAGAGTTGGGTTTGGGTAGGGATGTCATTTTATCTAAATCGAACCCTAAACTGAAGCGACAATGGTAAGAAAATAGGAAAAAACAGTTGAGTAACCAATCCATGAGAATGCCACAGAAAAATGCGGAGATCTGTGAGAATGCCACGGAAAAATTAGCAAAAAATTCAGTGACTATGCCATGGAAATTTGTGAATTCAGAATGGGAACGAAAGGTGATTTAAGCAAGTTTGAGCATGGCATGGTTGTTGGTGCCAGATGTGCCGGTCTGAGTATTTTACAATCTGCTCAGTTACTGGGATTTTACACGCACAACCATTTCCAGGATTTACAAAGAATGGTGTGAAAAGGGAAAAACATCCAGTATGCGGCAGTCCTGTGGGCGAAAATGCCTTGTTGATGCTAGAGGTCAGAGGAGAATGGGCCGACTGATTCAAGCTGATAGAAGAGCAGCTTTGACTGAAATAACCACTCGTTACAACCGAGGTATGCAGCAAAGCATTTGTGAAGCCACAACATGCCCAACCTTGAGGCGCATGGGCTACAACAGTAGAAGACCCCACTGGGTACCACACATCACCACTACAAATAGGACAAAGGGTTACTCAAGAGGCTACAATTTGCACAAGCTCACCAAAATTGGACAGTTGAAAACTGGAAAAATGTTGCCTGGTCTGAATAGTCTCGATTTTTGTTGAGACATTCATATGGAAGAGTCAGCATTTGGCATAAACAGAATGAGAAGTTTTGTTGCATCATGCCTTGTTACCACTGTGCAGGATGGTGGTGGTGGTGTAATGGTGTGGGGGATGTTTTCTTGGTACCCTTTAGGCCCCTTAGTTCCAATCGGGCATCGTTTAAATGCCACGGCCTACCTGAGCATTGTTTCTGACCATGTCCATCCCTTTATGACCACCTGGTACCCATCCTCTGATGGCTACTTCCAGCAGGATAAGGCACCATGTCACAAAGCTCGAATCATTTCAAATTGGTTTCTTGAACATGACAATGAGTTCACTGTACTAAAATGGCCCCCACAGTCACCAGATCTCAACCCAATAGAGCATCTTTGGGATGTGGTGGAATGGGAGCTTTGTGCCCTGGATGTGAATCCCACAAATCTTCATCAACTGCAAGATGCTATCCTATCAATATAGGCCAACATTTCTGAAGAATGCTTTCAGCACCTTTTTGAATCAATGCCACGTAGAGTTAAGGCAGTTCTGAAGGCGAAAGGGGGTCCAACACAGTATTATTAAGCTGTTCCTAATAATCCTTCAGGTAAGTGTATATTTGTAGTGAGAAACAGTTCTTTAGATTATAAAATTGTTTAAAAGAAAGTCTTAGTTTTTGTTTGAGCTAGAAGCAAAAGAAAGTATAAATGTCGATTTTGGTCAAAATTGAGGTTTTCATTAAAAAAAAGTACATTAAGCCCTCGTCTAACGATCCCAATCCCAGGGCTGGTTCTACATATTTAAAGGCCCCTAGGCAAAATGTATGTTGGAGGCCCCTTGTACCCCTTTACTTTTAAGAATAATGTAAGAAAGTGTCATAAAGTGTTTTTTCTACCTTGTAAGAAATCATTTGAGCACTACAGTTATCAAACATGTTTTTCCCCATTACTTTTTTAACAAGTTAACAAATGGATTAAATTTATGTTATAATTTTATTAGAAATTATACAAAACCACATTTGTTAAACATCTTAAGGCAGGTAAAATTTGTTGTTTTTGTGGACGCAGTCATTAAAAAAAACACTGTTTTGGGATAACAAAGAATAACAGTTTTGCATTCCCCAAAGAGTAAAATTAAAAAGACAACAATATATTGCAAAAACCCTAACCCTAAAAAGAAAGGATGTGTTAATTTTTTACACATTGTTTTGTGCTATCTTATTTAACACATTATGTGTTATTTTGACATATCATGTGTCATTTTGTGTTGGTTTTGTATTCAAATAAATAAAAAGAACAACATAAGATGTGTTAGAACAGCACAAAATGTGTTACATTCATTCATTGTTTTTTAATGTTCATGGATTGTTATTCACGTTTGAATTAATTCTCTCTTTTCGTACTTTTGGATTATTAAACCTTATTGATCTGCACATAGGTCCCACCTTTGCGTCGGCATGCTACAAACAAAATCGGTTAAATACAAATCAATTGGAGTTGACTAATCAACACCAAGCAGAAAAGGTTACACTCTTTCTTCTTTTCCTCAAAGACATTTGAAAACGGATAAAAGCGAGAGGCGAGAGCGACAGTTCATCTTGTCAGATTATTCAGAAGGGCAGTGCGACAAAGGGGTTACAGCTCCACTAACACACATGCACAGGTACAAACTCTGATATTTTCCCGAAATGTCAGTAGACTGCTTTTGATCATGTGTGTGTCTCTTAGACGACAAAAGAAAGGGAAGTTTCTGATTTTATCACGCTTGTCTTGACCAAAACAAAGTGAAGAATAAATACAGATCCGAGGTAAAGAATGTTAAACAACAGATGGACAACAAAGATCTGTGATTTTGCATTTACCTTAGTGTCATTTAGCTTAAAATTTTGCAACTTTGCTTTTATTATTATTCTACAGAGCCCCTAAGGGGACACTGAGCAAAATTAAATAAAGTTTAGTTTCATGTGCTCACATGAAACTTTCATGTGCTCACGTAAAACTTTCATGTGCTCACGCAAAACCTTCATGTGCAGAATTTTTTTTAAAGTTTAGTTTCGCGTCCTCACGTGAAGCTATTGCGAGAGCACGTGAAACTATCGCGTGCTCACGTGAAACTATCGGGTGCTTACGTGAAACTATCGCGCACGCACGTGAAACTTTCGCTTTCACGTGCGCGAGTGATAGTTTCACGTGAGCACGCCATAGTTTCACGTGCTCGAGCGATAGCTTCATGTGAGCACGCAAAATTAAACTTTAAAAAAATCCTGCACATGAACGTTTTACATGAACACATGAGCACATGAAACTAAACTTTAGACTTTTTTACTCCAGTGTCACCTTAGGGGCTTGGTATTATTCTGTACAAATGCTGTGTTATTTTCAACTGGGACGAACCCAGAGATTTAACCTATGCTGGGATGTTGGGTCAAATTATACTATTTTCTGGTTTGATTAAACCCAATGGCTGTGCTCATCCCTTTTTGACCCAATGCTGGAGTGAAATTTTTTACAACGTATGTGAATATGTAAAACACGTATAGTATAAAGCCGCTCTGTTAATAATCCAATTGACAAAGGTTTAAAAAAGTTCATGTCTGCATAGGAATAACAAGAGAACCACATTTTTAAGTCAGACAAACAGATGGACGCATGGATGAATGCATGGATAGACAGACAGACAGATGGTCAATGTGTTCACATGGTGAGCAGCATGGTGAGGTTACTGTAAAGCAGATGCAGACTGTGGTCTTAGCTACACTCGACTGGGCTTGCTCTATAAAGCCTGGCAGATCACAGACCAACCACAGGCACTGGCACGCTGCAGCCCTCATACGCACCAATCAGAGCTCCCCAAAGTGATGTATGTTCCCACAACATGCAAGTGCTGAAAACCCTTTTAAAGGCTTTTAAACAGCTTCGATCTATTGAGGCACACAAGGTTATTGCAGTGTTAACCGACTGTGGTATAGCAGCCAGCGTGACCTTTGATAAGACAGAATTCTGAGAAAATGAAAAAACAGATGTGGGAAAACATCACTGTCGCAGCCGGCTGACAAACACCATCATCAGTCCGCTGCATTGAAGGCACCGACAATATTTTCTTTCTTGCAAATGAAGGGGTGATGGGAAGGTTGTCCATTAGGCTATATAAAAAGTTTTTTTTTCAATTCAATGTAAATTAAGTTTATTCAACTAGCTTAGGTTCAGGAGGAAAACCAAACAGCGCAAATAGGTCTGTATAAATAGCCGTCCCTCACTAACACAGTCTCACCCCATGTCGTCAATATTTGACGACACTTGACCATTCGTCAATATGTGACGCGGAGGGTATACCTTTCACGTCATTTTTTGACGAACTGGGGACTTCAATACTATTACGTCCGTTGCATTCTCTTCTCCTATTTTCTTACCATTTTCACGTCGGTTTAGGGTTAGATTACGCAAAATTAAACAGTGTACGCGAAATTAAACAGTGTACGCGAAATTAAACAGTTGTCACCTGGCGTTGGGGTTAGAAACAGTTGTCACCTGGCGTTGGGGTTAGAGTTAGGTTTGGGTAGGGATGTCATTATGTAAATCTAACCCTAAACCGACGCGAAATTGGTAAGAAAATAGGAGAAGAGAATGCAACGGACATAATAGTATTGAAGTCCCCAGTTCGTCAAAAAATGACGCGAAAGGTATACCCTCCGCGTCACATATTGACGAATGGTCAAGTGTCGTCAAATATTGACGACATGGGGTGAGACTGGGTTCCCCTCACCTGTGTCCTGTGACAGTTTTGCAGCATCCCTCCTACACCTCATCACCTCACTCTCAGCTGGTACCTATCCCAGTTAAGGAATGGGGAGTACTCTAGGTTCGGCTAAAAATACAGGTCCTGGTTAGACGGCAGGTTGCAGCCAATAACCTTCTATGCAAAATGAACGACACATTGCAATCTGCCTTTGTCCTTGGCAGTGGCAGCAGCAGCAGCGTACCAGATGGTGATGGAGGAGGTGAGTACAGGCTCAGTGATGGAGGTGTGGAAGTGCACCATCATCGTCTTTGGGAGGTTGAACTTCTTTAGCTGCCACAGGAAGTACAACCTCTGCTGTGTGCTTTATTAGTTCATTTTCATTGCTCTCTGAATTCAGATACTACACACAATCACCCCATTGCTCGGCAAAGAGCCAAGTGTATTTGATTTAGTCTTTGACAGGAACTCGCCTACTCATTATTCTATAGAAAATAAAAAAACTACCAGATGTGTAAGAACAAATACATCCCTACCAATGGCTTGTTTATACCCAGCTCACTGACAGATTATCAGTTTCTCCGCTTATTAAGATATTGCTTCTCACTTTGCTTTTAGAAAATAAATGGTGCTTGTCCATGTACTGTAAAATTAGCTGCAATTATGCTAGGAGGTGGTTGCAAGGTATGGTTGCTAAGTTGTTCTGTGTGGTTGTTAGCATGATTGGATGTGTGTGGATGGTTGCAAGCTGGTCAGCCCATACCCATCTGGTCCTTAGAGTACGGTGACCAGACGTCCCTGTTTTCCGGGGACAGTCCCGTTCTGACTGGAGCTGTCCCCGGAAATGTCCCCGTTTTACAGCTCTTCCAAAACAACCAGCAAATACACTGAAAAACCCGATCAACATATAGCGTTTGTAATACCAGACCGGAGCAATCATGTAATGATCATTTTCTGGGGAGGGGTTTACACTGATGGGTAACTTCTCTTCCTATTTCTGGTGTGACGCTCGAGTCTGTCCCAAAATACGACTCGGGAGCGCCCTCTTGGACTCTTGTCAAGGGTCCCTAAGATCTGCACTACATGATGTCATCAAATCGAGTTGAGTTCCCCTGTTGGTCGAGTCTTCTGGGTCAGTTCCTGGGATCACCACCACCACGCTCGATTCCAGAGATGGTCTCTCCGGTTTGTCCGGCTTCGCCCCGGCTCCCTGCCCTGCCGGTTTCGCCCCGGCTCCCTGCCCTGCCGGTTTCGCTTGTCGCTCCTATTAACTCTTTTAACATCAATCAGGTGCCAAATTTGATATTTATTATTAATTTATTTAGCATCAAGCAGATCCTGCACTTTATTTTCTTATTCCTGCATGTTTTAAAACCGAAACCAAAATCTCAGACAAACAAGTAGATGGACAACCATTCTTTGTGTATTAGTTAAATCTTTAGGACAGTACATCTCTTAGAAATAGTACTAAAAAGATTATTGTAGATGTTCAATGACTTTTTAGAGCATTAAGATCGGTAGACGACAGCTTAATGTTTTTATTTTTATGAAAACCTCAGACTCATTTAGACAGCATGGGTCACATTTACTGTCTAAGGCTGCGTCTCATTTCATCAAACTATGGGCTAAACCAAGGGTCAAACAGAAATTGCGCCTTGCATTAATCGCATGTTAATAAAATGAGTGACGTTAAAACGAATTTGCATTAACACGTTATTAAAGCAATTTTGACAGCCCTAGTTAAAATACTTTTTGAATACAGTATGTGATTGATGTGGGAATTCGTGGGGGCATAAAGGTAGCAAACTAACAATAGCTCAGTTACAAAAACCTTGTGTGCCACCTTGCAATCGACTGCCAGTGTAGACAGCTGGCTTTTAAGACATCAACCTAACTGACATGCTGTTTTATAAGTTCTGAAGTGGCTCACTCTATTATTGTGCCCTCATGATAAGAATAATACAATTCAACTTAAAATTGAGTTTGTTGTTATACTAACGTGGCCATTTTCCAATAATGCACATGCAATTGCACACACAAATACAAAGTACAATACTTTGGCAATGCTAAAATGCCAAACAATTCTGGGCAATGCAGGATTCCTTTCTCCACATAGGATCCAAGTGATGTAGCGTTACAATTTGGCCACAATAAGATATCAGCTTCACACCCATGGTCTCTTAAATTGCTTCACCTACAGGTAGGTTTTGGTGCAGATCTTGTGCGTATTACTGTGTGTGTATGTGTAGAGCCAGGTTATAAGTTCATAAGCTCCTCATTACCGTTTCATGTCTTCACTTTACACACGCAGAAAATCTCTTGAAAATATCCTTCAATGCAACAGAGCTATGCTGAGCATACAGATCAAAAGATGCCATCCCTCTTCAGTCGTTTCCCACCGTTCAGATCAAAATCCCTGAGAATCAGAGGCCACAAAATAGTCAATGTGACCCGATGGAGGCTGGTGTGCATGAGTTGCCATAATGAGCAGAGAAAAAAACATCGGCAAACAGACTTCAGAGTAATATTGTTCACTTTCCATCTCAACCCATGGGTACCTGATCAGATGAATTAAAATGCAAACTTGCCATTGCCTGAAGCATCACTTTATTGCTGCAACATCAACAAAAGTAGGAAGTAAAAGGTGAAGAGAGAGAGTTGGAGGAGAAACATGTGGTGTGGTGTGCAGATAGCAGCAATACTACTTTGTAACACTATGTCCTTGATGGATCTCTCCCTCTCTCTCCCTCTCTCTCCCTCTCTCACAGCAGACATTTAACAAAAGACTTATAATGGTTAGTCATTTACCAACCATATAATTTAATAAAGCGTAAAAAATATATCAGATCACACATCATATACACTGAAATATAAATTAAACTAGCAGTAACACATTGTAAGATGTATGAGAGAAATTTGACTCTGCATCATAACATAGAAAGCAATCCCAGAATGCACTTGGACACGCAGTTGCAAAGTTAATACATTTACATTTGCGCATTTGTCAAACACTTAATCAGCTATATTTTATCAATATGTGTGCTCCTGAGTCAAACCCACGGCCTTTGCACTGCTAACATGCACAGATTTTGTGTTTGTGTGTGCTTATCCACAAGTTTCCTAGATCCCATGAAACCTTGCGTCAACAAGCGAAAGATGTAGCGATCCAAAACGATGTAGGAACACAACTTTAAGAAGTTCTCCGGGTTTGGCAGTACCACTTTTAGCATAGCTTAGCATAATCCACTGAATCTGATTAGACCATTAGCATCGCGCTCAAAAATGACCAAAGAGTTTCGATATTTTTCCCATTTAAAACTGGACTCTTCTGTAGTTACATCGTGTACCAAGACTGACGGAAAATTTAACGTTGTGATTTCTAGGCAGATATGGCTAGGAACTATACTCTCATTCTGGCATAATAATCAAGGACTTTGCTGCAGTTACATTGCTGCAGGAGGCGCAATAATCTTACGCAGTGCCCGAAAACAGTCCCCTGCTAATGAAAGTTAAGGAGGAGTACTTTTTGCGCAATGACTCTTTGGTTATTTTTGAGGGCGATGCTAATGGTCCTATCAGATTCAATGGATTATGCTAAGCTATGCTAAAAGTGGTACCGCCCGACCCGAAGATCGGCTGAATAGATTCCAAAACAGTAAAAATCAAATGTTTAACTCTAGGGGAGCTGAAACACCAGAGCGATTAAACAGCAGACTCCTCCGTATGATTTCTCTAATCGCTCTTGTGGTATTTTGATCTTATCCGCCCGTCGTTTTTGCGGCTCAACATAAGTCGAACAAGCTTATTACCTTTACCCTCCACGGTAGAAGATGCCCCAAAAAGACCTCGTATCATGTACAATAGCATTTTTAGCTATTTTGTAAATTCAGTAGCCTGCAAAAGCTCAGAGGCGTATCAGTATTTAGTCGATCGGGTGTTGTTCAAGGATGTATCTAAAAGCGGACATCAAGCCAGAGCCTACACAACTCACATCATAAGGATTGGATGCTAGCACCCTTGAAATGTGAAGTGCAGACAGCGGTTATTAATGCATTGCAGGGCCAGGACACTCTTGTAGTCATACAGCAGCACTTTAGTGGAAGGTCATTAAAAATGAGCACAAAAATTGCTTATTGTATTATGATATTATTAACTAATTAATGTACTAAACTGTAGTGTTTACTGTGTTTCCTTCATGTTCTGAAAATGTTGCTTCACAGTAGCCTTCACTTCATATCTTTAGTCTTAGATTGTTGAATTATAAAAATTTAATTTAATTCAGTTTAGGTTGCGAATGCAATTAGGTTGGGCAAGACAGGAAAAGCATGCACTGAAGTGTCATGTTTGTTCTACTGAATTAGTTTATTACGGTTATATGACAACCAATAACAGTACATATTGTCCCTTAGCGCCGTAACGACAACTCTCATAAAGGTTTGCAACTTTACAAAGTAAACTATAATATGAAAAACACTTTGCTAATTAGCACACAAAATTCCATTGATATGCTATTTTTTATGTCGCCTAACCAGAAGTTGTACCCACGTTCATTTTGTACAGTAGTGCCCCACAGGAACTTGTGGATAGTTCCATTTCAGAATAGCTTGTCTTCCAAGGGAGCTCCCTAGGTAGGCAACAGACAGCAAGTCTATTCACTAGGTTTCGTAACAAAAACAAAAAAACAGTGAAAAAGTGTATATGAAAAATATGAAAAGACCAAGAAGTAATGCATATACAGCAGTGGGGAACCTTCAGGGCCTTCTACGCCTTCAGAGAAGGCCTAAAAAAATTAATAAAAAGATTTTTTATTATAATAATACAAATAAATAATATTCAATTAAAATATGTTTTTACATTTTTAAATTTCTATTTAATTCAATTTAATACAATACATGTAATATATTTTCTCTCATCTATGTTCTAACGTTAAGTTTACTGTCAGGTTCATGTCATGAAAACATCTAATCCAATCAGAATCGTCTGTCTCTATTAAGGCCCGGTTATCTGGCTCATTCATTGGTTAGGACTTCATGAATCCCAGGGAAGGCCAAGCTATGTGTTTTGGTGTGGAGAGTGACGGGCAAATCGACCAATCACGTTTTGATTTCAAGTGGGCGGGCAAAAAACAATACATTGTAAGCCTTCATGAAGTCCTAAGCATGCAACAAACTGGATGCGAGCTGCCGTAAAACACCAAAGACGAAGATCATAGACCGTTAATATTAATACAGTCTAATGGCCCGAATCTCTGCGGTGAGAGTGGTTGAGGTAAATGGCGGAAAACGTGATTGACGTTGTAGCTATTTTGATAGGACTGAGGTAAAAACGAAATTACTTAAGCGCGTGAAGAGCACAGCTGGGAGAAGCGCGTGCAGAGGAGCCTGTTCATATGACGCGAACACGAGAAAAATAATGGGTTTAATTATACTTTTACTTCCTGACAGTTTCACTTGTTACGTGAGGATAGTAATGACTGACAGACGACGCCGAATTACATACAATATAATTTCCTAACTAAATTTGAGAGAATGCGAAAACATTCAAATATTTTTTATCTCGCTATACCCGATGGGCAGGGCGGAGACACATTTTGGTAGCCAGACAAGAATTCGTAATAGCCCCGGGACCTCGGGGCTCGGGCTAGAGATTTTGCGAGCCCTGGATATCTTATGACAACAGTTATAAGCCACAAGGAGGTGCACTGAGAACGCAGGGTGCTATATTTCCCCTTATGAAAAAGATTAACAAGGTATCCTACAGCTAAAATATATATTTCCAAAAAATAAAAAACAAATTAAAGAACATAATTTAAGCTTGTTAAATGCAAATTTACAGAGCCCCTGTCATTACAGAGCAGCAGAGTCTGTATTTGTGTTTATCAGTTAGATTAAATTAATTTTAAACTTTAAAACTGCATTTAAAGGCAGAAAATGCCCATTCTGTAATTCAACTTTGCGTGATCAGAATTTTTACACATTCACTGTATGATTTAACGAAATACAAATAGCCTAGTATTATGGATGGAGAGGCATTTGCACTTCATTGCATATTTTGAAGGCCCAGCTGAAGTACCCACGGTTCGCCACTGATATACAGCCATAGTGAAGTGACTGAATCAGATAAACATGCACTATATTTGGAGAAACAGTGTAGCACTCTCCGGGGGTTTGAGGCGAACATAAGCATCCAGTGAAATAGCGCCCTGTAAGCTTCTTAAAACCCCTGCAGAAGAAAAGAGGGGAAGATGAGGGAGGGGCGGGACTGAAGTTGGGGAGACTCTTTTGACTTTTCCCTTGCAATCTTCTCATGAGGGTAAGCAAAGGGCTTGTGCACCCATCTACCTGAACTGTGTGTAATCTTTCCAACACGGCATGGATGAACTTCAAGACATCAAACATCTGCATGGTCATCTGCCAACTTATACCCAATCATGCTTCCCCCCTCGCTGCAAGGATCATGTGACATTATCTGCCCACCTTTAAAACTACATCTGTGTTGACAAATCCCTCGTTAATATGCAGGGGATGTAAAAGCATTCGTGTTTGTTTAATTAATTCATTGATTAATTAGCTTGTTTATCCATTCACCCATTTATCGAAATGCTCTGAATGGAACGGAAACCTGCCGCCCTTGAAGGTTGGATAAAATGGGCTGAAACAAACCGCTCCTGCATCCGTTTTTGTTCTTGCAAATGTCACAACATCATAAGTAGATTAGTAAACAAAATGGTTCTATTTCCTGAAGAAAGCCTTAGTGGTAATAGATGTTGCCAGAGCATTCCTGTGCGGTTGCTAAGGTGTTCCTAGGTTGTTGCTTTCTAGACCAAGTCAAAAGAATTAAGAATACATTTTGGGATGGATTTTTGCATTTCTATCATCCAGCAGTCATAAATATATTCCTGTTGCTCTGTTGGTAGAGCATAGGTTGGCCATTTGTGTCAGTTCCGCTGGACACGTCCTGAACAGGATTTAGGGTGCGTTCTTCCGGAAGTCGCGTTAGTCAACCGTATACGTCATCAAGGTTTAATATTTCGGACTCAATTTCAGAAAAGCAAGGGTTAAGAATTCTTATTTCAAGGTAAGAATGAAACTACAATAATTGTATGTCTTGAAAGAAAGAAATCTTAAGATATCGAAATCCTGTTCGGGATGTGTCCGCGGAACTGGAACGAATGGCCACCCTAGTAGAGCATTGCGTTAGCAGCACAAAAGTACAGAGTTCGACCTTTGGAACACCCATTATGATATAAATGTATATCTTGAAAGTCATTTTTGATAAAAGCATCTGTCAAATGCATAAATGTAAATAATAAAAAAAATTATACAAAAAAACACTCATTATGTGTCTCCACAAAAATACTCATTATGGTGCGTTCACACCAGAAGCGAATGAAGCGTTAAGCACAATTGATTTACATGTTAATTCAATGAAAAGACGCAATAGACATCCTGCGGTGCGAATCAAGCGTTTCGAGCATTGGACGCGTCCGACGCATTATATTTTTGGAAGATATTCACGTCACGTTAATCAATTAGGAGCTTTCTCTATTGCTTAAGGCTAGTACAACTCGTTTTTAAAGGGACCCTCCACTTTTTTTAAATATGCTAATTTTTCAGCTCACCTAAAGTTAAACATTACATTTTTTCGTTTAGGAATCCATTCAGCTGATTTATAGGTCTGATGGTACCACTTTTAGCATAGCTTAGCATAATCCATTGAATCTGTTTAGTCCATTAGCATCGCGCTAAAAAATAACCAAAGAGTTTCGATATATTTCCCATTTAAAACTTGACTCTTCTGTAGTTACATTGTGTACTAAGACCGACGGAAAATTAAAAGATGTGATTTTCTAGGCAGATATGGCTATACTCCCATTCTGGTGTAATAATCAAGGAGTTTGCTGCCGTAACGTGGCTGCAGCAGGCGTATTGATATTACCCAGCGCCTGAAAATAGGCCCCCGCTATTGAAAGTAACCAAGAGTACTATTTTCGGGCAGTTCAATTCAATTCAATTTTATTCATATAGCGCTTTTCACAATTGTTAATTGTTTCAAAGTGCGTAATATCACTATGCCTACTGCAGCCATGTTACAGCAGCAAAAGTCCTTGATTATTATGCCAGAATGAGAGTATAGTCCTAGCCATATTGACCTAGAAAATCGCACTTTTTAAATTATGCTAAGCTATGCTAAAAGTGGTAGCGCCAGACCGGAGATCAGCTGAATGGATTACAAAATGGTAAAAATCTAATGTTTAACATCAGGGGAGCTGGAAAATAAGCATATTTTCAAAAAAAGTGGTGTCCCTTTAAGCATAGGGTCCATGTACAGTGCATGTGAGGCAAGTTTCGTCAACTACTACGCACTCACTGTATGCGTACCACCAAATTTTTTTAACCGTGCGTACTTTTTATGCATGTGTCACGCATGCACGTACAGGAGAATGTATGATGTAGCATAGGAGATGCATTGCATTATGTCGCAATGCGTATGCGTCAAACGTCTGTGTTCACGTATAGGACGAGTCAAATAAACTATGCTCTGCTAGGCTGTTCATTTGACTGTACACGTACGTTCATAAACAAATGCACTCTGGGCTTAACAAATAGCATTAATGAGAAGCAGTGACTAATATAACTCCAATGTACCAGTTGTAGACACCACTAACAGAAATAAAGGTACAAAAGCTGTCAATGAAAAGCTGTACTATAAGGTACATTTTGGTACCTAAATGGAACATAAATTATACACATTAGGACCTTTTCATCCCAGTTTTTGTACCTTTTTTTTCAGCAAGTATGTCTTTGACCTTCTATGCTGTCTTTCTGTTCTTCTGACCCAAAAGACAAACTCAATCACACACACACATTTGTTCACTCATACTTTCTTAACATAAACAGATTTAAGATGCAAAAAGTCCATATAGGGTCCATCTGTGGCCATATACTGTACACACTCGTCTTTCTCCTTCTCCGTACAAAGTCTAATACACAGAGACCCCCCGAGTCTGTTGCCTTAATGAAGACGAATGCAAGGAATCAATTTGCACCTTCCCAACTCCATCTGGCAGCTCAGCACTCCACCATCAATTAACACACCAGCTGGGGAACACACATACACATACACACACATACTCACACATCGCCCACTTCGACTGTCTGCTCTTTGCCGCTCCACTCAGAACTGCCCGAACCAACCTGAACCCGGAAGACCCATGTGGAAATGCATTATGGGATATTTAGGGCACTCACTGAGGTAAAATGTGAATAAAAGTAGTAAAGGTGAAGGAAAGGTGCAGAGGATGTGTGCGGGCCAAAGGATAAAGAACCGGTTCCAGCACGCAAGCTCGAGCCAAAACACACACTCAATCTCGGCAATCCAGATCCAAACTAACAGATGTCACAGGGTTTTTAAATCACTCAGACAGTAAACCGATTCGCTTAACGTGGACAGTTTTAGGGTAAGCTGGGCACCGGCAGTGCAGGGAGTTATTGACTGATTTCCACCAAACGTGGACAAGAAAGTTTATCCGTCTTCCAGCTCGCACAGCCCGATGAGATAAAAGACAAATCCGCTCGCAGGGCCGGCAGCAGTAAGATACTGATCTCCCGACACACCGGCAACAGACATCAACTCATTTAAAGCCTGCTGGACAGTGGACTCATCTGAAATAACAGGAGTATAGAGATTATACATGCAGAGAGATAGAGACATTAAAACTCATACCTGCAAACTCAGAAGGGCTGAAAAAGGTGACACATTGTATACGCGCCCGCACCCCCCCCCCCCTTACTATTGTTATATAAATATGGTAACAGTTTACAATAAGGTTCATTAGTTAACATTAGTTAGCTACATTAGTTAACATGAACTAATAATGAACTGCATTAATACAGCATTATTAATCTTTGTTAATGTTAATTTCAACAATTACTAATACTTTATTAAAATCTTGTTAACATTAGTTAATGCACTCTGAACTAACATGAACAAACAATTAAAGCTTAAATTTGTATTAAGTAACATTAACAAAGATGAATAAATACTGTAACAAATGTATTGCTCGTGGTTTGTTCAAGTTAGTTAATACATTAACTAATGTTAACTAATCAACCTTATTGTAAAGTGTTACCAAATATTCTTACATTTAGGCCAATCCTAAAAAAGTTATAATCTAAATATATCAAAAATTCCAGTATAGAGTCCAGTAGGTTGTTACAGTTAATATACAGTAACAGAAATTTGCATATTAAAAACGTGAAGTTGTTCATTTGAAAGATTAATTGAAAACACATGTAGTAGACGTAACACCACTATCTCACATTAAGTGCACTACATTTCTTCAGTCATGCATCCCTCTTTTCAGTAAATACATTACAGCATACTTGATTTAATGTGAGGACAGTGAAATTGTACACTTATTATCAATCTAATAATGTACTTAAGTTACTCAGGCAATCAGTACAGGACATCGCTGGTTTATTTTGGCTTATAAAGTAAGTTATATCAACCAGCTCAGGTTAGCTGATAAAGTAGCATCAGAGTAAACATTTGTGCTTGCCTTTGAGGTGCGGGATGGCCCTCCTGCAATCGCTCATCACTTTTGTTTTGATTGCAGCATCACATGTTTAACAAAGGGTCCCTTGACAGAAGCAAATGTGATATGCATCCATATGTTTGCTCTTTATCTCTTCTCTCAGACCAGACGCGAACTTTTCTCTACAGTTTATGGCATACGCAGCACGCAGATGTCCCGCTATGGTGGCTCAACGCAAGCCATTCAGCGTTTGACATCAAAGTACCGCGAGACCAGACTTCTCCATATGTATTTGATTCGCTCTCGCAGTATTTTGATATCATAGGATTGCCCTGCGTGGCGCCAGATGAAGTCCCTCAGTTGTGTGTTTGTGCGTACCTCGCGACCACAGATTCTATCCATCATCACTCTCTGACACTTTCGTCTCGTTTTTATTTGACGAATAAACAATGTAGCGAGTAACGTTAAGTGTCATTTCAAATGTAGTGGAGTAAAGAGTACAAATACCCAATCAAAAATGTAATTGAGTAGAGAGTAAAAGTTGCTTATATTTTTGATACTCAGTACAAAGTACAAAGTAGCCAAAAAAACCTTAAGTACAGTAACAAAGTACATTTACTTAAGTACTTTACACCTCTGCGTGTGATTCACAGAACAAACGCACGCACAGAAACTGCGCTTAACGTTACCCCTTTCTTTCAGATGTGAAATCTATAAATCGCAAATTATCTTGAACTAGTATGCATCTGAACAGTAAGATTTCCACCTTTAAACGATGCCTAATTAATGCCATTGACATATAAAAGAGCGCATGTCAATGTTTAAACCCTTTATGAGCAGCAAGAATGGCTTATATTTTCAAAAACCTGCAGCAATCGGACAAGCAAAAGTGCCTCAAAGTGCCTCAAAACTAACCTCAAAACAAACGTCAGTGTCAGTAGCGGTAGCGTGAAAAGTTTAATCCGCGGGAAAGCTGATGCAGCCAAGGCCTTTTAATAGAAGCTGCTGGCAACGCAAAGACCCGCCCTTCACGTAACCCCATTTGTTCAGCTCCCATCCATTGACCAATCGGCTATCCTAACCTTAACCACACTGTGATGACCTCACGTGATGACCAAAGAGCTTTTATTGTTTTTGTGAAACAGACCGCAGTAGGTTTTTGAAACTCCCGTTTATGGGAAGTTTAGACCCCCCCCCCCCCCCCCAAAAAACAAAAACTCTTCGGATCTACATGATTCACGTGGATGACCTTTTTCAATTCAAAACGGCGATTTTCGCCGAAAAGCGACTAGTTTGCAGGTATGAAAACTGCATCATGGCGCTGGAGATCTATGTAGGTCATAAGTGTTTTTCTGAACATGCTCTCCGGTTCACTTTTTCAATATGTCATGTACGAATGAGGAAAAAGCTGTGTTGGATCACACAGGTAATCGCATTAGCAACAAATGTCCACTGAACCTAAAACTGATCAAACCTGCATTGCAAATAGAATGAAAGAGCTGTCAATCAAATGGGTACATATCACTCCATCAAGTCCTTTAAATGAGAACAGACCTCGGCACTTCACATACAATCCAAAAAAACAATACATAAAAGATCTGAATAATGATAAATAACTGAAGTGAAATCAACTACTACAACAACAACAACAGCATAAATAAAAGCACAAACAGTTGAACAATAAACTGAACATGGTAATTTGCATAATTTATTCATGCCGCAGTGCATTGCTGGAAACTACAGTACCACATTGATCCCGAAGAATGCTCGCATTCGACAGAAACACAGAGAATAAGTCAAGAAAATGCTCGCTTTGTGGCTATTTGAGTGTTTGAGTGCTTACTGTTTAATGTTTAAAGCACTGTGGGTGGCAGAAACAGTGCTTGTTAAGGCATGTCACGTTTTCTGAAGAATTATATGGGGAAAAAACTCAGACGTCTCTGACGAGATGCGAAAAAGTCACAGTGAGTGAAAAAAAGAGCAATTAATCTTAATACTATCTAAAATAATCTCTCTGCAAAGATGTGCTTATTTAATAGTAAATAGTAAAATGCACAGTAGACAAATATCTAATTTAAAGGTGCATTGTGGGACTTTTAGGAGAATCTCTTGACAGAAATGCAATATAATATACCTAACTATATTATCAGTGGTGTATAAAGACCTTACAAAATGAACTGTGTTGTTTTTATTAACTTAAAATGAGCCATCTTTATCTACATACAACGCTGGTCGCCTTACATGGAAGTCACCGTCATGTATGTACAGTATCCCTAAACGAACAAACTGTTCTGCAGAGCACATTTCATCCCTTCGTTGTCTAGATGAGGACATGTTTGTCTTGTGGCAGTTACCAAAGCCTCTTTTACGTTTCGAAATTGAGGTTGATTGCAATTTTATAACGCTAGATGAAAAAAGTGACACTGGACATTTAGGGGGTGTGCACACCAAAGCTTTTACGCCCGCAGCCAGCACATGTTTTCAATTGTTTCCGCCATTTTTGAAATAAACCAGCAGCTAGCGTTTTTTTTCCGAGCTGAAAACCGGCGCTCTGATTCAAATAGATTCAACTTGAAAAGCTCAGTTTCGTCTCTTGTAATGAGGACATTAGGAGGCGTTCAAAATTCTGGTTGTCCTGGAAACAGCTATAAACAAATCAGTAAGGGGACGTGGACACCAAAACTTTTAAACGCATGGAGGACGTCGAATGTCAGCTGTTTTTTCAGCTGAGTGCCAGCTTTCTTCAGCCGAGTGCTTATGTATTACTTGAGCTGTGAGCCGGCTGGTTGTTATGATATTTGTCCCGCCCTTCCTTTACTGTGATTGGACGGCTGTGTGAGAACTGACATTGATGAGCAGAGCTTTTCACCCAAAGTTGAATCTCTTTAAAATCTCGCTGCTCAGCGCTGAGCACTGAAAAACCGCTGAGCACTGGCTGTCAGCGCGGAAAAACGCAGATATTCGATTGGAAACAATTGAAAACATGCGCCGGCCACGGGCGTAAAAGCTTTGGTGTGCATGCCCCCTAACCGTTCTCTTACTAAATGACATAAGACAGATGATTTCTTCTTTCCTGTCATTGATACTTAGCTCCCAAAAGTCACTCATCATTTGCATGAAGTTGAACTTTTCTCAGCTTTGTTGCTTAACTGGACACGTCCACTTCTTGTCGGCAACAATCACTGCCGCTTGTGTTGCTTAAAGTTGCCACGTTGTAAACATTAAGTACCAATATGTACCTTTGAGGTACTACTAATATGTATTTTTGAGGTACTAATAAGCTGTCTTTGATCCCAGTATGTACCTCTGAGGTACTAAAATGAAATCCTTAGGTGCAAGGCTGTACTTTAAGAAAGGGTACAGCCCCAGTGACAGAAAAGGTACAGTTTTGTACCTTTATTTCTGACAGTGTAGAGACTAAGCTAGATTGGGAATTGTTTAGAGGAGCAGTCTTAATATGAACTTTAAAAAAAATCCCTACCACATGAATCACCTTCTGACTATTATTCTAGAGATAAATAAACTGCTCTGATGGCAGTATCTTTGCATTGCACCATGGGATGTCATTTTCAAATAATGCCGTCAACATTAAAATTTATTTTTTATAGTTATGTGCTTTGTGTTTTTTTATGAAAATTAAAAAAAAATGTTGTTCTTGAGGACTCTGTCTGAAATTACGAGTCCTTCTCCTCCCACTGTGGTCTGAGACGAGTCAGAGAAAGCAAAAATCGGTCTAGAGACCGGAGTACTACATCACTACTGAATGCTATAAAACTTATCACAACCACCAAAACTTTGTAATTATATGCAGTGTTTGTTAAAATGTGGCTGTGGTATTAGAAGTAATAAATAACATTTTTGAGTAAGCTAAGTTCTTTGACTCATTTTATTTGAGTTTGTGGAACTCAAAATGGTGACCTCACATAAAACCTTTAAGTTTAATAAACTTAAAGAGTTTAGAGTGTGATCTACCAGCAAGACCAAATAAGTATTAACTAGCAAAAAACTCGTTTTAAATTGGTCATTCGTGCACTTTTCTATCTCTGGATCAACAGTATTGTACTGCAGTACATTTATTGTATTTTACCCCACAAGGTCCCAACAGTATTTGTCAATTCTTCATTTGTTTTTCGGCCTGGAACAAGAGAAGCGCTTAAGTAAGAATTCTATTGTTCTTTGTGTAAAACATCCAATAAATCTTTTGTATCTTTTGCAGCACCCTTAAACTGACGAATCAGCGAATTCCAAGCTGTATGTTTTGTTCGTTCAGTCTGATGAATCAGATTTACTTCGGGCACTCTGACAGAGGGGTTTGTCGTACAATTTTGTTGTTTGTCATAGCTTCATAATATATGTTAAAACTGACTCCTGGGAAGCAGATTGTAACTTAAGCCTACATCAAAATTCAGTGCTTTCATCACGTTCATATTTGCTGAGCTCAAGCAGGTGTGTAAGGTTGGTGAGCTTGCGTGTGTGCACAGATGGCGTCTTGGGTTGAACGATCAGGTTGAGTGTAGAGTCTGAATTGGTTCTGATGGTGAGTGGGCTGCAAATGCTTTCATGCCACGTTTGGAGACCTGATCCAAACCCTTCATCTGAACACCTGAGTGGGATTGTGTTGCACTACAGGACATGAACAGTGTATACAATGTGATCTGAAGGACCGGCAGCAACAAAGTGAAAGGACACAAACCCCCGTGCATTATGAGGTTCATGGCGAGTCAGTATGTATACTGTACATGCACACAAAAAATGCACACACAAGCATGTCTCCAAGGCCCAACATGTCTCCTCTGAAATGTGTCAAATTTACAAAGACCTTTAATACATGTCAAAGGTACACCCAGGCTGTGCTCTCGTGTGTATGAGATTACTAACATTTTAACCTACTATCCCAATAACAACTGGCAATGTCTGGAACACACTTAAAAGAAGAGAAATTATCAATTTCCTTCAATGCCTGATCAATCGTTTCATTGAATGATACTAATAATGCACTATAAATAATTGTACAATATTACTAGAAATCCCTTTGAAATGAAACAAACTGTTTCATTTCACACAGCAAGTTTATAATGACCATAATTAGCATTTTTGTATTGTGTTCCAATAATAAATATAAATATTGCTGCTAATTGTGAGAGTGGATTTTTGGCTAATTGTGAGTGGGTGTGTTTTAATCCTTGTTTTAGGCATAAAGTCCCTGTAAAGTCAAATATTAAATGTGTCACAACATAGAAAAATGTGTTATTAACCACTCAACTGAATTAGAATGTTGGAAAAAATGAAATAAAATAAGTTCAAAATATTGGTAAAATAGGCAGCATTCTTTGCTCTCAAGTGGTGGGGAAAGCTGCAGCCTCTCTTAACTTTCAAATACAGCTACAACCTGAATAGATGCTTGGCAATGTGTTAGTGATGGTGCCATGCGTGGGGGCTCAAGTGTGTCATTGAACCACAGTTTTAACTCTGCCCAAAAATCCTGAACACGGAAATATTGAAAACTGTTTAATAATCTAACTTTGCAATTCAGTACTACATAGTTTAAAGTCTTTTTGGCATGTTTCAGCAATACATTTCTAACATTTATAATGTGTTTAGAAACAATTTTTAAGATTGAGTTTACAAAGACTTAAAATTGGATAGGAAAAGTAAATGTAACATTTATTCTTTAGGATATATTTAAAGGGACACTACACTTTTTTGAAAATATGCTCATTTTCCAGCCCCCCTAGAGTTAAACATTTGATTTTTACCATTTGGAATCCTTTCAGCTGATCTCCGGGTCTGGCGGGACCACTTTTAGCATAACTTAGCGTAATCCATTGAATCTGGTCATTTTTTAGCGCAATGCTAATGGTCTAAAACTTGACTCTTCTGTAGTTACATCGTGTACTACTGTAAGACCGACTGAAAATGAAAAGTTGTTATTTTCTAGGCAGATATGGCTAGGAACTATACTTTCATTCTGGTGTAATAACCAAGGACTTTGCTGCCGTACCATGGCTGCAGGAGGCGCAATTATATTATGCAATGCCTGAAATAGTCCACTTCTATTGAAAGTCACCAAGGGGACTACTTTTGGGCACTGCGTAATATAATGAGAGTATAATATATGAGATTATAGTTCCTAACCATATCGGCCTAGAAAATCGCAACATTTAATTTTCCTTAGTACACGATGTAACTACTGAAGAGTCAAATTTTAAATAGAAAAAATATCGAAACTCTTTGGTCATTTTTGAGCGCGATGCTAATGGTCTAATAAGATTCAATGGATTATGCTAAGCTATGCTAAAAAAGTGGTAGCGCCAGACCCAAAGATCGGCTGAATGGATTCCAAAATGGGAAAAATCTAATGTTTATCTCTAGGGGAGCTGAAATATTAGCCTATTTTCACAAAAAGTGGAGTGTCCCTTTAAGTAATTATCCAGGCCTGTTATCATGAAGCTTTATTCAGTCACGATTATCCATAACATTATGACCACCTGCCTAATATTGTGTACATGTAGGTCCCCCTTTTTCCACCAAAACACCCCTGACCCATCGAGTCATGGACTCCACTAGACCTTTCTATCAAAACCAGCATTCACTTTTTCAGCAATTTGTCCCTTTTCAAAGTTGCCCAGATCCTATCTCTTTTTTCTCATTTTCCTGCTTCTACTGTAACATATTAACTCATTTGTCCTCAAAGAGTAAGGAGCAACTTTGACAAGGGCCAAATTGTAATGGCTTGACGACTGGGTCAGCGGATCTCCAAAACCACAGCTTGTGGGGTGTTCCCGGTCTGCAGTGGTCAGAGTACCTATCAAAGTGGTACAAGGAAGGAAAAGCAGTGAACCGGCCAATGCTCATTGATGCATGTGGGGAGCAAAAGCTGGCCTGTGTGGTCTGATCCAACAGACGAGCTACTGTAGGTAAAATTGCTGAAAAAAGAATGCTGGTTCTCATAAAAGGTCCAGTGGAGTCCATGCCTTGACGGGTCAGGGCTGTTTTGGTGGCAAACGGGGGACCTACACAATATTAGGCAGGTGGTCATAATTTTATGTCCGATCAATGTACAAGAGGTGGATATTGTTTGTACATCTGTCTAAAACAGATAGATATAAATCCATTTTCTAAACCAGTGGTTCTGAAAATAGGGCCGTGGCCCCCTGGGGGGCTCTGAGATGGTGCCAGGGGGACCCGGTTTAATGACATTTGGTAAAATAAATTAAATTTATCATAAATCCTATGTAATAAAATCTCATAAAAAATTAAGGCTAATAACAAACAGCACTACATTAAATAATTTATATGTTTTGTTTAATTCAAATTTTCTTTGGGGGGCCACAAAGGGATGCAGCGTATACTGTACAAGCGGGGCCACACGCAGAAAAAGTCTGAGAACCACTCATCTAAACATCCCTATATTGTGGATTCATAAGGATAAATATTATTCATTATGACAAAAAAAAATTGTTTTTAAAAAAACAGTTTGTAATTGTTTTCATTTCATTTTCGTTGTATACTTGAGTTTAGTTGTATCACCGTTCTACAACTAACCCCGTAAAAAAAACTTACTGCAGAAATAAACCCCGACAGTGTGATCATCTTGTATCACACTGAAGAGGCTTATTTCATGATAACAACCGGCTGCATATGTTATTATCCTTTGTATTACACGGCTATTTACATCATAAGTAAGTTAAAGAACATTAACCTGCAAAGACCTGAATGTCTACATACGTGAACATCACATTTTTTTGTTGTTTGCACAATAATACTTAATTCTGTGTAATTGGAACCCGTTGTACATAAACGTGGACAATTACACTGTTTCACGTTCAAAGAAAAATAATTGGTTATTATATTTATTGGTTCTTCCTAACCACAAAATAGCTGGAAGAAATCTGAAAAAAAGACAAACCATAGCTCGGGTCTTAGGAGGTTAAATATTGATTTCAAATATTTTATTTGCTAATTTTTAACAAATGCAGACCTACCGCTAGGAAGAAGGAACATATTTTCAGACGTACAAAATGTTCAAAAGTCACAAACACGTTATTTGGTTGAATCATTTGTAAAAAATATGTCATATATGTTATTAAAAAGATTTATATAAATGATATATTTATATTAGTTTTAAACGGCTATCTGGTAACAACAAACTGGCAAATGTCGTGACTGGCCAATCAGAATCAAGCATTCCAACGAGCTGTGTAAGAAAATCTATCAAACAGGTGCTGTGAGTTGTTGACATGTTTCAAAATGTTTCTATGATTTAGGCAAAAATACAAGGTTGGATTTGGCAATTTACTCATAAATAAAAAATAAATTTATTTTTAGGCCTCCAAAATACTCTTTGTCCAGTATGACAACACATCAAAACATATTTGCAGGAGATCACCTTCTGCCCGTGAGAGCAAAAGACCAAATCACAGATTGCTTGGCCCGGTGTCTGTGTTAAAATTAACCCAGTGTTAGTTTGTGGTCCACTGACCCCATACACTTGTTTATTGTAGTGTAACTACCAGTGTGTGCATGTGTGTGCGCATGTGTGTACCAGTTTGTTTGTGTGTTGAGCTTTACTAATGTTGAAAAAGGCCAATGTAACAACAAGGTGATAGCCCTAGTCACTACCACGGTCATCGTGCCATCATAACAAAAAACATTTTATCCTACGCACTGCAAATTATTGTGATTGTTCATGCTTCGCTGCTTCTGGATAAAGCAACAAGAGCTTCTATACAGTCTGGATAATAAACGAAAGTGTTCAAAGTAAATGCTGCTCTCCGGTGTCTCGATAACAGCTCAGGAGAGAGGTCCAATCGGAGAAGCAATCTGGTGGTTTGACGTCTTTCATTTAGCAACCAATACACTTCAAGTGGACGTGGAAAAATGTTACTGAGAATTCATATCTAGTTGTTATGTTTGCCAATTTCAACACTAATTACTTTGTTTGTTATGAATGTGTCTAGCTTTCCTTGGCACAAGTTTGCCATGTTTCCGCTAATGAGGTTTCCGCTTTTTCCAAAGTGACCCACAGGTACATTTTATCAGGTTGTGTGTTTCCTGGAAATCGAACCCATGACGTTTATGCTGCTAACATAACACTCAACCAACTGATGAACAGGAACACAGGAACTAAATTCATGCTTGTAATGCCCCACCCCATTTTTTGCACGTATCCATCCATTCCCCAAACCCGTTTATGCTCTACACAGGGTTATAGGAGACATTACGCCTATTTCATCCTCTGGCAAGATACACCCTGGATAGATGTCCAGTCATTTTGCATCTATTTATGTCATTTCTAAACATTAGAGCAGATTTCACTGCAGTCCGCCCTGCCTATGTGGAATTTTGTAACTATAGCAGAGCTGTATCGCTGCTGCCCCTCTCAGGCGAGAATATGCAACTGCAAGCAACACTTAACACTCGTCTCCGTCTTTTCGCCTTTATCTCTTTCCCCTCCTCCACCTCTCTATCTGTCTTCCACTTGCCCTCTCCATCCCATCCGTGTGTTTATCTATCTGCTGTTCTTTTATTCTGTAATACAGATGGTGCCCAGGGTTCGGCCTCATGCCGTTCACTCTCACACAGAGAGAACAAAAACTTCTGACTTTAGTGAGACAGAGACTGAGATACAGAAGAGAGAAACAAAACAGAGGGTGTGGAGGAGAGAGAGCGAGAGAGTTTAAGAATGAAAAACGAAGTAAGATACAGGTACATGCCACTAGTTGTTCCCCAACCCATTGTCAACTCTCAGCAGCATCTTGGGCAGTGACCTCTACCCACCAACAATTATTCAGTATCTCATTTACAATCTTTTTCTCTCAAACTCTCTTTTTCTTTCCTCAAACACACTCCACCATCATCACTATTTCTACAGATCAAATGAGTGGCCCTTGCAAACATAAGCATCACCTTAAAGCAACCAAGAACCTTAAAGTCCCCCTGTGGTGAAAATCGAGTTTTATTGTTGTTTATATGTCCATGTTGTGTTTTTGATATGCTTTAAGACAAACCATGTGCAATTGATCATTCAACACCATTGCTGAGTATTTTCGCCATAAACTTGCAGTTTTCCAAAGACAGACCAAAAACCGCAGTTTGAAATCACCTTGGGTTGTTACGTCACAAACATAACCAAATACATCAACATAGTTGAACAATACGCAAGCATGCACTGCTCACATGGGCAATTTAGGGGTGTGGTCCTGGTCAAGACAATCTCCTGAACTCCAAACTGAATGTCAGAATGGGAAAGAAAGGGGATTTAAGCAATATTGAGTGTGGCATGGTTGTTGGTGCCAGACGGGCCGGTATGAGTATTTTACAATCTGCTCAGTTACTGGGATTTTCACACACAACTATTTCTAGGGTTTACAAAGAATGGTTTGAAAAGGGAAAACATCCAGTATGCGGCAGTCCTGTGGGTGAAAATGCCTTGTTGATGCTAGAGCTCAGAGGAGAATGGGCCGACTGATTCAAGCTGATAGAAGAGCAACTTTGACTGAAATAACCACTCGTTACAACCGAGGTATGCAGCAAAGCATTTGTGAAGCCACAACATGCACAACATTGAGGCGGATGGGCTACAACAGCAGAAGACCCCACCGGGTACCACTCATCTCCACTACAAATAGGAAAAAGAGGCTACAATTTGCACGTGCTCACCAAAATTGGACTGTTGAAGACTGGAAAAATGTAGCCTGGTCTGATGAGTCTCGATTTCTGTTGAGACATTCAGGTGGTAGAGTCAGAATTTGGCGAAAACAGCATGAGAACATGGATCCATCATGCCATGTTACCACTTTTCTTGGCACACTTTAGGCCCCTTAGTGCCAAATGGGCATCGTTTAAATGCCACGGCCTACCTGAGCATTGTTTCTGATCATGTCCATCCCTTTATGACCACCATGTACCCATCCTCTGATGGCTACTTCCAGCAGGATAATGCACCATGTCACAAAGCTCATTTCAAATTGGTTTCTTGAACATGACAATGAGTTCACTGTACTAAAATGGCCCCCACAGTCACCAGATCTCAACCCAATAGAGCATCTTTGAGATGTGGTGGAACGGGAGCTTCATGCCCTGGATGTGCATGCCACAAATCTCCCTCAACTGCAAGATGCTATCCTATCAATATGGGCCAACATTTCGAAAAGAATGCTTTCAGCACCTTGTTGAATCAATGCCACATAGAATTAAGGCCACTCTGAAGGCGAAAGGGGGTCCAACACAGTATTAGTATGGTGTTCCTAATGCTCCTTTAGGTGAGTGTACATCTATGGTTAGAGTTTGCGTGTGACTACGTATGGTCCGAGCTGGTGCGACAATGTGGGTGGAGACTAATTTGCATATTCATATCTATGCTCCGACCAGGTAAGTAGAGGCGGGACTAATTTGCGTATTGATATCCACATATACTAAATGAGGAAAGGTTGTGGATTCACATTCAAGCTGTTTTAAAACATGAAGAAATTACTGTCACAGGAAAACCTTTACATGCTATTGTGCTGCTCAAGGTTTTTAAGTTTTAAGCGACTATAGGGGAACTTTAAAACCTTAGTAAATGCATAGCAACACCCTGGCAACCATCTACAATACCCAAGTATATTACGGCCACAATGCTGATCTGTTCAAAACGGAGCTGTAAAATTTTATGACAAAGTAATGCGGTCTGAGAGTTTAAAGCAGTCAAAGGCTCCACTGAGGCACAGACACGTGCCTGTACAGAGATCCGCTCTGGTTTCAGCTCGTATTAAAGCCTTGTGTGATGTTTCGTTTGATGCCTTTGCTGTGATGGCTGCTGCGTTCGCTTTTTAAATACTGCTACGTTTCAGCACATCTAAAGAGTTTCTCCTCGGTTTTCTCGCCTTCGTTGGCATGCTCAAGTTTAAAGGTTTTATTACATAATATGTGCATGCAACATATTGCATCTAGTCTTGCGATGGAGTAACTTTCTAATTCCATCATATATTCTTGGCACACAAATCACATAATAAAATGCACATACAGTAGTAGAGTCTATAGAGATGTCACACAAAGCTCTGGCAGGATTTAACTGCAAAAGGAAATGGCAAATACAATACAATACATCACTAGGTACACAAACACACACACACATAGAGAGAGTTGGAGTTTAGATTATTAACCTCATTTCCCATAAGCTGGTGTGTGATCAGATACATTATCTTTAATATGAAAAACAGCACATTAGCGATTAGCGACTCGGTGCTAATGATAAGAAGCGAAGCTGTAGTGTATTACTCACTCAGCTGTGGCCGTGTTTGTTTACTAAGGTTGTGCTCTAATTTGTCAGCATTATGCCGTTCATTTTTCTTTGTTATCGGGACCATGAGGCACGAAGAGAAAGAGAGATCCGACACAAAGAGAGAGATGTGACGGTGAGTGAAAGGGTAGGAGACAGAGACATGGGACAGGAAGTGATAAAGAGAATCAGATAGGGAGAACAAAAATGTAGAGAGCTAAAACAAAAATGTTTAAAGAGTTGGATAAAGAGCTAACACAAAAATGAAAGCATAGTGGATTACACTCTCAGAAATAAAGGTACAAAATTGTACCTTTTCTGTCACTGGGGCTGTACTAACCTTTCAAAAAATAGACCCTTTTACAGCCCACGTCACTGTGACGTCATCGCTCTAGCTGGAGGCAAAAAATAAGTAGGAACTCATAGCCGGCGCGCTAAAGTTTGAGTTTTTGACTTTAAAATGTCATCTTGTTGTGTTTTTGGCTGCCAGATTAGAAGGAACAGCACTTTTGGTTCAAAAATAAAGTTTTACCGGATCCCGGCAGACATTTCTTCACAGAAATCAAGAAGACAATTGTGGTTGAATGCAATACGGCGCACAGACTAGACGGAGACGAGCATAAATAATACTCGTGTTTGCAGTGCACACTTCATATCAGGTAAAATAATCTATGCATATGTACTGTTGTGTTGGTTTTATCTAGTACAAATCAGCAAGTTTCTGTTTTATAGGTGAAAAGTCGCCAACCGCGCTATTGTTTAGCTTAAATGTTAAACAAACATACAGCGATAGATGTGTATGCCATCGTTTGAATGATCTCTTAAAATAATCCATATTGCTAATCATAGTTAGCCCAGTGATAGGTTACATAAGACAGTAAGCCTAGACAAAATTACCCCAATCCACCTGAAAGTAATTCATATGTTGTCTATGAAATATCTAAAACCTGGTTAAAATCGCAAGAGTTAATTAACAAAAATACCTGTCACGGTCCCGCAGAATCAGTGACTGTACATATTCGGACAGATCCGAAACTTCTTCTGCATCCATGTTTAATAAATCCCTCCTAAAACGTGCTAGTTTAAGCTTGTCAACATAGCCTCTGCGGCTCTTTCTGCCTCCAGCTAAGCCCCGCCCACACAAATACGTCACAATGTTTACCAACTGTAAAAGGGTCTATACAGCTTTGCATTTTAGTACATCAGAGGTACATTCTGGGACCAAAGCGTGCTTATTAGTACCTCAAAAATACATATTAATATCTCAAAGGTACATATTGGTACTAAATGTTTACATATCTGTACCTAATGGTCCATACAATGACTTTTTTAAAGGGTGCTACCCCGCTGAAAGCTAGGGTACATATTTCGACTTTTTTCTAACAATGTAGGTCCTTTAGTTACGGTAATCTACCCAAAATTGTATTCTGTTTTGTATTCCTGTAAATGTATCAAACGGAAACTTAGGGTACAGCCCCAATGACAGAAAAGGTACAGTTGTGTACCTTTATTTCTGACAGTGTAGAAACAAATTATATGTTGAGTTTTAAAAGAAATTGTTATGATATTTTGCTCCAAGTTCAAATAAAAAAAACAAAAGTTCAAACTCTAAATTCTGATAGGATATTCTGAATAAAAGTTGATACTTTGCTAGATAAAATATAAAATGGAATCCGAGGGTGCAAATATTGAGAAAGTTGCCTTTAAAATCCTGAGCACTTCACCCACACACAAAAATAAACGTTTTGATATTTTTATGGTGGTAAATTGATAAAATATCTTAATGGAACATGACCTTTACATAATAACTTTGCAGTATTATGTATTTTTAGCTATTTCTACAAATATGCCCTTGCTAGTAAAGACTGGTTTTGTGGTCCAGGGTCACATATTTTGTGCTTTTGCACATTTGAAGTTCGTGTGACTATAACGGTTGGGAATATCTGCGGAAATGAGCTGAAGGAATTTTAATGTGTTTAATGGAGCTAAAAGTATTACGCTGTTGCTGCATGACTGCAGAAGTCATAATACACTAAAAAATGCTGGGTTATTTTCAACCCCTCATTGGGTCAAAAAGGGATAAACCCAGCCGTTGGGTTAAATTAACCCATAAGATGTTTAGATTTACCCAACAAGGTGTTAAAACAATCTCAACCCAATGAGTCGGTTAGTCCATTTTTATCCCAACCCTGGGTGTACAATAAATTAAAATTGTTTAAAGGGATAGTTCGGCCAAAAATGATATTAAACCCATGATTTACTCACCCCCAAGCTGTCCGAGTTGCATATGTCCATCGTTTTTCAGACAAACACATTTTTCGGATATTTTAGAAAATGTTTTAGATCTTTCAGTTGATTAAATGTAATGTTACGGGGTCCACAACCTTCAAGTCCAAAAGAAGTGCATCCATCCTTCACAAATTAAATCCAAACGGCTCCAGGATGATAAACAAAGGTCTTCTGAGGGTAATCCGCGTGGTGTTGTTGTAGAAATATCCATATTTAAAACTTTATTAACGTAAATAAATACCTTCCGGTAGCGCCGCCATCTTAGTCGCGTCCGCATTCAGGATGAGAGCTTACGCAGCCTACGGAAGCTACTCTGCTGCTGCACTGTGCCCCGCCCTCCGAATTTGTCATACATCACTAAGAAAAGTGCGTACACTACGCTAATACTCTCTCCTGAATACAGAGGAGTCTAAGATGGCGGCGCTACCGGAAGGTTTTTATTTTCGTTAATAAAGTTTTAAATATGGATATTTCTACAACAACACCGTGCGGATTACCCTCAGAAGACCTTTGTTTATCATCCTGGAGCCGTTTGGATTTAATTTGTGAAGGATGGACGCACTTTTTTTGGACTTGAAGGTCGTGGACCCGGTAACATTACATTTAATCAACTGAAAGATCTAAAACATTTTCTAAAATATCCGAAAATGTGTTTGTCTGAAAAACGATGGACATATGCAACACGGACAGCTTGGGGGTGAGTAAATCATGGGTTTAATATCATTTTTGGCCAAACTATCCCTTTAAAGAGCACGTATTATCCGATTCATGATTTTACATTTCCTTTGGCATGTAATGTGTATTAGTACATGTTAACGATATGCAAAAAGTACAAATCTCAAAGTAAATTATGACGCTTTTTTCCTTGAACTACAACAAACACACAAATTGTAGGCAACAGTTTACTTCCTGGACCTGCTGACATGGACACGAACGTCATTATCATAATTCCGCTTGTAAGTAGTCTATGTTTTCATATTTAAAGAATATACTGACTAAACCATGACTCAAACACAAGTTTTGTGCAATGCAGAGTAGCATTAGTTGTTTGTCGTTTCTACGATCACAAATGCAGACATGGTTTTGTTTAAGTATCCTTGGCTTGAACAGGGCTTGACTTTAAAACACGCCAACCCGCCAATGCGTTATTTACCAGAGAGCTCGAGCGCTGATGG